>NC_086448.1:512845957-513203957 GCF_028390025.1 Pseudophryne corroboree | reverse complement strand
TATACAGTACAGGAAGTTGGGAATACAAACATTGGAAACCACGTCATGTTTATTTTAAGAAACACTTTATTTACGGACAAAATCATTTGGAACATGTAACATCACACATACTGTACTGTATTGTAATAAAGCCAACATCACACATACTGTACGGTACTTTAATCAAAAGGTAACAGCACAAATACAGTAACAATATCAACTTTAACATTTTTATAATTTATTTTTTTGTGGTGGTGGTGCGGGGTAATGGTTTTTGTACTTTATTTTTAGGTTTTGCTTTTTTGAATTATTTTTTGTTTTTGTCTTTTGCTTTTTAACACTGTCGCATACGGACACCAGAATAGAGGACTGACAACAGCAGCCCCTGGATGGAAACGCAGCCCAAGGCCCCAGATGGACACAGCACAATGGACTCGGCTGCTACTGGATAGATACAGCAGCGCCCAAAAAATCAACAGGAATAAAAGGGGCAACTTGTAACAGGCCCTTACATTACCAGGAATGTGGTGAGCCAAGTTCATGCACTCCCCTTTGAGTAACCGAGCTGCTCCAAGTGGATTCAGCACAGTGCATGCAGCCCCAGAAAATGTACAGGTCATACAGGTACATTGACACAATTTTTTAGCTTCAGCTGTGTGAAGCTGATGTGCTGAAGCTAGGAGGTAGGTAATGATCTGGTTTCATCATAGTCGAGCTTCCAAGTCATTTTCCTCTTCGTTCTCAGCACAGAGTTTATGGTATCCCTTATCTTCCTCTTTTCTGGATCACCAATCCTCACGCGGCGTTCACACCTAGCCATGATGTCATGTACCAGATTTTTGGGCAGCGGAAGTTTGCCCTTGGAACCATCAAAGTTCACACGATTGGCCCACGTCAAGTATTTGTCGTACCGTACATGGTGCTGGAACAGAGAATATGCATATTTCTGAATATGTCCATTTGAAGCTCTGTACAGATGGTCGTCCAGGGAAGTTGAGATGACAGCCAGGGCAATATTGTTCAGAGAGCCTCCGAATGTATTGCGAAGTGGCCTGTGAGCAGGTGTGCTGGTCATCATTGGTGTTCCTGGCAACAGCACACTTGAATCCAGGCCTCTGCGGTCGTCCAGCCCTCTGCGGTCGTCCAGGCCTCCTCTGCGGTCCTCCAGGTCTCTTCTGCGGTCCTCCTGGTCTCTTCTGCGGTCCTCCTGGTCTCTTCTGCGGTCCTCCAGGCCTCCTCTGCGGTCGTCCAAGTCGCTGACTTCGTCCAGTCCGCTGCTGTGGTCCAGGCCTCTGCGGTCCTCCAGGCCTCCTCTGCGGTCCTCCAGGCCTCCTCTGCGGTCCTCCAGGCCTCCTCTGCGGTCCTCCAGGCCTCCTCTGCGGTCCTCCAGGCCTCCTCTGCGGTCCTCCAGGCCTCCTCTGCGGTCCTCCAGGTCTCTTCTGCGGTCCTCCAGGCCTCCTCTGCGGTCCTCCAGGCCTCCTCTGCGGTCCTCCAGGTCTCTTCTGCGGTCCTCCAGGCCTCCTCTGCGGTCCTCCAGGCCTCCTCTGCGGTCCTCCAGGCCTCCTCTGCGGTCCTCCAGGCCTCCTCTGCGGTCCTCCATGTTTCCTCTGCGGTCCTCCAGGCCTCTGTGGTCGTCCAGGCCTCCTCTGCGTTCGCCCAAGTCGCTGACTTCGTCCAGTCCGCTGCTGTGGTCCAGGCCTCTGCGGTCCTCCAGGTCTCTTCTGCGGTCCTCCAGGTCTCCTCTGCGTTCGCCCAAGTCGCTGACTTCGTCCAGTCCGCTGCTGTGGTCCAGGCCTCTGCGGTCCTCCAGGTCTCTTCTGCGGTCCTCCAGGTCTCCTCTGCGGTCCTCCAGGCATCCTCTGCGGTCCTCCATGCCGCTGACTTCGTCCAGTCCGCTGCGGTCCTCCAGGTCTCCTCTGCGGTCGTCCAGGCCTCCTCTGCGGTCCTCCAGGCCTCCTCTGCGGTCCTCCAGGCCTCCTCTGCGGTCCTCCAGGCCTCCTCTGCGGTCGTCCATGCCGCTGACTTCGTCCAGTCCGCTGCGGTCCTCCAGGTCTCCTCTGTGGTCGTCCAGGCCTCCTCTGCGGTCGTCCAGGCCTCCTCTGCGGTCCTCCAGGCCTCCTCTGCGGTCCTCCAGGCCTCCTCTGCGGTCCTCCAGGCCTCCTCTGCGGTCCTCCAGGCCTCCTCTGCGGTCGTCCATGCCGCTGACTTCGTCCAGTCCGCTGCGGTCCTCCAGGCCTCCTCTGCGGTCCTCCAGGCCTCCTCTGCGGTCCTCCAGGCCTCCTCTGCGGTCCTCCAGGCCTCCTCTGCGGTCCTCCAGGCCTCCTCTGCGGTCGTCCATGCCGCTGACTTCGTCCAGTCCGCTGCGGTCCTCCAGGTCTCCTCTGCGGTCGTCCAGGCCTCCTCTGCGGTCGTCCAGGCCTCCTCTGCGGTCCTCCAGGCCTCCTCTGCGGTCCTCCAGGCCTCCTCTGCGGTCCTCCAGGCCTCCTCTGCGGTCGTCCATGCCGCTGACTTCGTCCAGTCCGCTGCGGTCCTCCAGGCCTCCTCTGCGGTCCTCCAGGCCTCCTCTGCGGTCCTCCAGGCCTCCTCTGCGGTCGTCCAGGCCTCCTCTGCGGTCGTCCAGGCCTCCTCTGCGGTCCTCCAGGCCTCCTCTGCGGTCCTCCAGGCCTCCTCTGCGGTCCTCCAGGCCTCGGTCGTCCAGGCCGCTGACTTGAACCGCTTGGTGGTGTGTTGCAATGATGGTGCGGCAAACTCCAACTTGCCATTCTTCCCTCGTTTGTTCAATGACTTTCTTCATGGCTTCTACCATCTGTTCCTTTATGCCTTCTTTAAGGCCAGCCACATCGGTCTGCAGCTGATTGACCTGTCCACCAACTTCTGACTCCATATTGGTCACCTTACTGAGTAGCTCCTTTAGTAAAACAGGACAGGTACACTGGCAGTCCTGCACTTTGGTGTTCACATCTGTGAAATGCAACCTTCTTCGTGGTGAATGTGTCATGTCTTCTTGTCCAGGGGTGGCTACATGGTCCAAAAAAGAAGCTTCCTGATGCAGCGTGTTTGTCACGTCCTCTAGCACCGGTATTTCCAGATTCATTGGCTGAACACTGTGATCTGCAGGAGATGGAACAATTACATCATTTGCCACACCACATATCATCTCCAACGTATTATTCTTTGCCTTGGCATTTTTTCGTGGTTTCACCACATTTTCTTTCTGAGCCGCCTTGGCAGTTTTCTTCTTCTTTTGTGGGACTAATGCAGCAAGTTTCTGTGCCACTGATGGGTGGGTTTTGGCACTCCCGTAAAATCTGGTAGTCTGCATTCTTTGTCTTTTGTCTAAAAATATAAAAACCACAATAAGAAAACATGTAAAGCACAGCATGCTAAAAATAGCAAACAACTGTACATTTTCAAATAAAGTGCACAACAGTAAAGTGCAAATACTGTACAGTATTTGCCTTTTTTCCCTGTGCCTCCCAACAAGAACCTCTGCAGGAGGGACAGAATGCTCTGTTACGGACTTCAGTTTAAATATACAGTATGATTACCATCACCTGTGCGAACAACTATACTGTACAGTAGTTACTGTATTTGATAAGATAGGTGTTTCACCACAAGTGATAGCAATCATTCAGTACTACTGCACATACCTGTAGTACACCGGGATAAGCAAGGTCTATGTACATTACGTTATACCGAGCTGGATCGCTTAGCAACCTGACAAAATGGCCACCGACCGTGAACTCCCAGCACGTGGCAGCGCTTGGATATGGAGTGAGATACAGTATGGTACAGTCCAGGGGCAATGCTGAAGGAGCGTCACAATCCCCTAGCTCAATTACTAGAGCCATCTTAACAGCAGTGTGGGCCCCTGGACACAGCAATGCACTGGGGCCCCTACCCACTCACCAGCGGAAGGGGTGGGGGGAGCTATCAGCGGCAGCTTTGATGCTCCGCGGGGGATAGGGGGGGTTCTATCTTTCGCTCAGTATGTACAGTAGGACCTGGAGAAATAATTTCTGCTAATTATTCCTTTACTGCACAGATGGGGCAGGAAGGAGAACACTAAACTGTAGAAGGGGGCATTGTGCTGAATGAAGGGGCCCTGGTACATGACTTCCAGGGTGGTAGGGGGTGTTTAATACACAGGGGAGGAGTGGATAATGGAGTGGGCTTAATATTAGTGTTATGGACTGCAATTAGTTTCCTGTATGAAACAGATACAGTACAGTAAATAACCCTCCTTGGAAGTGCATGGGCCTTGTGAGACTTACAGTAGTGTACAGCATAAGGGTCGACTGACATGATGTACAAGCATTACATACAGTACATGTCAGTACTGTATGTAAATTCTTCAATTATTGCCTAACAACAATGCTGCTTACTGTATATTAAATACTGTAGGCCTAGAAATGTGCATCTCAATATAGTAGTTAAAAACACAGGGGCCTATGTGGATAAGCGAGTTCTATGCACACAAAAAATGGCCACCGACCGTGAACCCCCAGCACGTGGCAGCGCTCGGATATGTAGTGAGATACAATATGGCATACATTTCACAGTTCAGGGGGCAATGCTGAAGGAGCGTCACAATCCCCTAGCTCAATTACATTGGGATAAGCGAGGTCTATGCACATTACGGTATACCGAGCTGGATCGCTTAGCAACCTGACAACATGGCCGCCGACCGTGAACTCCCAGCACGTGGCAGCGCTCGGATATGTAGTGAGAGATGGTATACATTTTAAAATACACCGGGATAAGTTGTACAGGCCATGGAGCAATGCACAGGGACATTCATCATTTACGTACAGTATATAAATAATTGTAAATCGTAAATGAAAGAATTACCGGTCAAATACTGTATGACGAAACTGTGTCAATGAGCTGGAACAGTATGGCCTGTGAAGAAGTTTTCGAAGGCAGAAACGGAGAGCAAATTATCAGGAGATTTCTGAAAGGTCGGAGAAGATCCACACAGCAAGTCTGCCTACGAGGAAACAGATTTGCAAAGTGGGTAGCGTAAAGCCTAACAACAATGCTGCTTACTGTATATTAAATACTGTAGGCCTAGAAATGTGCATCTCAATATAGTAGTTAAAAACACAGGGGCCTATGTGGATAAGCGAGTTCTATGCACACTAAAAATGGCCACCGACCGTGAACCCCCAGCACGTGGCAGCGCTCGGATATGTAGTGAGATACAGTATGGCATACATTTCACAGTTCAGGGGGCAATGCTGAAGGAGCGTCACAATCCCCTAGCTCAATTACATTGGGATAAGCGAGGTCTACTGTATGCACATTACGGTATACCGAGCTGGATCGCTTAGCAACCTGACAAAATGGCCGCCGACCGTGAACTCCCAGCACGTGGCAGCGCTCGGATATGTAGTGAGATACAATATGGCATACATTTCACAGTTCAGGGGGCAATGCTGAAGGAGCGTCACAATCCCCTAGCTCAATTACATTGGGATAAGCGAGGTCTACTGTATGCACATTACGGTATACCGAGCTGGATCGCTTAGCAACCTGACAAAATGGCCGCCGACCGTGAACTCCCAGCACGTGGCAGCGCTCGGATATGTAGTGAGATACAATATGGCATACATTTCACAGTTCAGGGGGCAATGCTGAAGGAGCGTCACAATCCCCTAGCTCAATTACATTGGGATAAGCGAGGTCTATGCACATTACGGTATACCGAGCTGGATCGCTTAGCAACCTGACAACATGGCCGCCGACCGTGAACTCCCAGCACGTGGCAGCGCTCGGATATGTAGTGAGATACAATATGGCATACATTTCACAGTTCAGGGGGCAATGCTGAAGGAGCGTCACAATCCCCTAGCTCAATTACATTGGGATAAGCGAGGTCTATGCACATTACGGTATACCGAGCTGGATCGCTTAGCAACCTGACAACATGGCCGCCGACCGTGAACTCCCAGCACGTGGCAGCGCTCGGATATGTAGTGAGAGATGGTATACATTTTAAAATACACCGGGATAAGTTGTACAGGCCATGGAGCAATGCACAGGGACATTCATCATTTACGTACAGTATATAAATAATTGTAAACCGTAAATGAAAGAATTACCGGTCAAATACTGTATGACGAAACTGTGTCAATGAGCTGGAACAGTATGGCCTGTGAAGAAGTTTTCGAAGGCAGAAACGGAGAGCAAATTATCAGGAGATTTCTGAAAGGTCGGAGAAGATCCACACAGCAAGTCTGCCTACGAGGAAACAGATTTGCAAAGTGGGTAGCGGGCGGTGACTGAGACGCTCTTTTATTCACATTCAAAAGTACCTGTACAGTATGCTCTGTGATTGGTGTAAGGATGAATGCGCCTATATTGGCACCAATCACAGCGGTAAGAATTCCTTTTGTGTGAATGTGAATAAAAGAGCGTCTCAGTCACCGCCCCGCTACCCACTTTGCAAAGCTGTTTCCTCGTAGGCAGACTTGCTGTGTGGATCTTCTCCGACCTTTCAGAAATCTCCTGATAATTTGCTCTCCGTTTCTGCCTTCGATAACTTCTTCACAGGCCATACTGTTCCAGCTCATTGACACAGTTTCGTCATACAGTATTTGACCGGTAATTCTTTCATTTACGGTTTACAATTATTTATATACTGTACGTAAATGATGAATGTCCCTGTGCATTGCTCCATGGCCTGTACAACTTATCCCGGTGTATTTTAAAATGTATACCATCTCTCACTACATATCCGAGCGCTGCCACGTGCTGGGAGTTCACGGTTGGCGGCCATGTTGTCAGGTTGCTAAGCGATCCAGCTCGGTATACCGTAATGTGCATAGACCATTGAGCTAGGGGATTGTGACGCTCCTTCAGCATTGCCCCCTGAACTGTGAAATGTATGCCATATTGTATCTCACTACATATCCGAGCGCTGCCACGTGCTGGGAGTTCACGGTCGGCGGCCATTTTGTCAGGTTGCTAAGCGATCCAGCTCGGTATACCGTAATGTGCATACAGTAGACCTCGCTTATCCCAATGTAATTGAGCTAGGGGATTGTGACGCTCCTTCAGCATTGCCCCCTGAACTGTGAAATGTATGCCATATTGTATCTCACTACATATCCGAGCGCTGCCACGTGCTGGGAGTTCACGGTCGGCGGCCATTTTGTCAGGTTGCTAAGCGATCCAGCTCGGTATACCGTAATGTGCATAGACCTCGCTTATCCCAATGTAATTGAGCTAGGGGATTGTGACGCTCCTTCAGCATTGCCCCCTGAACTGTGAAATGTATGCCATACTGTATCTCACTACATATCCGAGCGCTGCCACGTGCTGGGGGTTCACGGTCGGTGGCCATTTTTTGTGTGCATAGAACTCGCTTATCCACATAGGCCCCTGTGTTTTTAACTACTATATTGAGATGCACATTTCTAGGCCTACAGTATTTAATATACAGTAAGCAGCATTGTTGTTAGGCAATAATTGAAGAATTTACATACAGTACTGACATGTACTGTATGTAATGCTTGTACATCATGTCAGTCGACCCTTATGCTGTACACTACTGTAAGTCTCACAGGGCCCATGCACTTCCAAGGAGGGTTATTTACTGTACTGTATCTGTTTCATACAGGAAACTAATTGCAGTCCATAACACTGAAGTTGTATTTTCAGTACTGTACAGTATACAATACTTAAATTTGAACATCAGGTACTGGATAGTAAACATGTACAGTATTAACTTCTATCATAAAACTCTTATGCATTTTCAGATGTGTAAATTTTAGACTACAGTATTCACAAATGTTTTCTCTCCATACAGGAATTATAGTTGGACAACATGCCAGTAACTATCAACAAAACGATGAGCAAGATAATCGCCAACATGAAAAAAGAAAATAAAACCATCAAAGAGATCCATGCATGGCTCAAGGAAAGTGGCATTATAGTCACTTTAGAAACGGTGCGCTATCATGCATTCGAGAGAACAACGCCCAGATTTGTATTTCCTACAAAATGCACATGGTACGTACTGTACACTACTGTAATGTTTAAATGACTTGCTTTATACCATAAACAATTTTTTTGAAATAAAATAAAAACTTCATCAATTGTAACTGTGATTGTGCTGTTCATGAATTCATATTTTTCATACTGTATTGTACTGTAGGAGAGTGCAACAAATTGTGGAGGAACTAACTCGTGAGGATGATGAGCGTACTGCTCTGCAAATAAAACGAATTCTCCATTCCAAGTATGACCTGGACATATCGGCCACCAGCATCAGAAGGATGCGACGGAAAATGGGATGGACCTTTGGCGCAACAAGGTAAAATACTGAAAGCAGTATAAACCATACAGTAAATGCACTGTTAATAATCCCTTGATACGTGATATAATAATGCCATAAATCATTATACAGAGTGTGTACTTTATACTATATACAGTATGTGTGTGTATATACTGTATATACAGTATTCTATCCCAAAAGAGATACCTACTGTATAGGCACTCAGAGACAGCAATGAAGCATTGCCGGCTTATTGTGATGATTACATACTGTATACTGTGTGTGTGTGTTTGTGTGTATGTACAGTATGTATATATATATTACTCTGTATGTAACTTAATGTACTGTATGTACAGTTTAATGTATACAGTAGGTATATAATACAGTATACTGCACATACAGTCTACTGTATATACAGTAATCTGTAAATCTGTAATTTCATAACTGTATCTGATTTCATTATTTTTGGCTCTTCACAGGATATCTCCAATGATAAGAGATGTGAATAAAGAAAAGAGAGTGGAACAGGCACGGCGATGGATTGAGAGTGGTGAAACATTTGATGATGTCATTTTCACAGATGAATCGTCTGTTGCCCTTGAGCGGTTCTCCAGAATGTCATTCAGGAAACGTAACCATATCTCTTTAAAACCACGCCCAAAGCATCCATTGAAAATCCATGTATGGGGAGGCATATCACGATTAGGAGCTGGTCCCCTATTATTTTTCGAAGGTACAGTACAGTACTATACTTTATTCTGTGCCTGTGTTCTGTAAAAATACATGTTGTACTGTAGAGTACGTGTAACTGCACAATAAAAGGAGTTGCTTATTAATGAACAACATTTTTTGATTTCTGTAGGAATCATGGATAAGAAATATTTCCAAGAAACAATAGTAGAGAAATGTATGGTGCCATTTGTGAATAAATATTACCCAACTCACCATAGGATATTCCAAGACAATGATCCTAAACACTCCGCCTCAGCCAAATTTATGGAAGAGAAAGGTATGAATTGGGAACGCACACCACCAGAGTGAGTATTCTTTCAACAGTGTACAAGTAAAATTTTGGATAGCACTCTAGTACTGTAAAAAAAAATTTTGTTTAATAAACAGTACAATATTGTATGTTTAATTTTCTCTATTTACTGTAATGTACTGTAATTAATTTTTTCTATACGCTTTTTTTTTTTTTTTAATTAGATCACCAGACATGAACCCAATCGAATTAGTGTGGGCTCAATTGAAGAGGTACGTTAGGAGTGTTGCAAAGCCAACAACAAAACAGCAACTGGTGGATGGGATAAAGAAATTTTGGCTAGAAGTACTCACACCTGAACATTGTAATAATTATATAAATCACCTGTATAAAGTATTACCTGTTGTAGTTGAAAGAAATGGTCAAGCCACAAATATGTAGTTCTGTATTTTCTGTTTAAAATTTTAAATTGGTGCATTATTAAAAAAAATGATAAAATTGCCTTTGTCTGATTATTGCATAAACTAATGTAGAATATTATACAGTAGTAATGTTATTGATGTGTACTGTATGAACAGTTATTTTCAGTTTTATAAGTCCTGAATAAGAGTACTGTACATTTTGATCAGTGCAGTACATGGAATCGGATGTTGTAATACTTTATTTTTACATTAATATTGATGTTTTTCCAATAAATATTCAATTTTACAGTATGGTACGGTACAGTACATGAGGGTACCTGTACAGTATGATACGTCATTATGGGGGAGAAATACTGTATCCACTAAATGTACAGTAAAATGTTTTTTTCTTATTACAAACACACAAATGCATCTCAGATGGAAATATGCTATACACAGCAGACAGCTTATGGTGACAGAACTTCCCTACTGTATCCCCACCCATAGTCGTGGTATATTTTAGATTGCCTAATGAGACACTCCTGCAGCATTGCCAATGATTCATGTAAAACCTGTGTGCAAACAGTATCTGTATTGAATGCAAAGTACAGTAAGAGTACAGTATACAGTATTATCAGAGCCAAACCTGACCAACATGATGCCCTAGGCTAGATTTTGGCTGATGCCCTCTTGCACAGATGCTACGTAGTTCCGCCTCTAACCCTGCACCCCTTTCCCAGCACCATCACCCATTTTGGCGCTCCTACCCCCTATAATCTAAATAAGAACAATGTGCACATTTAGTGCCAGCCCAAAACAGTGTACAGTATGTTCTTGCTGGGAAGGGGCATGGTAACACAATAATACCCGAAGATGAAATGACACAACACAGTACTGCAACTTTATTCACATTATATCATGCAGTGGTGTCTCTTATTCTCATGACATCATATCATAGTACCACATTACTCCTAACAGTAATGCCCCTTATTCACATTACACCCCACCACATTCATCTTTATTTACATTAGACCACAGGTTCTCAAACTCAGTCCTCAGGACCCCACACAGTGCAGGTTTTGCAGGTCTCACAGAATCACAAGTGAAAAAATTAGCTCCACCTACTGTATGGACCTTCTAAAATGTGTCAGTTAGTAATGAATACATCTGTGCACTTGCTGGTTTACCTGCAAAACATGCACTGTGTGGGGTCCTGAGGACCAAGTTTGAGAACCACTGCATTAGACCATGCAGTAGTGCCCTTTCCTTATGTTACACCAGAAAATATTGTAGTACACCTTATACACATACAGTACAGTAATGCCACACATTAGTAATGCATTTCATATTTAAATTTTCTGATTTAATTTCATAGAGCCGCAGTCACTCACAGAATATAGGCATGTACTGTAGCATCTCATTTTATTCTGCAGAAGCTGATTATTCCCGTTTGGCTAGTTTGCCGCCTCTGTACAGTATATCACAATAGAAAAAAGTTATAGTGTCAGTGAAAAAAGCACCTCATGACAGATACTGTACACAAGCTCATGTCTAAATACTGTATACTGTAAGCAGTGACATTAAGGGGTACAGTACTGTATATGCAATTGCAGTCGAATTCCGGAAGGAATACGGAAAAAATGGACACGGGATCCCCCATCTTTTTAGAACCAGCACCGGGCTCTGCGCCTGGTCCTGGTGCAAAAAATAAGGGGGACAAAAAAAGCGTAGGGGTTCCCCATATTTTTTGAATCAGCACTGGGCTCCACTAGCTGGACAGATAATGCACAGCCGGGGGAGACTTTTATACAGGTCCCTGCGGCCATGGAATTAAATACCCAACTAGTCACACCTGGCCGGAGTACCCTGGAGGAGTGGGGGCCCCTTAAATCAAGGGGACCCCCCTCCAGCCACTCGATTATCTCTATCACCCCTGTGTATTGTAGCTAGGGGATTGTGACGCTCCTTCAGCATTGCCCCGTAGCCTGCAAAATCTGTGCTGTTATTTGCTCCATAGCTGAGTGCCTCCTAGGAGCTACTGTAGGAGTCACAGGCGGTAGCCATTTCAATTGAGTCTGCCCTGCTATAGAATTGTACAGGTATGTGTACATTACCGTACGGTGCATAGAACCTTTACAGTAGAAACTCTCCTGCAGCTTTGGCCTGCTTTACTGTATGTACTGTAAAACTTGTGTTTTGTCAGTTTGCTATGCGACCGAGCCCGGTGTAACGTACAGTACTGTAATGTGCATAGACCTCGCTTACAGTATCTCTGTGTATTTTGGCTAGGGGATTGTGACGCTCCTTCAGCATCGCCCCGTAGCCTGCACAGCTTATGCCATTTCTCATTCCATACCCAACTGCTGCCTGCCACGAGGTGGGGGTTCAGGAGGTGGGGGTTCATGGGTAGTGGTCGTTTTGACAGTGTGCTATGCGATTGAGTCCGGTGTACCGTAATACTGTATGCAATCCTACAGTAGCTTATCCCTCCCCTGTGTATTTTGGCTAGGGGATTGTGACGCTCCTTCAGCATTGCCCCATAACCTGCACAAGGGTTCAGGGGCGGCGGCCATTTTGCCAGTGTGCTACAGTATGTCATCGAGTCCGGTGTACCATAATATGCATACTGTGTATTTTAGCTAGGGGATTGTGACGCTCATTCAGCATTGCCCCATAGTCTGTACAATCTGGACTATTACTTGCTCCGTAGCCTAGGGCCTCTGTGGGGCAAGGAGTCATAGGTGGTAGCCATTTCTATTCAGTCTGCCCAGCTACAGAATTGTATGTGTACTGTGTACGGAGCATAGTACCTTAACCTGCATAGAACCTGCACATTATGGTACACCGGACTCGATCGCATAGAACCGCTCATGCAGCTACTGTATGCCCTGGTTTGCAGTATGTGAATAAAAAAAATAATAAAGTGTCTGAAAAAAACTACAGTAACATGCATTCGTACAGTACTTAAGGAATCGAACCCTGGACTCTGAGTATAGGAAGCGAAACACTTCACCACTTCGCCGCAGACAAATGTATAAATCCGTTGGTTTTGATTATGCTGTAATGGCTACGGGATTAGGACGATAACACTGTAGAAAATTCCTAATCTTGAGAGGCAATAGTGAACTTGTAACACACATCCATTTGCGACAGTGTACACTACTGGTTTTACAGTACTGTGTTTTGTCTGCGGGACTTGCACGCTCACATACAGTATTCATAAAGTATTGTAGATGGATCATATACTGTATGCTGTACTACTGTATTTGCGTCGGTGTCGTACTGTATATACTGTACAGTACTGTATTAAATAATGCAGCGTAATGAGTACAGTATTTGCTGTATGCAGCGTAATGAGACGCCTTAGTAAAGTAGTCCTTATTATGTATGTCAGTATTGTATTTTACGGGAGACCACACGCATGCGCAGTGGTGATTGTAAAAAGCGACATCTGGTGGCTGATCGCAGGTATTACACGTAAAGGTAACGCCAAACGTCAAATGTCTGTCTCCGTGCGATTAGATAGCCTCTCTGTGGCTAGGCGCGCCTCGCTACGCCACAGTACGCTGCGTATGGTCGAACGGGACAACCGCCGCGGCCACTCAAGATAAAGGTGGCTACATCTGTACATGTGTAAACTAAAGCCTTAGTGATATTGGCACTGGGGCTGAGTATACCTAGGAGAGGGGGCCTGCACCATATTTGCAGGCCCAACCCCCCTAGGGAATCCAGCACTGATGCCAACTGGCCTAGGGTTGGTTGTAATTATGGTGGGGTGACCCCCACTTTGCAGGTCTCTCCTCTATAGCTCAGTTTTAGTTGTTACCAGTTTTGTAGTTGATCCCATGGGGATCAGTATGAATTACCGGTGGACAAGATGCCGGTTGTCAGTATAACGACAACGGCATCCCAGCCACCAGTATGCCAGCAGCGGGGTAAGTGCAAACAGTCCCCTTGCGGGCTTAGTGGTTTGCTGCACTCACCACAGGTTCTATTCCCACTCTCTGGGTGGCGTGGACACCCACAAGTGGGAATAGCCCCTGTTTGCCAGGATTCTGGCTGTCTGCATTGTCAGTTATTGGGATTCCGGCATTGGTATCCTGACCGCTGGGATCCTAACAGCCGGCAAAGTAACTGCATCCCGATGCCATGCCACTTTTTTATTTATTTTTTGTATACTGGGAGGCAGTGATGGAGCAGGGCAATTTTGAGCCTTGTGTTGGCTCCATTCCCCAAACATGTGATGTCATGATGTCCCTCAGCGGTGTAGGGCCTGCCGACACCTTATGATACTCTGGGCAGCTGTTCAAATTATAGGGTGCGTGTGGCTACAGACTGGAACAGCACCCTGCAAGCCATGTGCAGGTGCCACACCCTTTGCAACGGCACTGCTCACAGACCCCTACTCTATTTATTACCGTGCTTGGAGGCACTGGCGTATCTATAATGGGTACACACACTGCATCCATTTCTTCTATACTTACCTTTCTGACGTCCATCGGTGACTGTGTGTGGGTCCCTTCCTCTACTGTAGCCGTCACCGCCGCTGCTAGCGGACTGAGTGCTAGAGACTCTGGCACAGTGCCAGAGTCTACAGCGCATGCGCAGGACTCCGGAAAGATGGCGGGGCAACCATTTTTTGGAGTGCTGCACATGCGCTGTAGACTCTGGCACTGTGCGGTGGTGACGGCTACAGGAGAGGAGGGGGCCCACACATGGAGTCTGCACACGGGTCCCCTCCTCTCTAGAAATGCCGCTGCTGGGAGGTGTACATTTACAACACACCTGGATGGCTCCCTAATGTTATTGACCTTCCTTGTCATTCAACAGTATATGCAGGTATGGTCTGGGTCCAAGGGTTACAAGTATATGCTATGTTCGCAAATTGTAATTATATAATATGATCCCGGAATCATTGCTGTATCGTGGATTTGCAGATCACTTTCCCTTATTATAGATGACAAATTCACAATTGTGTTAAACTGTAATAACAGTCTAAATTAGTTTATAGTTGCCTTATGCAAATAAATGTTTTATGTCAATGAAAGGGATCGAAATAAAGTGTTGCAAGTGGAAATTGCTTGCAGCATTTATTACAATAGTTATTGAATTTCATCTGGAAAAATCTCAGCAATTTAATCTCACAAAACTGTTCATTCCATCTTTAGCTAATAAAATAATGTTTCACGTCCTGAACTCATAATTGGTTTAGTCATGTAGAAATAAACTACAGTACTCCTGTCACTTCTCAGCTTAAATATATGTGCATTAGGTAAAAGTAGGATTTTTCTCATGACAGGCTTTCAAAGAGAAACCCAGCAATTTTCCCCAGTGAGCTCCGTAAATTGTTAAATAACAGATATGTAACACAGAGCAGTATTAAAATCCAGTGTTTTAAAAACATTTAAAGTATTGTAATAAATAGCTTTTTATGAATTGCCTTTATAGTATGTAACATAAAGCTCCTTGACTTCTGTTATATTTAGGTCAGTCAGTGGAAATTGTTCTAAATATCTCAAGAGATTTCTTTATTCAATGTAAAATTAATTGAGCAATTTGTTTGTTGAAACAGATGATAATATATAATTTGTAGTTGCATTGATCTAAGTAACACATTACATTATACAGCGACTGTCTTCTTCACGGGAGTCAAATTGATCTAAGCATTATTATATTCCACATAATGCAGATCTGGAATGAACTCACTACAATGCACTAAAAATAGATTTCCCTTGGTTGCTAGAGCAATTCTATTTATAATGTACATGTAGTATATTCTGTGGTTTTGAATGGAAGTGCAGAAAAGTATATAATTTTGCTTATGAAAAACGTTAACAAGATGTTTGATTAAAATTGCAAGAATTTCTCAGATATACCAATAAAATCCTTGAGACTATTGACAGAAGCAATGGATCTATTAGAGATGAATAATTCCACAAGATGCCACTTTGCTGTGTTTCATGAATTCTGTAGCCACAAAACATTTTCACCGTGCACAGTACACTTTGGGGGTGATTCAGAGTTGATCGTAGCTGTGCTAAATTTAGCACAGCTACGATCATGCACACTGATATGCGGGCGGGGACGTCCAGCGCAATGCTAGCCCGCCCCCACATGTCAGTCCCTGCCCCGTCGCAGAAGTACAAGGGAGCACTTGAAAGTTATTAATTAGTGTTTTTTTAAGTTGTTATTATATTAGCAGTAACTTGTGTGTTATTTTATTGTAAGTGTCGTTTTAATATGTGCAGTAACTAATGTTTTATCGTTAGCTCCCATTTAGGTAGTTTTACTTTAGATATTATTCTAAGGCTCATTTAACCTTTTTTGCACTATGGTTATAAATAAAAATAAATCTCTCTCTCTCTCTCTCTCTCTCTCTCTCTCTCTATATATATATATATATATATATATATGTTAATTATTTTATTAATAGAATGAAGAGAAAGCTAAACAAGATCTGTGTTAACCTTCTGCCAAATTCTCCCCCACACACTGTTGACATCAACTGCAGAGATGCAGGTCTGGCAGCTGTAATGCCAGCACCATCTGTTGATACCATCATCTGAAGTCCTTGTACAGTAACTATTGTTGTGCTATCTGTGGCAACTGTAATATTAAGTGTTGTTTAGTGAGTATTTTCACAGAACTGGGTTCCATGAAAAGTGGTTCAAATAGAAGCAATAGAGTATCATATTATTTATACAAAAAGATTCTATATCTCCAAGGTACATTTTAGACACAAAGGGTACATATAAATGGTGCAATGTAGGAAATGTTCCAAATCAGAAACTACAATCCACCATAGATGCTTGACAGCAGTTTACAATTCTCAAGCAAGTCTCATATGTGTACATTAAAAAAGAGAAAATAACAAGAATATGGCATTATGGGGTCAATGTACTAAGCCTTAGACAGAGATAGGGTTTACCGAGATAAAGTACAGGCTGTATTTGAAGAATGACAGACGCTGATCCTCATTGGTGTTTCTGTAATGGGTGCAATGTGTACAGTGCACACAGGCCCCTGGATACAGGGGGGCCCACACCGCGAACACTGCACCCATGTTTTTCTACGTACCTTTCCGGAGTTCCACGTCAGAGCACCAGCAGCTTTAAAAAGATCTTTGGCAAAATGGCATCCGCACAAGCGCAGTAGGATTTTAGTCTCCGGAACATGGAGGGTGCAATGTTTCTGGAGACCTTCACATACACAGTAGGCTCTGACAGAATACCAGAGTCTACTGTGCCGTGAAGAGGAGGGGGCCCACTTGGAGGCTGCACATAGGCCCTCTCCTCTATTAAAATGCCCCTGCTGGTGCTACTATCTCTGTAAATTGTATCTCTCTCCAAGGCTTAGTACATAGACCTATATATCTTCTAATAGGAGACCCCAGTAGATGGAAAATTTAAGGGTAAAATAGGCCAACTTCCTCAACCTGGCATACTTGTGCACTAAAGCCTTTCCATAAGAAAGTGGTTTACTATCAGGACCACTGTAGATGGTTAAATTTCCCTTTGGCGTTAATACTTACTCTACTGCAGCACGTACAGGTACAAGTGTTTTCAATCTCCCCTTGTATTTTTGTTGCTTATCAAATGTGCCACAAGTATATTTCCAAATAAATATTATTTTATCTTTAACTTTTAACTGACTTTTTTAAGAATCTTCACCAAACTATATTAAAGAAAATCAACATTTTAATAAATTGTTAAGACAAGGCAAAAGGGACTTTATTGTTTTACACTATTCCACCTGACAAGCTAAGACTAGGTAAAAATGAATTCGAATCACACTACAGATTATCTCTACTAATTGCACTCAAATACTAGTTAGCTAATTGGGTAATAAGAATTATAGCATCACCATAGGCATAATGCATCTGCCTTTGTAATAGATTGCCTATGCACATGATGTGTTGTTATTGATAAATTGGAATGAATGTTATCGCCCGAGTATAGGCATGAGGGCATGACTCTATTAAACCCTAGTTGGTTGATATGTTAGCTTGTTTTTTTTTGTTTTTGTTTTTAGTTAAAACTGATTTCTTACTAGCCATTACTGGGGGAGAGTACATTGGAGTTTGGGTATATTTATTGTATTTATTGTATTCATATGTTTGGCTCATTATTTAAAGACCATAAGGGAGGCTTGCCAATATAGAGGCTTGCTACGTCCATCAATCTAAGGACATCAATTCAAAGGATAGCTAAAATTTTAAACATAATTACGGCATTACATTGACGTTTTACCGAAGGAAAACAGAAGGAGAACATTCTACCCAAAATCTAGAACATTGAAGGACTGCTTTCACTCAAAAAATGTGAGTCCACTTATTCTACACATCAAACAACCCCTGTTTGAGTAACCTGGACACTTATAACGTAAATATGTGATAGGAATGCTGCCAGACCTTTCCACTTCTTCTGCAACTACTCATATTTATGTTTTTAGCTTGCTACAAACATCTCAACTTTAGACAAAGATTTTGAAAAGTAACTTGCGCCCTAGCTTCAGCTCGGCAGATCTCCAAAAGGAGCACCACTCCTCTTTAAATACAATAGAAACAGAAAGAGGCGATCTCCCAGCGATGCTATATATAGACTCCAGATCCGTAAATGTTCCTGTTTCTCAAACACAGAACACAACATACAGTATATCCGTTAACTGGTAATGATAATTTCCACAGGAATTCCAACGTCACTTTTCTCAGTGACTGACCTGTATTAAATAGGATGCATTCACATAAAGGTTTCTTTCATATTTCTTATAAACGACAGCCCACGGCTTATCTACACCAGGCTTACCTTTAGGATAAGCCCTATATGCACTGAAAGGTTTCTTTTCCAGTTCTCATTCGTGTTGGAAACGTTGTTATCTCCAATCAAATCGCTCCAAAATGACAGCAAATGGTGAAAAAAATGTCTTTATTCAAACAAACCCACCGATAATGTGGGAATAAAATCAAAGACAAGTAAAAACAAAAAATAAATAAAACACCACAAGAGGTACCCTAATTGCAGTAGGAGCCACTTCCAATGGTACCGGTAGGAAGGACAGGGTATACACTCCCAATTCAAAGGGGTAATAAAGAGAGCAAAAAGTTACCCAAAGATTAATGCCAACCACCGTAAAGAAGTACAGCCCAGGGTCCTCCTGTGGAACACCAACGCGTTTCGGATAAAATCCTTCCTCAGGGTATGGATACCTCAATCTCTCCCTCTCATCAGGCACTCTCCACTTTGCCTTCAAGCATGCACTCATCTCCTCTATTCTTAAAAAACCTATCTTTGATCCACATACCCTCTCCAACTATCAACATATCTCTATCCTCCCTTTTGCCTACAAAGTCCTTGAGCATATTATCTACAACCACCTTACTGCCTTTCTTTCCTTCTACTTACTGCTTGACCCATTCCAGTCTGGCTACTGTCCACTCCACTCCACTGAAACTGCCCTCACAAAAGTCTGCAATTACCACTTTTCTGCTAAATCCGATGACCACTACTCTCTGCTTATTCTCCTTGACCACTCTGCTGCTTTTGACACTGTGAACCACCCTCTCCTTCTGAAAATCCTTCACTCTCTTGGTCTTCATGATACTGCCCTCTCCTGGCTATCATCCTACCTCTCTGACATTCCATCCCTGTCTCCTCTCATGAGCCCACCTTTGCCCCACTTCTACTAAAGGTATGTGTCCCCCAAGGTTCTGTTCTTGGTCCTCTCATTTTCTCTCTCTATACATCCTCTTTAGGTGAGCTCATTAACTCTTTTGATTTATAATATAATATCTATGCTAATGATACTCAAATCTTCCTTTCCTCCCCTGACTTCTCCCCTGCTCGCCTCACTCATGTATCCAACTGTCTCTTTGCTATATCTTCTTGGATGTCCCAGCACTTTCTTAAACTAAATATGTCTAAGATTGAGCTGATCATCTTCCCACCCTGCTGCACAACCTCACCTCCCACAATTTCATTATCTATTGATGTCTTTACTATCTCCTCTAGCACCAAGTGTGCTGCCTTTGAGTAATCCTTGACTCCTCCCTCTCCTTCAAACTAGCACATTCAGCATTACCTGATGATTGCATTTTATGCTCTGTTGACATGTGCAATTTGACATGGGTATTTTGGCAACTAAGATCTTGTTGACTAATAATATTCATTATAAGGTCCATGAGCTTAACTTTTTGCTAGTACTTGTTGAATTAGTTCTTACCAGGAATTAGTTTACCATGATGGGGGTTTTTACCTCCAGCTCTCTGGATGCACAATGGGGTCGAATGTGGCCCCATTGTTTGCAAACCCATTTATATTTGGGATTGAGCAGGATGTATTCATGCCTTGTGATAGTAACATTGTGTGCTTTGTATTGTTACATAGATAACCTCTTCATTCTGTGGAGAGGATCAGAGATCTCTTTTGGTGAGTTGATTAATGCACACGAACAGACCAGTACCTCTGTCAAATTTACTTTTTCTACTGATAAAAAGTAGGTTAATTTTTTGGACGTTACCATTACTAAGTCTGGTAATAGTTTGCAAATGTGTTTCTTCACAAAACCTACAGATCACAATAATTTGCTATTAGCTTCCAGTGCAAATCCACATCCACTAAAGGATGCACTTCCTTATTTTTAATTCCTAAGGGCTCTAAGAATTTCTAGCAATAGAGATGAACAAATAGATACTGTGCGGTCTATTCACTAAGAAAACAACAACAGAATTGCTACTTATCACTATACATCACATCGCTTCGATGCGATGTATAGCTGTAATAAGTAGCAATTCATGTATACTCACCCTTCTGACGATGCGCTGTGGTGTCTGGGGCTCCTGCATTGAGGTCATCTCCAGCGGTCCCTCCCTGCGATGTGCGGAGTCTGGCGGCGGGTCCCTTTGTGCATGCGCAGCTTGTTGACCTACCGGCAGGGAGCAGTGGCTGCTGGGAGTTTGGGGGGTGGAGCCAGCACCGGGTGCCGAGCAGAGAGTAGGGAAGCATTGAACTTCCCTGCCATCTCCGCACTGTACTTCAGTTTATGCCATCCTGAGATGGCGAACCTGAACTCAATGGAGAAGCGGAAAGCAGAGCTTTCCACACCTTCATGAATCGCGCTCACCATACCAAGGTATGGTGATGCGATTCAGGCACAGAGTGGGGTTGCCGCTGGAGAAGTCAGAGACTTCTCCATGGTAACCCGCTCTGTGAATTGCACTAGGCAGAGAAAATCCCTGTTTAACGCAAAACAGGGCTTTTCACTGCTACATGAATAGACCCCTACAGTATGTACTTGAAGTTTATTGACAGGGGATACAATATATCTAATTTGGAAAAGCTGAAAATTAAACTCCATCCCTCAGCAACAATTATTGACATTTAAAATGACTAAGAACAGGAAACAGAGATATATCTACAGTAGGTCAATAAACGTATCCATACGAGTATGAACATTAATTGTGAAGCTAAAAAGCAGTGACCAAAGATCGCTTCAGATATGGAACTGCCATCTCTACGTGAATTAACTTTGATGCCCTGCTACCGTAAAGATTATCTAGTATGCACTGATATAATTAAATTAGGTAAACAAAAAACTACTACACTCCTAGGACAAACAAGTGGCACATTCCTGGGACAAGCAAGGAGTGGTTGTTTTAAATGTCCAAACTGCACCACATGCAGCTGTTACGCACACCAGTGCTAACAGGAGTATACCGGTGTATGAACAGAGAGGGATGCGAAGCAAAACGAACTCACAGACAGTATAACACAACATACACAGGTGATGGAATAACTAATAAACACAAAATGAACAGGGAAGCCCAAAGGCTCAGGAATTGGGTGTCTCCCTAGTGTCAGGAATGCTCAGATGGAATAGAGCGGACAATGAAGCGAGATGTAGTGATTTAACATGTGGAGCACCCGAAATGATGTTGCTAAGAGCAACAGAAAAAAAACCAAAGGGTTACCAACGGGTGTGGGAATAAACTCCTTGGTCAGAGATAGAAATATAGACACAAGGAGAGTATCCACAATCCTAACCCCCACTTGCAGGGCACAGGTTCAGCTTACTGCCACTAAACTGACACCTGGACGCCCTGCACAGTGAGGGAGGATTAAGCAAGCAGGTCTGAGAGTACAGCCGCAAACCTGCTGGGTTCACAGAATAGCAAAAGAACCCCAGCAGGTTAAACAACTGACTCCAGTCTTACTGCTAGGTCCGGATTGGCAGAATGAAGTACCGAATCCCAAGGCCTATTCGCAGTAAGCAACAAGTAAATACAAAGTCACACAGTACTAGCTAACTCTCTGGAACTGACTAACAAACAAAGATTCAGCAGCATTTGCCTAGCCTGAGAGGATGGTTTATATAGCAGGTGCTGTCCACGCCCCACTCAGACCTCACAGACTGTGAGCACAAAACCAGCGCCGGATTCCCTGCCGTGCACAGAGCCTGTAACCACTGCACAGTAAAAACCCGGACCGGAGTATCAGCTGCGCTCAGGTTACTTCACTAACACTTGCCTCCCGGTTGCCATGGCGACGTGGCAGCACAGAACAGGAGATCCTAACAGCAGCTTTTTACAGACAGGAAAAAAAATGTCATCCCTATTCAGGGGTCAACTATATTATACACCATCATTTAACGTGCATGAGTAAGTTTGTAGTGTACACTATTGTTTGCCACTGTGCAAAGGTGTATGTGGGTAAAACTGGGCAAAGGCGTATGTGGGTATGTGTGTATTGCACAACATTGCCATGCCATTAGAGCAACACTACCTTCTGGATCAAGTGAGCAATGATTTGCTAGATATTTTGTCATGGCTAAGCGCAATCTATTATCTTTAAGGTCCTGGATCATTGACCATGTGCCCCTGCTGGTTCGTGGAGGTGACAGGTCAAAAAAATTACTTATACTCGAGACACGGTGGATTGAATGGTTAGACACGTTGGTCCCCCATGGTCTTAATGAGACAATGGGTCTGCAGTATTTTTTATAGACCTACAAGTGAGTTTAGTTATTGGCTGCCATTGCCCTTGTGTATTGTATTTTTGATGGTTATTTCTCTGATGAGCCCATAATTTGTTAATCATTTGTATTTGGATGCACCCAGTATTAAATATATTGAGGCAGAATTATGAATAACTTGTTAAGTATAATGATTGATGTTCTGCTAAACTATTCTGTTTTATGACCATGTTTTGGTATTTTCATGTAACATTTAAATGTGTTTATTGTTTTGGTTTTAAATTTGTTAAATTCTACACACTGGAGGTGCAATCCAAATTTTGATCTGATTGTCTGTTTTGGCGTTATTGTTCACGCAACGCAAGCCATGTATTGGTAATGATGTCATTATGTCAACCACCTTTTCATCCCCTTAGGGGAGGTTTATTAAAATTCTGAATATAAATATATAAAATAATTTTGGGGGAGAAATGTACTTCTAGGGACTGTTTATGAACTATGTACATGGAATTTTTTTCGGAAGACAAATGCTAGTATAAAATAAATTGCATTTGACATTTTATCCATGCCTAGATTTCCTATTGCTTTAGGTGGATTCGGTATGATATACCGATGGACAGGATGCCTGCGGTCAGAAGACTGACAATGGCATCCCAACCATCAGAATCCCGACAGCCCCCCCGAAATTACCCTAACCCTCCCCTGCCCCCTACCCTAACCCTCCCTTGTGGGTGCCTAACCCTCTGTGGTGGAGCCTAACCCTAACCCACCCTCGTGGTGCCTAACCCTAACTTTCTCTTCCTCGCTGCCTAAACCTAACCCTCCCTGCTTGGTGCCTAACCCTAACCCCCCTCCCCGATACCTAACCATACCCTTCCCACTCCTGCACCCTAACTGCCCTTCTAATGCCTAAACCTAACCTTCCACCCCACCCCGCTAAAAGAATGTTCGGGGTTCCAGGTGTTGCTATTTTGATGCAGAGATCCCGAGCTTCATCTGGATTTTGATGCTGGCATTATGCCGTAATTTGGAATTCTGGCATCGGTATTTTGACCACCGGGATCCCATCCAGTGGCATCTTAACTACATCCTCTTTAGGTATGCCTTTGTTGAAAAAGAACAACCCAAAGATATACTGGTATACTCAGGAGATCTCGCTAGCCCCTATGAGATCTAATCTAACTCTCGTGGGTTCTGTACATGGAGAATTTCTACAGAAACCAGTCATCTTTATACCACTATGTTATCATGAACTGTTGGATGCATTCAACAAACCGCAAGCAGAAAGTCTCTCTCCGGACAGGATGTATGGTCATCAACTAGATATAGTTCCTAGGGTACAAATTCCTTTTGGACAAGTCTACTTTCTTGCTGAACCTGAGATAATAGCCTTTAAAGAATATATTGATAACCTAGTTCATGGTTTTAGCCACAATTCTACTTCTGCAGCTGAAGCTCCTATCTTCTTTGTAGAAAAAAAAGTATGGAGGCCTAATACCTTGTAATAATTACAGAGTAATGAATGCAGTTAGTTAGAACATCACTTCCAGTCACCACACTCATACTGTATCTGAGTTATTTTAATGGTTGAAAGGGGTAGAAATCTTTTACAACCTGATAAGAATACTAGTTTAAAAATAGCTTTTCGTACTCATTATGGCCAGGATTTAGTCCTAACGTCAACATTTATTTGTAGACAGTTATGATGCCGACACTTAAAATGTGCAGAATGATGACATGACAAGTTCAGCAATGATGACATTCTGCATGGACTGGAAGTAGAGGGTTAGCACCAAGACCACCAGAGACGTTTTGTTGACATTTCATCAGTGTCGACATGATGAATGTCAACATGTTCAATGCCAACATTGCAAATCATGTTGGCTTTCTGCATGTTGACATGACCATGTTGACATAACCATGTCAACATTATGGCGACACTGAGTGCTTTCGTGGAGACTTTGTGGGTTCTGGCTGGTTTACTGGAGCTGCAGATAGACAATGTGGCTGTTACAAGCTGAACTTGCAGATTAACTGAACTGGGCTGGTAATGGTGGAGCAGTGGGCCAAGCTGTACTTGGTGATAACTGGACCAGGCTGGTACTGATGGAGCAATAGACCAAACTGGACTTGGTGATAACTAGAGAAGGCTGGTACGGGTGGAGTAATAGGCCAAGCTGGACTTAGTGATAACTGGCTCGGGCTGGTACCAGTGGAACAATAGCCAAGCTAAACTTGGTGATAACTGGGGTGGCTTATACCGCCACGGCGATAACAAAGGGCACGCTGGATCAGGACTGCAAACAAGCAATACTGCAGCCTAAAGACGAGGCTGAAAGCAACGTTGCTCAGGCACTGTCTGTCTGTCTAGAAGTTCCTTTATACCCCCTGTTGAATTGGGATTGGTGGAGTAGGGCAGCTGACTCGCCAGAGTTAGACCGGATCAGTAACACAGCAGTAGAATCATGAGAGCACCTGGGCTGTGCGCCACGAACTCCAGCACTGAGTGGTGAACAGGTATGAATGCGGCCTGTAGCTGTGGGATCATGACAGTCTGGTTGACCATAAAAATTTTTTTAGATTATCTCAGATTCCCTAAAGTTTTTTTTTAGAAACTCATTAGCCACACTACAAGTGTCATCTGCAGTGACTGTTAAATTGAAATGACTTAAACTGCACATAATAATAGAGTGTTTGCATTTACAGGTTAAGTATTCCATATCTGATATCCAAAGTATTCCAAAATCAAACATTTTTTTTAGCTCCACTAAGATAGTGACACTTTTTCTTTCTGGTGGTTCATTGTACTTAAACATTATTGCACAAAATTATTAAAAATATTGTATATCAGATTGGCAAGATTATTCTCTTAATAATGCAGCACACGAATCTAGCCCAATTCTGTTCTGGCAAGCTGCAAAATCCGTCCTTATATTTTACACTAAAGCGCATAACTCCTCTCAGTCGTCCAATTTTTTACTCGCCAAAAACTCTTTATCTGCTGCATTTAAACATTTTTCTCATAACCCTACACCTGAAAAGAAATCAAAATATTTTCAGACCAAGGCTAATTTCAATGCAATAGTACATCAGGAAATGGCCAATCAGAATATGGCAGCTAGATACATATTTTACAGATATGGCAATAAATCAGGTAAACTGCTTTCGCATTTACTTAACCACTTAACTGACTATTTATTTATTTAGCCGAAAACCGCTCCAAAATTGTCGGGAGTTTTTATGAGTGAATTAGGTGAAGAACATGACTTTAACCCTATCCCAAATGATTTTAGTTAAAAAAAGGAAAAAAATATATATATATTTTAAAATATATATTTTTTAAACATCAAAACATTGTTCGGGAACATCGCGACCATCGCGGCTTTCATTTTGAAAGCCGGACAGCCTGCAGGTATACAGGGGGGTATCTGGGGGTGGCTTGGGAGGGTTCATTTACTCTCCCCAGCGGCTGCCATTGTCTGCAGCTGCTGGAGAGGGGGGGGGGGGGTCCTGCTGTGCTGACCGATCTGCAGTGATCGGCAGCATGGCAGACACAGGGGGAGAGTGCAGGGAGGCAGAGTGACCTTCCGGTCCCTCTGACAGCAGCAGCGGAGGGAAGTATATCTTCCCTGCCGCTGCTAACACTGTCTATCTGACTGGCCGCATCCTGTGTGACCAGGTCAGATAGAGCACTTGCAGGCATGGTCGCATCTGATGCGACCATGCCAGGTAAGTGGTTAAAGGGCAACATACTCTGAATGTTATAGGGGCACTAGCAGATGGGACTGGTGAATTAAAAAGTAATGGCTCAGACATTCTTCAGATTTTACTGACTTTTATTCCTCTTTATATGCACAAGATCCTATTTCCATGGATAACAAGACAGAATTTTGGAACTCCACTGACCTACCCCAAATTAATTCCCAACAAGTGGATGCTTTATTGACACCCATTATTGAAAAAAAGTAAATTATGTCATTAAAGGTCTGAAACCTGCTAAGGCACCCGATCCTGACGGACTTAGTGGACTTAGTGGTGAATTTTTCAAATTACTCAGTACACATATAACACCGTCTTTAGTTAAATTCTTCAATGCGATCAGAAATGACAAAACCATGCCTTCGTACTTCAACGCAACCATGGTAAGTGTACTACCAAAACCAGGTAGAGATTTGACTTCCCCGTCCTCCTATAGACCAATATCTTCACTCAATTGTGATTATAAGATATTCACAAAAATCCTTGCAAAAACATTAAAATTGATAGTCCCCACTATAGTGCATGCGGACCAAACTGGGTTCGTGTGGGGTTGTCATTTGGTTACAAATTTCAGAAAGGTTGTAACTCTGGTGCAGCAGGCGTGGGCCTCTGGGGACTCGAGACCAGGAGTTCTTCTCTCTCTTGATGTGGAAAAAGCATTTGTTATGGTCGCATGGAATCACTTATTTGAAACTCTGCGGAGATTCGTGTTCCCAGAGGCCTACGTATCCATCATAGGTTTGATGTATCAAAAGCCCTAAACACAAATTCTAGTTAATGGACACCTTTCTAAGCCTTTTGAAATACAAAAGGGAACTAGGCAAGGCTGTCCTATGTCCCCTTTGCTGTTCGCATTAGCGCTTGAGCCACTGGCGATACAATTGAGAAATAATACAGAATTTCTTGGGCTAAAAATAGGTGCAGGAGAATACAAGCTGTCACACTTCACCGATGACATGCTGCTGTTAGTGTCTCACCCTGAGAAATCTATCCCAGCAATTTTACCTACTATCACATTGTCCAGCACATTCGCGGGATGCAAAATCAACTTTGATAAGTCTGAATTACTCCCCTTGGGCAAACCTTCCTCTATATACCCAGATTCATACTTATTTTCAGAATTCCAGGTTGTACAGGACAAAAGTAAATATCTAGGGATACTCATAACGCATTCTCCTCATGCTCTATATAAGGAAAATTTCTCTAGTGCAATAGCTTCCATAGATAACCTTATTTCACAATGGCAACACCTACCGCTCTACATTCTTGGTAGAAATGTAGTGATAAAGTCAGTTCTTTTTCCCAAATCAACGTATCTTGTGCAGATCATCGCAATTAGATTAATATCTTCTGATGTGCGCAAAATTAGACAAAAATGTCTCAAATTCCTAAGGCAGGGGAAGAAACCCCGAATTGCGTATCAAAAACTTACACAAAGCAAAATGAAGGGCGGCATAGGTTTCCAAGATTTGATGGCCTTCCAAAATGCTGCTCACTTTTGGTACATCAAGGGACGGCTTTTATTTTAATATGGAGAATGATCTATTTTACCCTTACTCACCAGGTGCACTTTTGCAAATGAATATTAGTAAAATACCCTTGTTTATTAAACAAAACATTATTTTTCATGACACTTTTATTTCCTGGCAAGCTATAAACAAATGGTTGGGTCATTCTAAAAACACTACAAAATATATGGCTCTATGGGGAAATTTTAATTTCTTGCTGAGCATTGACAATAGGAAATTCATGAACTGGAAGGAATTGGGAATTGCACAAATAAAAGATGTGTTTGACCCCATAGGAGTAATGTACTCCTTTCAACAATTGCAAGAACGATTTGGGTTCCCAAAGGCGGATTTCTTTATGTATCTGCAACTCCAGCATCATGCATGTACATTTATGTCACCAACTCACACCCTGCCAACCTCAGACAGGCTAGAACTCTTGCTTCATCTCCTTAAATCTAAACCTTATAATATTAGTTTCTTATATTTGCAACTAACCGAGTCAGACCGTTCAAAACTGTGTCACGTTCTAGCACAGCTTGGGCTTCTTGTATAGTGGGAGCTGAACCCTCGGACTATTTACTTAAATATTATCATAAGACGTTAAAATATTTATGTTGTTCTACACTTCAGGAAACTCATATTAAATGTGTCAATAGGGCATTTATATCACCTATGCAACGTAGACACTTTGTAACAGACGAAAGTGGTGTGTGTCCTAAATGCAAGAGACCAGGTGCTTCTCTGTATCATTGTATCTGGGAGTGTAGAAAGATGGTTACATTTTGGAACGAAATCTTAGGTTTTATTAAACTAGTAATAAATATTCAATTCATGTTATACGTAATACGCATTCTATTTTGTAATTTTGACATCTGGCTGCCTCTTACATGAAACCATACTGATTGTAACCTTATCCCTTTCCTAACAATTATTTTGACTATAGCGAAGAAGGCTCTATTGAAATACTTGACAAAACTGGTAGCACCTTGCCTCTCTGTAGTCTAAAATCAATAATTGGAAACCATTTACTTCGATAGACGTGCAGCATTTCCAGATTTAGATAAAGGGATATTTAGATTCAAAAAGAAGTGGGAAATCTATATTGAATTTCTTAACAACTCACTGCAAACGGATATAATGAGAAACTTTGATCCTATTATCGGTTTTCTGAATAAACCATAGGCATTGAAAAGTCCAGAGGCATCATCTATATTTTAATCTTATTTTGCCTATACACCTCACTCTCTTTTACGTGTGAGTGAAAAATTACGTATTTGGAATGTCTGACCATACACAGACGTATTGTAATTCAAAGATGTATCTAGTTGAAGTTGAATACATGTTTATTAATTGCCAGATGTCTGACTAAATATTGATATATGTCTCCAGTCAGGTGGGAGTTTCCCCCCTCCCTTCCTCTCCCCCCTCTCCTCCTCTGATTATCTTTATTTTTCTCTTTTCTCTAACTTCTTCTTTTATTTATTCTTCTTTTCCTATCTTTTTCCCAATATCCTTTCCCTTTTTGCTTAGTCTAATTAGAACATAACATGAGCAATGTTCAAATTTTTTCTTTTTTTCCCCCCAATCATAATGGGGCAGATATATTAAGCCTGGAGAAGTGATAAAGCAGGGATAAGTGTAAGGTGATAATGCACCAGCCAATCAGCTGTCATTTTACAAAACTCGTAATGATTGTCTGGTGCATTTTCACCTTCCACTTATCACTTCTCCAGGCTTAAAACATCTGCCCCATTGTCTGATATTTTTAGGTATTTTTTAAGACGGTGAAGTAGATTCAGAAACTTTTGTATTTATACTCTTCAAATGTTTATATATCTGTCTTGTTCTACTAGCCTGATGGTACTGATGTATTCATTGCTTAATGTGAAATTGGCTGATCTGTGCTTACTGAAAGTTGTAATTTTTTGAAAAAAATTAACAAACAGTTATTTAAAAAAAAAATTGTATAAAAGTTCCTTCAGGCTGCAGTTTGTGTATAAGGTATATACAGTATGAAACATAACTGAATTTCATGTTTACACTTGGGTCTCATCCCCAATATATTTCATTATTGTATGCAAATATTCCAAAATAAGGAAATAATCTTATCCCAAGCATTTCAGAAATAGGATACTCAACCTGTATTCACATGATGAGAGTGTTCCGCAAGTCTCCTCTTGCGGTTCATGATCCTGGAAATTACCTTTAGCATGCCACATGTCAATAATTGGGTGGAAGCACTAACATCAACCAAGACGGAAAAACAATACCACCATTTCCCACAAGGTCCTGGTAATGAGGTTTTACATATATATTCAGTTGACTGGTTATCTTTAAATATACAATCTTAGCCTGCATAATATTTTTCTGATTAATACATTAGAGCATGATTATGTCAAGCAAACACAATTTAAGGCTGAATCAATATTAGACCATTTATACTAACCAAAGCTTGGTAAAGGGTTTTTTATTTATTAAGGGTAGTCTTAGTTGTTTTGTTTTTATGTTTTTGGTGTAATTACTTGGATTAGGTCCAATCATAAATGAGAAAAAGAACTTCAGTCAAAATCTTTTTCAGTCACTATAAACCAGATTAGAGACACTAACATTATACTGATAGCTAATGCTAGGATACCTAACAAATTAAATAGCCACGCACTGGAAGGCATAAGCCCTGAAGTTGTTATAATAATTTAGTACTAAAGGGTTCACACTCCACATGTTTGCACAGGCATCACTTAGTCACTGTTCTTAAGTAGCCCTGTCACTGTTCTTAAGTAGCCCTTTGTGCAGTATGATATCAGCTGAGAGTGTCTTACCATTTATTAGTAAAAGGACATGAAACACAATAAAATATATGTCTGCCATAATCTGAATCATTTTTGTAGAGTATCAAAGAGCAAAAATAACTCTAAATTAAATCTTCAAGTTTTTCAAAGCCTCAGAGTTTATTGCTACCATAGAAACAATACCTTTTCTAGCAAATCTGATTAACACAATACTCTTCTGTGCTGTTTGTCAGTAATAAATTTATAAATAATATTTCTTAAAATGAAAATATATATTTGTTTTACAAGACATTTATTGGAACAACATTAGTTCAACTAAAAATATTAATGAGACTATGGTAGTTATGAGATATGTGGATTGTGTTCAAATTTTGAAATGTGTAGTTAAAAAATAAAATCTCAAATTTAAGATAGAGAAAGTCCCAACATCCAAATCAAACAAATATAATTATAAATTGTCTATTAATAAAACTGTGGTAACTGCAAATTATTGTTGCTAATTTTAAAGTAATTATCTTGCATTGCAATGTTGGTACAGTAATGATTAAAACTATAAAGGAGAAAGGGCTGGAAAGTATTTCACAGCGTATTAGGGCAGGCAAGTAAAAACAGCAACATCAGGCAAGAAACAAGACTAGCATAGTAGCATGATGTATAGCAATAAATGTGAGAATGTATAGATCTTTAATTAGAAATTAAATTGTAAAAACATATTACTCCATTGTGTTCAGAATGATGTGTCTATTAAAACATTCCTATTGTTTTGCTGAAGATGAGGTTATATTTCTAATTTTTTCAATATTGCATTTTTACTGAATATGCGTAAACATAAACATAGGGTACAAAAAAAAGGAACTAAAAGAAGGTGGGGGTACATAGGCAAAATGGGGGGGAGGGGTTGAGGACAAGACTCAAATACATTTATGGCATGGGGCATCAGTGTACAGTGTATTTGAATGAAGACAACGCAGGCATGTAAGTGGGAGAATACAAAAAGAAAAAGTACACAAAGTAAGGAAATGGAGAACTTTAATACTTGAAATATCCAGTACAGCAACTAGAAACTCCTTCCAGTTAAACAAAGAAGAGGGGCGCTTGCTTCTGAGTTCTTAGGGGGAGCACTCCCACCCTCCATTACGTTCAAGTGCCACAGATACCATCTCATCAGGGGAAAGGAGGGGCCATAGATTATGGGATTTCTGAAGTCTCCATCTCTTAACGAATGTGGGTTTTGGTGATTACCTTAATGAAAGGAGAAGAGAGGAGGATTTCCAATGTTGAGCAATGGTGGCTCTGGCAGATATGAGAATATGGCGGAAGACTTAGCGATTAGACTTCGGAACTTCAGGGTGTACCAATGAAGCAAGGCTAGGTCAGGCTTAGCAGTTAAGGTAAGGACCAACACATCCTTAATGAGGGCAAACACTTCTTCCCAAAAGTGGTGCAGCTCAGGACAGTCCCAAAAGATGTGTAAGATTATACCCGCCATGCGGCAGAGACGCTAACATAGATTGGAACACATGGGCCAAATACTATGGAGTTTAGTAGTGGTCAAATAAAGTCTATTCTAGACCTTACTGTGCATTTCAGTTTCGTTGCGAGGCTATATTTCTCATCTTCCATCAGCTCAAGAAAAGTTGCATTTAAGTACATTGTTTTTTTTAAATTGCTTTTCCATATTGTATTCTGGCTGCAGATTGTAAGGAAATAAGATGACATTTCTTTCAATAATTATTCAGGCTTTCCAAATCTTCTACTTACAGTACATACAACTGTAACTCTCGTGTTGCTACATTTATATGTATAAATAAATGATCTGCTGTATTATTTTTTTACTAACACATGTGGCTTCATTTGATAAGCTAAGTATACTGTTAGTATCACACTATGGATAAGTCATTATTTCATTAAAAACTGGTTATCCTGATTAAATGTACAGTAATAAATAAATAAATGAATAAATAAAGCTAATGAATAAATTCCCAAATTAATAACAAGTGACAGAGTTTATGGAGGCGGACAAACAGCATGAGGTCCCTATGAAATCATTAACCAATAGCAATCTGCACCAGTGGTTCCCAACCTTTGGCCCAAATGTACAGTATTAAGCCGTAAAAAGTGATAAAGTGGTTACTGATAAAGTACCATCCGACCAGCTCCTCACTGACATTTTTCAAACACATCCTGTGACATGGCAGTTAGGAAGCTGATTGACTGGTACTTTCACTTTTTAAGGCTTAATACATTTGGGCCTTTGTCCTCAAGTGACACTAATAGTTCACATTTTCCAGATCACCTGGCAGGCGCACTGTGTATCACCAACTATCACATTTCCAAAATCCACAGGTGAACTGGAAAACATGAGCTGTTAGTGCTTTTTGAGGACTGAGTTTGGGAACTACTGATCTACACCATGATTTATTACAATTACCAGTGCAATTTTAGGCCATGTGCAGTATGGTGCATTTTTGTCCAGACACAACTATAGGCTAGCATTTTCAGTACAATAAATACTAATTACACTGATCATGTAGTGCAGTGGTTCTCAAACTCGGTCCTCAGGACCCCACACAGTGCATGTTTTGCGGGTAACCCAGCAAGTGCACAGGTGTATTAATTAATCACTGACACATTTTAAAAGGTCCGCAGGTGGAGTTAATTATTTCACTTGCGATTCTGTGAGGAGACCTGCAAAACATGCACTGTGTGGGGTCCTGAGGACCGAGTTTGAGAACCTGTGATGTAGTGTGATGTTACTTATATAGGACGACTTTAAGGGGCAGTACTATCTGTTGTGCGGGGCAAGGTGACCCCAATCTGTTCTGTTCAATGTCAATCATGGTATTTTACAGTGGTATGGGGTGTTAAAACAATTGCATGTGAAATATTCATCAGCAAACCCCTGTGGGAGAATACTCCACTCTATTGGGAGTCTGGCAAGCATGATGCCATACCTCCCATACCTCTCCAGGAGGAACAAAATGCTCTGTTCCAGGACTTCCCTCTTAATTTAGAATTGCCCTCATCTGTTTTGAACAGGTTTATTGATAACAAAGGTGTTTCAGCACAGATGAGGGCAATCTTAAATTAAGAGCGAAGTCCTAGAACAGAGCATTGTGTCCCTCCTAGAGAGGGTCGTGTTGGGAGGTATGTGATGCTACTATATGCTCTACACCATAGGTTCTCAAACTCGGTCCTGAAGACCACAAACAGTTCATGTTTTCCAGGTCTACTCACGGAATTGCAAGTGAAATAATTGGCTCCACCTGTGGATCTTTTAATCTGTGCATGTGAGTAAAGAATACACCTGCTGTGCACCTGCTAGGTCAGTAGTTCCCAAACTCGGTCTTCAAGTACCCACAACAGGTCATGTTTTCCAGGTCACCTAGCAGTTGAACAGGTGTATTCATTACTCACTGACATATTTTAAAAGACCCACAGGTGGAGCAAATTATTTCACTTGCAATCCTGTGAGGAGACGTGGAAAACATGAACTGTTGGGGGTACTTGAGGACCATGTTTGGGAACCACTGTGCTAGGTGACCTGTAAAAAATGAACTGTTTGAAGTCCTGAGGATCAAGTTTGAGAACCACTGATCTACCTATATATTGTTACTATGTACTATAAATATTGACATAGTTAAATGAAAAAAACAACACTAAATATTTTCCTAAGTACAAAAAGAAAAAAACATTATTGGAGTTGGATTAGTTAATTTGTAACTTTCAGTTATGGATACTAAGTAACTATTGTATTGCAGATAGAATTTGCAGGTTCTATACCTCTTGCAAGGTCATCAGAAAACTTGCATCTCAGTAAAAGTCCTAACTCACCATGTGATGCAATTTGTCTCTATTTGAAACTACAACCTGGACCTGCCAAGTCTTAAGCTGAGAACACATCTATACAATCATGTATAGATGAAGCTAAAATCACTTTTAATACATTACATCATAACTCCACAGTATTAAGTTTGTATTTATAAATTATTTGTACATTAGTATTGAAATTTCTGCTAGCGATATAATAGAAGATCCAATGCTTGGTTTCCTTGTATCTACATCCCAAACCTCATTATTTTGAAATACTAAAAGCTGTTGGCTGAATCCATCTGTTAAAGACACCCACATTGTGTTTAACCTCCGCGCAAGCAATGTTTTCTTCTCTAATAAACGAAACATAAAACAATGCAGACAGTCCTGGAAAAAGTATTTGCTGCTCAAAAAGCATCCATTTCCTAGTAAATAAATCCAGCAATTCCCTGCAGATAGTCACGCAATGGAGGCTGGCAAGTATAAATCCTATACAACACCAGGATTGATTTTTCCATGCATTCTGCTTCTTATAAAATATACACAGGGAGTAAAGTCGGATTATCACAGTACTTGTGTTTGGATCAATTCAACATGCTCATTTTATTCCCTGCTAGAGTCATCCTTGCAGCTGTGAAAATAAGTGAGCTGCATTAAATGCATCTCAGTCTGTAATCAGTCATAAGAAATGACAACAAGCAAAATGTGTGAGGGAGAGAGAGCAGGATATAAAGTGCTAAAATAAAAATCAATCATGTAACCAGAAACAAGGCTTGCTACATTGAATAAAAAATAATTTTAATCAAATGATAAGTATTTAGATTAAAGTAAATTCTGAACTATAAAAGGCATGAGTTAACACATCCATGATTGTCCCATTTGTTACCAGAAAACTCCATTATATAAAGAATGAAATTATATAAATATCTATCATTTTGAAAATAAAATAGCTGTGAAATAAAAAAGAATTCGAATAGAAATGTTATGGCTCACCGCAAGTGTTTCTTGTGTTAAATGCATGTTTAAATTACATATTAGATGCAAAACACAATTATTATCTTTTATTTCTTATTTCACCAAGATATTTCTGCAGCACTGTACATGACATGAAAATGAAGGTAAAATGGCCCTGTTTATATTAGCTTACAATCTAAGTGGTGTGATGAACGCTTGATACATAAGCTAGTGAAACAATTGTAGCTGTTGTTCAGGAAAAATGTGGTTATTGTAAAGATAGCAACATGATCAGCCACCAACAATAAAGCAGTCATGGGGCCTTGTTCAGGTTTGTTATTAAACCAAAAAACAAGCAAATGGGCAAAACCATGATGCACTGCAGGTGGGGGCAGATGTAACATGTGCAGAGAGAGTTAGATTTGGGTGGGGTGTATTCAAACTGAAATCTAAATTACAGTGTAAAAATTAAGCAGCCAGTATTTACCCGGCACAGAAACAATATGATCCATTAAAATCTCTCTGCACATGTTACCTCTGCCACACCTGCAGTTCAACATGGTTTTGCTAAGAAACCTGAAAAAACCCAATGGTTGGAAAGATGAAAATCAGTAAAAGACTGAAGGTAGGTACTGTGGCAGGGACAGCATAGTTCCACATGAAGTTAATGTGGAACATTAGGATTCCCCAGGTTTAGCAGAGCAACACCAGCAGGACTGAAGGGTCCAGTAAAGGCTTTGCCTCAATCAGTTGTCAGCCAGAAGCTAGGCTAATTATTTAACAGCACCTATAAACTGCCTTTAAGTATGTGCTCAGTGCACAGAGACAGGGCTTCTGATGGTGACTAGCATCCAGAAGAGGGTGTGGGGATGTAGGGGGCACTGAATTGTAATGATGTGATTGTATACTACTGTGAATCTGTACTGATGTGTTCCTATGATGCTGTGAGCCGGTACTGATGTGATCTGTACTACTATGAATTTATGCTGATGTAAACCCTGCACTGCTATGCTAAGAGATTCTTGTGCTGTCTTGCCTAAAAAAAATAAAAGAAACTGGTGAAGTTTTATCTAGTCTATGTGATTCCTGTCACAATACACACTGTCTGTTTATTTAACCGTCCTGGGAGAATGTTTCGGAAAACTGAAGGCCCTAATATCTGAGCTACACACTAAAAAATGTATTTTTAATGCAACCATATTTCTGCCATACCACACTGAATTTGCATATATCCACCCACAAAGGAGAATGGCATAGTAACGGATAAATGAGGTAAATACTGTATGGTCAGATTATCGAGAATGCCTAAACACTGCATGATATCGGGACATTGTTGGCATGATTTTCAGTCTTGGACAACCAATGCAAGATATTTCCAGTTTATTTGCGAAATGCCGAAGCGGTCGTTCATACACACTATACAATAAAAGTGTGCAGTTATTGACCTGAGACATGAAACATGGACCACTCACTAAAAAAGTCTTAAAATGCTGTCAACCGTAAGTTGCCTCCACTATTTATCTTAACATCATTGATCTTCTTCTGGAGAAGGGATTTGGTTTTGTGTTGTTCTCTACACACAGCTTGGAGTAGCTATTTGTAGCCTGGCAATGTGATACAACTATATAATATTATGATATTTTTTTTTATTTTTTTTGTGAGAGCAACTACTCAGCAATAACATCACTGATTTTGATGGGTCAGATGTCATTTGATAGAATGTGTGATCTATAGTAGTTGCGCAATAAGGTCACAGTACTTTTATAAGTGGTCAGGTTGTTGAGGAGCAACACGTCAAGTCGTGATTTTTTTTCCACAGAAAGAGTGGGGTCACACACTTTTTCCCTTATGGTTGTAGATTGCAGCAAAGGACATTTTTCTACCCTAAATTCAGTTGAAATTATGTATTCTTTCTAACACTTATGCAGTAAACTGTTGGGGTACAGTAGACTTTGAATGCATTGTAGAACACACAATATTTATTTGCTTGATTTTGAGCAATGCATACATAGTAACATAGTTTTTGAGTTTGAAAAAAGACAATTTGTCCATCGTAGGAGATCATTAATTTAACTTTTCTGTCCATTCCTTTTGTTTTTTTATAGTTATTTTATTATTAAAGTGCATGATTTACCCATTATAACCCTGAATATCCTTATCTATTAGGAATTTATCTAGCTCGTTCTTAAAAGTAATGACCGAGTCCACCATTACTACTTTCTCAGGCAGGGAATTCCAAATATGTATTGTCCTTACTGTGAAGAAACCCTTCCGTCTCATAGTGCTAAATCACCTCTCCTCTAACCTAAGCAGGTGTCCCCGTGTTCTTTTTGGTGATCTTACCAAAAACAAATCCCCCGTTAGTTATGTGTATTGACACCTTATATATTTGTAAATATTAATCATGTCCCGCATTAGTCTCCTCTTTTCCAGTGTAAACATGCCTAGCCTATCCAGCCTTCCCTCGCATTCTAGCATCTCCATCCCGTTAATCAATTTGGTTGCCCATCTATGAACCTTTTCTAGTTCCAGTACATACTTTTTATAGTATGGTGCCCAGAGCTGTGCACAGTATTCGAGATGTGGTTGCACCAGTGATTTGTACAATGGGATCATAACATTCTCATCCCTTGCATCAATTCCACGCTTAATGCATGCTAATACCTTGTTTGCCTTTTTTGCTGCATTACTACTTTAGGTACTACTGCTAAGTTTGTTATCAATCTGTACACCTAAATCTTTGTCCAGTACAGAATCCCCTAGTTTCTCCTCATTTAGTATGTAGGTAGTATTTCTGTTCTTGCTACCAAAGTGCATTACCTTACATTTGTCTATGTTGAACCGCATTCTCCATTTAGCTGCCCATGTTTCTAATCTAAATAAGTCATTCTGTAAAGACTTAGCATCTCCTTCTGAATTTATAACCCTACACAGTTTGGTATTGTCTGCAAAAATTTACACTGTACTCTCTAGACCCACATCAAGATCATTTATGAAAATGTAAAACAATAGTGGTCCAAGTACAGCCCCTTGTGGCACACCACTTAGTACTTCATTACAATTCGAAAACGTTCCATTTACCACCACTTGCTGTTCCCTTTTATCCAACCAATTTCTAACCCAAATGCATATTGTGGTCCCTAGTGTTATGAGCCGCTGCAGTGGCTCATTTCACATTGCATTCTGTTTATGTATTTTATGTTATACTTCTGTTTCTGTTACCCTTGGCTTTTATGGGGTGACCGGAGTTCACCCTTAAGGAGGGGCTACTGTTATGAACCATAAGCAGTGGTTCATTCCTGTTTGCTTTCTGTTCATGAATTTTATGTTATATTTCTGTTTGCATGCCAGGATTTCTCTTGTACTTGTTTAGAAGACTCTTGTTGGACGCCTGTGGTGAGTAAGTGTAACTGCAGCCTGTTTTCTATGTGTTAAGCCTCACCTGTCAGATAATTTGGTCATTATGTGGTGAGTCTGTGTACTGCAGTCTGGCTCTTGTCTGTGTAGCCTCACCTGCCAGTATTTTGGCCATTACCTTGTGCCTGGCTTCCAGCCATCCTGATTGGGGCGTGCTTCCCTTATTACCCATCTAGCCCTGCAGTCCAGTGCTGGTGACAGAAGTTTGTTGTTGTACCTATATGTTCCAGTTCTTGGTTAGCTTCCTGCAAGCTTGTTCCTGGTCCCTGTCAGCAGCATCCTGTGGAACCTGTCTCCCTGCCTCTGATGTGTTCCTGCGTCCAGCTTGTGTACTCCAGTGTCCTGTGTCCAGTTTCCTGAGTCCTGTCTGAGGGATCGTTTCCTGCTGTCCTCCGAGTTGCCCTCCAGTAAAGTGGTCTGGTATCCAAAGCTTTTTGGTTCCTATCGTGTTACTGCACACACCTGTTGTGGTGTCATGAGTAGCGGCTCTGCCGCACTTTATGGCTGAAGCCATATTGTCTTTATCTACTTTTGGTTGTGTCATTTTTGTGGCGGTTTCCACATTGCTGTCCTCGCCTTATTACGATGGGTTCATATTTGGCAATTAGGTTGCATTACTTGATTTGCCGTTTTTCCAGGCAGCTGTGCTGCACATAAACTACTTTGTTATTTTTTGTATCCTTCTCTGTTTTTGTCGTGTCAGTCTTAGTTAGTTTTCCCCTTGTTCTCCTTGGTCTCGGTTAACTCCTTGTCTACTATTAAGACCCGGGGGGTTATCGGAGTCTGGGCGGTCCTAATTTGCCCATTCAAACGCCATAGGCACAAGAAACCATAGACTTGCAGGCGTTAACCGACCACTGGGAAGGACAACGGAGTCAGGGATTTTTGTTGGGGGAAGCTGCGTATCTCAGTTCTATCGCAGCTTCACGTATCTGTACTTGGAACCCTTCTATTGCCACCCAATCTCTTGGGTTCCAAGTACGTTGAACATAATACCTAGCCCAAGTTCTCTTCATTTGTATATGAGTCTCATGTGAGGTACTGTATCGAAAGCTTTGACAAAGTCTAAAAAGATTACATTCACCTCTTTACCCTGATCTAGGTTTGCACTAACCATTTCATAAAAGCCTATTAAGTTAGTTTGACATGATCTATCCTTCACAAATCTGTGTTGGTTCCTATTAATAACTTTATTGGTTTTGAGGAACTCCTGTATTCTATCCCTTAAAATACCTTCCAGCACTTTCCCCACTATAGATGTAAGACTTTTTGGTCTATGATTACCCAGTTCAAATTGACTTCCCATTTTAAATATCGGCACTACTTCCACTATACGCCAGTCTTTCGGGACTATGCCTGATGTAAGTGAGTCAATGAAAATCAAGTATTGGGGTCTTGCTAATTCGGAGTGTAGCTCCATGAGAACCCCTGGGTGAATTCTGTCGGGACCAGGTGACTTATTAATCTTAATTTTTTTTAATCAGTCTCTGACTGCTTCCTCACTTAAATAAGCATTAAGCAGTGGGACATTATCATTGCTGATGTTATGCGTCAATCCCGCCATCTGGTCCTCTCTTGTGAATACTGATGAGAAAAACTTGTTTAATTTTTCCGCTATGTCATTGTCGTCTTTGATTAGGATGTCCAAATTGCCTTTTAAAGGGTCTATACTCTCTTTCTTTAATCTTTTGCTATTGATGTATTTAGAAAACTTTTTGGGGTTTGATTTATTTTCATTTTCTATTAGCTTTTCAATTTCTATTTTAGACACTCTGATTTCTTTTTTGCATATTTTGTTACAATCCTTATATTACTGGAATGAGTCTGCCTTCCCATCTGAGTTATACTTCTTGAAAGTTCACCTCTTTTTGGCCATTAGTTCCCATAATCTTTTTATTAAGCCACATTGGTTTGGAATTATTACTCCTTCATTTGCTGCCCATGGGAATGAATTTACGAGTATAGCTACAGTAGCTAGCAACGTTTTTAATTCATCATATTTTCTGTAGTATTCTTGCATTGAAACAAAATTTTCCATTCAAGGTCACTTAAAGCTTCTCTCATCATGTATAAAGTTAGCTTTGCTAAAATTTAAGTTCTTAGTTGGACCTATATAGGGCTGCTTTTTGAAAACTGATGTTGAATGTGACCATATTGTGGTCGCTGTTTCCGATGGGCTACCCTACTATAATATTTAATATCATATCCCCATTGTTCATTAATACCAGGTCTAAGAAGTAAGTAGTGATCATTTAGTGTGTTTAAAAACCTATCACCCCTAGCAGTTTCACATGAATCATTTGTCCAATTAATCTCTGGATAGTTAAAATCTCCCATCACTATTACATCTCCTAATACTGCCGCTTTTTCGATTTGCTTCAGTAACAATTCCTCATCAGACACATTAATATCAGGCAGTTGACAATATTATAATATGACATAATATATGATACTGTATAACGAGACATGCTGTTAAAAGTGTGATGCTCCCCTTTTATATCTATACTAGCTGAATACCCATGCTTCGCTACGGGATGAGGATGGTAAATTAGAATTATAGTTGTTTGTTAACTTACGATGTAGTATATAGTAGAGATGAGCGGGTTCGGTTCTCCGAGATACGAACCCCCCCGAACTTCACCTATTTTACACGGTTCTGAGGCAGCCTCCGATCTTCCAGCCTTGCTCGGTTAACCCGAACGCGGACGAACATCATCATCTTGCTGTCGGATTCTCGCGAGATTCGTATTCTATATAAAGAGCCGCGCGTCGCCACCATTTTCACTCGTGCATTCGAGATTGAACGGAGACGACGTGGCTGCGTTCTCTCCTTGAAAAGCTCCGTAATCTGTGCTCAGTGTGCTGTAAATATCTGTGCTCAGTGTGCTGAAAATATATAGTATTACAGTGCAGCATTTTGGTGACCAACAGTATATAGTTGTGTACAGTAGGCCATTGCTGTATCTTGCAGCTCTGTGTCACTGCAAGTATCAATTCCATATCTGTGCTGCATTTTTGTGAGCAGTATATATAGTATTACAGTGCAGCATTTTGGTGACCCAACAGTATATAGTTGTGTACAGTAGGCCATTGCTGTATCTTGCAGCTCTGTGTCACTGCAAGTATCCATTCCATATCTGTTCTGCATTTTTGTGAGCAGTATATATAGTATTACAGTGCAGCATTTTGGTGACCAACAGTATATAGTTGTGTAAAGTAGACCATTGCTCTATCTTGCAGCTCTGTGTCACTGCAAGTATCCATTCCATTATCTGTGCTGCATTTTTGTGAGCAGTATATATAGTATTACAGTGCAGCATTTTGGTGACCAAACAGTATATAGTTGTGTATAGTAGGCCATTGCTGTATCTTGCAGCTCTGTGTCACTGCAAGTATCCATTCCATATCTGTGCTGCATTTTTGTAAGCAGTATATATAATATTACAGTGCAGCATTTTGGTGTCCCAACAGTATATAGTTGTGTACAGTAGGCAATTGCTGTATCTTGCAGCTGTGTCACTGCAAGTATCCATTCCATATATGTGCTGCATTTTTGTGAGCAGTATATATAGTATTACAGTGCAGCATTTTGGTGACCCAACAGTATATAGTTGTGTACAGTAGGCCATTGCTGTATCTTGCAGCTCTGTGTCACTGCAAGTATCCATTCCATATCTGTGCTGCATTTTTGTGAGCAATATATATAGTATTACAGTGCAGCATTTTGGTGACCCAACAGTATATAGTTGTGTACAGTAGGCCATTGCTCTATCTTGCAGCTCTGTGTCACTGCAAGTGTCCATTCCATATCTGTGCTGCATTTTTGTGAGCAGTATATATAGTATTACAGTGCAGCATTTTGGTGACCCAACAGTATATAGTTGTGTACAGTAGGCCATTGCTATATCTTGCAGCTCTGTGTCACTACATATAACAAACAAAATAGCAGCGCTACAATCAACAATTTAGATATAGATTAAACCGAGCAATCTAAATCGGTTGGAACACATAGAGATGAATGGACTGAAAATGGAAGGTACCAAAAATATTTAATAACATATAAATGAAGATAAAAAATGTATAACAATGCTGATACAATGAATTAAAAAAATGGGTGTTTAAGATCAATAACCAGAATCACCAAGGGGCTACTGAGATGAGTGTCCGTTCCTTAATTGGTGTGGACTTCAGATGAATAAGATCAGAATGAACAGTAGAACTGGTGGCACAGTCCTGATGGTGATAGTTACCACAATGATTACCGCTGGAGGGAAGGAGTCCTCTGGATAGCGTCCCTTTGTATGGGTGGAATCTCTGGGATCCTAAGTCCTCACCAGGTTGCGGAATCCTCAATGCTGAGTTGGAAATATGGTGTCTCCGGTAGGCATGAGTTGTTTGCCTAGTCATCCGTGAATTGTGATCAGAGTCCACTAAAGGTTCGGATGTAGCCCATGCAGCTTCCAATAGACAAGGTGATCTGGAATAAACCTGACGCGTTTCGCTGCAGAACCTGCAGCTTTTTCAAAGGGACGCTATCCAGAGGACTCCTTCCCTCCAGCGGTAATCATTGTGGTAACTATCACCATCAGGACTGTGCCACCAGTTCTACTGTTCATTCTGATTTTATTCATCTGAAGTCCACACCAATTAAGGAATGGACACTCATCTCAGTAGCCCCTTGGTGATTCTGGTTATTGATCTTAACACCCATTTTTTTAATTCATTGTATCAGCATTGTTATGCATTTTTTACTTTCATTTATATGTTATTAAACATTTTTGGTACCTTCCATTTTCAGTCCATTCATCTCCATGTGTTCCAACCGATTTAGATTGCTCGGTTTAATCTATATCTAAATTGTTGATTGTAGCGCTGCTATTTTGTTTGTTATATGTTGTTTCTATATATACAGGACTGACTAGCCCTGTTTGTGTAGCAGCCGCTCAAAATTAGCACAGCAGCCTGTCTTGCGCCTGATTTAACCTTGGTTAAACCCCCCTTCTTAGCTCTGTGTCACTGCAAGTATCCATTCCATATCTGTGCTGAATTTTTGTGAGCAGTATATAGTAGGACAGTGCAGCATTTTGGTGACCAGCAGTATACATATATAGTACAGTACAGTAGGCCATTGCTGTATCTTGCAGCTCTGTGTCACTTCTAGTATCCTGATCAGTGCTCAATATCTGCTGCATTGTTGTGACCAGTATGTATACTGTACTGTGCAACGTGTGTTATACACCTGATGATTATACATCCTGTAATCTGTACTGAGCAATGTGTGAGATACACCTGGGGATTATACACCCTATATACTGTACTGTGTGATGTGTGAGATACACCTGGGGATTATACACCCTATATTATTATTATTATTATTATTATTATTATCCTTTATTTATATGGCGCCACAAGGGTTCTGCAGTGCCCAATTACAGAGTACATAAATAATCAAACAGGAAAACAGCAATTTACAGTTCATGACAGTATAGGACAAGTACAGGGTAAATACACATAGTTACATCAGCAGATGACACTGGAATAAGTTTCAGGTGGCAGAAGACTGCTGGATGTGGAACAGTTGAAGATTATTAAAGTAAGACAAAGGATAAGCACATGAGGGAAGAGGGCCCTGCTCGTGAGAGCTTACAATATAAAGGGGAGGGGTAGACAGACATGGGTGATACAGATGGGGTACATAGAGAACGTGGAACAGAGGGTTAGGAATCAGGATGAGATTTGGCTGGGTTTGGTGAAGAAGTGGACCCCCAGAAGGCACAAGTCAATACTTAACATTGCGACATTTTACTGGGCTATGCATGAGAAAATTAAAAATAGGGGGAAAAAAAAAGAATCGATTACTTCTACCGCTTTCAAAAAGGTCAATGGAAGCTGAAATAATGGACAACTACCTCATGGAAGCCAGATACAGTATACCAAACAGTACTTAGCAGAGTTAGGAATGAGTGCTTATGAAATACAGTAACATTTTGTCATAATATTTCAGAAACTGCATGGCTGATCTCTTGCACTCTTTTGCTCTAGTACACCACCTGCTTTAGGATTTATATTCAAAAACATTATGTCTCCATAATCCCAAAAACGTCAGTCTTCTTGGAAAGTGGTTTATTCCTTTGTAAGGGAAAGAGAACAAACATTCTCAAACAACGGTTTCTCAATTTCTTTTTCCTCTGGGAAGGGATTGTGGATTTGCAGGAATATCTGAGCATTTCTGTAATCAGAAAGCAGCGACTTTCTACAAATGTTTACGAATAATTCCAGTGATTTTGTCATTTTCTTCCAGTGATTTGGACCAATAATACCATTGATTAGAACGAATAATTCCAGTGATTTTGTCATTTTCTTCCAGTGATTTGGACCAATAATACCATTGATTAGAACGAATAATTCCTGTGATATTGAGGTGTTTGTGTCACTTAGCTTAGCCGTCCAGCGACCACAGTGCACCTCTTTTTCTCTTTTCTTTGCATCATGTGCTGTTTGGGGACTATTTTTTTAAGTGCCATCCTGTCTGACACTTCCATATATGTCCAGTGGTACTGCCATTTGATATAATTCCCGACATTACTGCCATTTAATTCCAGTGATTTTGTCATTTTCTTCCAGTGATTTGGACCAATATTACCATTGACTAGAACAAATAATTCCAGTGATTTTGTCATTTTCTTCCAGTGATTTAGACCAATAATACCATTGATTAGAACAAATAATTCCTGTGATATTGAGGTGTTTGTGTTGCTTAGCTTAGCTGTCCAGCGACCACAGTGCACCTCTTTTTCTCTTTTCTTTGCATCATGTGCTGTTTGGGGACAATTTTTTTAAGTGCCATCCTGTCTAACACTTCCGTATATGTCCAGTGGTACTGCCATTTGATATAATTCCCGACATTACTGCCATTTCATTCCAGTGATTTTGTCATTTTCTTCCAGTGATTTGGACCAATAATACCATTGATTAGAACAAATAAATCCTGTGATATTGAGGTGTTTGTGTCGCTAAGCTTAGCCGTACAGCGACCTCAGTGCACCTCTTTTTCTCTTTTCTTTGCATCATGTGCTGTTTGGGGACAATTTTTTGAAGTGCCATCCTGTCTGACACTGCAGTGGCACTCCTAGATGGGCCAGGTGTTTGTGCCGTCCTCTTGGGTCGCTTTGCTTAGTCATGCAGCGACCCTGGTGCAAATTTTAGGACTAAAAATAGTATTGTGAGGTGTGAGGTGTTCAGAATAGACTGGAAATGAGTGGAAATTGTGGTTATCGAGGTTAATAATACTATAGGATCAAAATTACCCCCAAATTCTATGATTTAAGCTGTTTTTGAGGGTTTTTTGAAAAAAAACACCAGAATCCAAAACACACCTGAATCCGACAAAAATATTTCAGGGAGGTTTTGCCAAAACGCGTCCGAATCCAAAACACGGCCGCAGAACCGAATCCAAAACTAAAACACAGAACCCGAAAAATTTCCAGTGCACATCTCTAGTATATAGGCATATCTTGCTTCCCTGACCCACTTTGTGTAGTGGCTGGACCCCTTTTTGGTCCCCCAAGGGACCCTGCTCTTCTCACTATACAACTCTCAGTCTGTGGCTTCCTGCTGCCTCCATTCCCCTCCTCACATCATATCAGTGCCCCTGTGAAATTATCAATTTATTTACAGTTTCTTATATAGTGCAGCACATTATGAATCTCCTGATATACTCTGTACTGTTGGTGGACCCTGCTACTTACACTTTATGTAGCCTAATATTAGGTTAAGTTAATAAATATGTAAATATAAATATGAACTTATTAATTAATGTGATTAATTTATGCATAAGAATTTTCTATAAAAGAAAAGAGGATATGTGTATGTATATATATATAAGTGTATGTATATATATATATATATATATATATATATGAATAAAATGTTTATGTGTATGAAATAATATATATATATATATATATATATATATATATATATATATACTTAATTGTGGACATAATAGAAAGGGGGGTTGTGTTGTTCCAAGTAAAGGGATGTGTGTTTTTTGTGTACATTGGGAAAGATGGAGAGGGAGTGTGTTTAGGGGTGTTGGTGCTGTTGCCATTGTTCTTAGAGGGGTTCTCGTGCCGGTAATTAGGGCCGTGTGCAGAGGGAGAGGGCCGTGTGCAGAAGAGAGGGACCCGCGCGCCGGTAGTGTAGGAGCAGTATAGAGTGGAGAGAACCCGCGAGCCGGTAAGTTAGTGCCGGGTGCAGAGAGGGAGTCCGCGAGTGGGTAGATACAATAATATAAAAGGCGCTCCCGCTGGCGGACATTCAGACTGCTGTTCCCCTGGTCAGTGTGGGCACTTGGTCCTCCAGAGCGCTGCCACAAACAGCTGTATGCTGTGAACATACGGCGGCGCTATTGGAGACCGAGTAGCTGCACCAGCATCAGGCTTACCCGTTCCCGAAGGGGGGCGGTGGGGGAGGTAGAAGCGCAACTAGCAGACGGCGTGAGGCGGCCTGAGAAGCTCCGGGTGTGCGGCGCCGTGGAGGAGGCAGCATAGAGGGGCTGAAGTGGCACGGAGAGACGGCCAGACAGGCTCCGGCTGAGCCGCTGTAGCATCAGGGAGCGGAAGCAGTAGCCAGAAGAGGACGCGGCTCCATGGTAACAGAAGGGAGCCAGTCAGCAGCCTAGGGAGGATCGCTGCCCTAGAAGCGGGGAGGCACAGTCAGAGGCGCCGCCTGCACCAGATACAGAGCAGTCCAGAAGCCAATTAGAGAGCATCAGGGAGGAGTCGGGGGAGTACTCATCTACAGCAGCTGCTATAAGGAGGTGTAAGTGACCAAATTTATATACTGCACCTTGCACCATAGGCAGAAATGACACTTGGCTATAGTAAATGAGAAATTATACAGCAAAGCCATTAGAGAGGGAGAGAAGAAATAATTTGCCTCCCATTTATATTATTCAAAGACTAACTAATAGTCTGGGACAGCCCCATCGGTAGATACTGGGGCCAGGCTACACAGAGTATTATAATATAATAGCTACGGAGAGTTAGTCCTATAAGGAACTAAGCATATGTACTGAGTCTGACGTAAAGGGGTTTGGCAAGAGACTTTAACTAATACAAGGGAAGAAAATAGTGACAATCTAGAGCGGTATTCAGTCTACTCTGCAAATTTGGATTCCCTCATAGCCAAGTCAGTAGAATGTACTGTAACTTCCCTATGGTTTACTTTAACTGTCTATACGTAAGCATCTGATGAGAAAAGGGGAAGGACTGGTACCCTAATCTATTAGGTACCATTACAGTGATGGAGATCATAATTGTATGTATTTATATCCACAAGGGAGATGAAACTGCCTATGTAGTTGAGTAAGACTAAGGATATTAGAGTAAAAGGGAAACAAGAACACTGAAACCACTAGGATTTATAGGTAGTAATAAACAAAGGAAAAGAGAGAGACTATAAAGGATATTCCAGATATATTTTAATTCTATATATCTAAAGACTGTAAGTTACTGAACTAATTTATCTGGATGCCAAGAACCTGATGCCATTTGTTTCTAAAGCCAGCGCAGTGAGACATAAGACACAAAGGAGATATATTGTTTCTTTTATTTATACACTCTGCTAAGTTGGCCATCTGCAGTGTATTGGAAACAAAGTAAGGAAAGTTAACCTTAAAGTAGTCAACTATAAAGACTTTACTACTACCTAGAAGACTTTGTTACTATCCAAGGTTAAGAGCTGGTAGTGAGCTAAATTTAAAGACTGGTACAGCATAAACTCTAGAATACTAGTATTACAAAGTGAAAAGGTATTTATGGGCCCCAACTTGCGCATATTCCAATTTTTACAGAGTACCCGGGTCACTCATTTAGTGAGGTTAGAACCAAATATTTTTTGTGTATTGCATGCAATTGAATTGTATAGGAGTGTGGGGTAGCTAGGAAATAATATATATGGTGTATGCATAATCTTGGTATATGTGAATGATGTGTAATATGTTATTAAAATTATAATACTTACCATCTGCTGTCACTGGACGTTGATTGAAGAGCTGGAAAGAAGAACAGGTACATGAGTAATTTGTGATTAACTGATGTATATATATATATATATATATATATATATATATATACACAAAACAGGCGAACAGGCACTCCCAGATATGGTTTACATACGCACCGGTGCCATCCCAGGAGGAATTTTCAAATAGTAGGAAGAAGGAGCGGCACTCAGCGACTTGAAATCACAAACTTGTATTTAAACAACACATGGAAAAACCGACGTTTCGGGGCTCACATGCCCCTTTGTCAAGGTGTACACCTTGACAAAGGGGCATGTGAGCCCCGAAACGTCGGTTTTTCCATGTGTTGTTTAAATACAAGTTTGTGATTTCAAGTCGCTGAGTGCCGCTCCTTCTTCCTACTATTTATATATATATATATATATAGATAACTTAACCACCACATTTTACATACTGTAAGAAATCAGGCATCCCAGGCAGCCTGTTGTTAAAGCAATAGCTTGGGTGGAGGCACATTATTAGATTGGGTAACCTTATCAGATATAAGGGAGGGTTACATATTGGAGGCAAGTCTGCTGAGATTGAACATAGGAATAATGGAGAATTTAACAGGAGAGGATATATACACTTGGTGTATGCAAAAAGAAAAAAATCCTAAAAAGTGCATAGGTATAGGTGGGGATTTTTCAGAATTTTCGGATGAGGAAGTTATAAGGACAATTATAGATAAATTGTATGGGGTTAAAATACCCAGGATTGTAGACAAATGGAGAGGAGAAATAGCCATATTAATAGAAGCTGAAAGGGAGTTAGACCCATGTCTAATACCGATGATGATAATGGCAAATGAGGAAATTGGGAGGCGATGGTATATTATTTGGCCTAAGAGAAAAGATGAGGAAGCTATTAATGTGCACATATCTACTTCTGTTGTTACATCTGGGAGGGATAATATAAACAATAATATGCAAGGAAATGGTGAAAATGTAGATGGGTCGCAGTTTGAAACTATGATAGATAGAGTGGTTACCCAGTTGGAACGTTGGCACTACGAAGGGAGTTATAGGAGATTACGGATATTCTCAGGGATAGTGCCTGTACCTTTAGGCGAAGAAACATATGAAGCCTGGAAAGAAGCTGCTGTACAGCAAGCAGAGGAGTGGCAGTGTCCAGACCAAATAAAAAGGCAGAGAGTAGTAGAAATCCTAAGGGGACCTCCCATGGGAATAATACAGGCAGCTAGATGAAGTAATCCACAGGCCACTCTTGAAACATATTTTGAGGCTTTAGATTATGCCTACGGCACTTTGGAGGATGTGGGAGATTTAACATCCAGGTTGCACCACACTTTTCAGGAGCCTGGAGAAAAGTTAAGTGCATACTTAATTCGACTAGACAAACTCTTATACAAAATTGTAGAAAAGGGTGGAATTGCCCGAGACGAAGTAGATAGAAACAGAATGAAACAGCTACTGAGGGGGGCACTGACAGCTGATTCGGTAGCCCAGAAAATACGATGTTCTGGAATAAGGGAACCCTCCCCCACTTTTAATTAATTATTAAAAGCAATAAAACAAGTAGAAGTACTAATTGAAATGAGAGAAAGAACGGTAAAAAAGGTTAAGGTTGTCCAACCCTCTGTGGAGGTCAACCCCTTTGAGGAAAAAATAGTTAAAATGATAGAGGAACAGAACAAGAAACTGGAGCAGTTTATGGCCTCTCATGAGAGTAGAAGTTTAGAAAACTCCTCTCCTAGGAGTAATAACAATACAAATATAAGAGGAATGGGGAGAGGAAATAGCTATACTAATAGAGGAAGGGGATGTTTTAAATGTGGGAGGATAGGACATAGAGCTTATGAATGCAATGTCATTATTGATAGATCTTCTGCACGGGCCTCTGCAACTAACTCCAACACTAATAGGGATGTTCTTTCTGGGCAGGGAAACGAACAAGGGAGGACTATGAACCCCGCACAGTCCCCCTAGAAGTCAGTTATTGTGCAATGGGGAATTCCTGGTGGAACGGAAAAGTGCCTGAGGGGTTACTGGGACCTGCACCTGTAGTCCCAGCAGCTATTAACGGGAATAAGTGTAAAGTACTATTAGACAGTGGATCTCAAGTGTCAATTATTTTCGAAACATGGTATAATGACCATTTATCTGATGTACCTATAAAACCATTGAGTGGGTTAGTCATATGGGGATTAAGTATTGAAAAGTACCCTTATTTGGGATACGTACAAGTAAATCTTGAGTTTGAAGGGGAAACACAACAGAAGTCGTTGGAAGTACCTTTTATCGCCCTATATGTCCTGAAATAAAAGGGGGTAGAAATTAACTTCCTGTAATTGTAGGGACTAATACTCAATTGTACCATATATTATCTAACTGGTGTCAGAAAGAAGATGAACAGTGTGCTGAGGTAGAACAGGCATTGCCAGTACAGCTAGAACCACCAGAGGATGTTTTAAATGAAAGTGGGAATGAGTTTGACATTTGCTTTCAGGGAAGTGACATTACAAAGGAAGATAAGGTTCTTTTGTCTGGGGAATTAGAGTACAGAAAACAAGCATTCTCAATTGGAGAGTGGGATCTAGGAGAGGCAAAGGGGGTAGAACATGGCATAAAATTAAATTATACCAGTCCTTTTAGAGAACGCTCCCGTAGGATCGCACCTGCGGATTTTGAAGATGTTAGGTTACACTTGAAGGGATTACTGGAGAACTAAATCATCATAGAGTCCCGTAGTCCATACGCTTCCCCGATTGTAATTGCAAGAAAAAAAAATGGAAAAATCCATATGTGTGTAGATTATAGGACATTAAATTCACGAACAGTACCAGACCAATATACAGTTCCTAGAATTGATGAGGCATTAGACTGTTTACAAGGGAGCATGTGGTTCTCTGTGGTAGATCTAAGGAATGGATTCTACCAGATTCCTATGCGTCCTGAGGATAGAGAAAAAACCGCATTCATCTGCCCATTAGGATTTTTTTGAATTCTTAAAAATGCCACAAGGTATAAAGGGAGCCCCTGCGACATTTCAGAGGACTATGGAAGGAGTTGTTGGAGACATGAATTATAGAGAAGTCATTGTTTACCTGGACAACATAATTGTCTTTGGGAAATCCCTTCTGAACATAATTCCCGTCTTCTAAAAGTATTGGATAGACTGATAGAGGGAGGACTGAAGTTATCAATTGATAAATGCCAGTTGTGCAGGTCTTCAGTTAAATACCTGGGACATATAGTAGGCCGAGAAGGGGTGTCAACCGATCCTGCAAAGGTAGATGCTGTAAAAAATTGTCCCCGTCCCACTAAATTAAAGGAACTCAGATCTTTTCTGGGGTTTTGCGGTTATTACCGTAGATTTGTTCCAGATTATTCTAAAATTTCAAAACCCCTCACTGATTTAACCAAAAGTTATCCTTCAACTAATAGAAGGAAGACAATTCAGCCTAGTTCTAAACACTTGTACAAACCAAATTAACTTTTTGCGGATAGATGGAGCTGTGAATGTGAATTAGCTTTTCAGACTCTAAAAAAAAATGTAACTGATGCCCCATTTTTAGCTTATGCTGACCCGACCATTCCATATGTGCTTCATACTGATGCTTCACAAAGAGGAATAGTTGGAGTGTTATATCAGAAGCATCAAGGTGAACTGAGACCTGTGTCTTTTACTAGCCGGGGTTTGTCCATTAGTGAAAAAAATTATCCCACATACAAATTGGAATTTTTAGCTTTAAAGTGGTGTGTGGTGGAGAAATTTCATGACTATTTGTACGGTGTACCTTTTGAGGTACACACTGACAATAACCCCTTAACGTATATACAAACAACGGCAAAACTCGATGCTACCGGACACAGATGGCTTGCAGCATTGGCCCTGTACGATTTTTCTTTAAAATATAGACCCGGAATTAATAACATTGATGCTGACTCGTTATCCAGGATCCCCAATCAAGAAAACAGTGACAGTGAGGAAGAATGGATTGAAGTGCCCATGGGAGATGTGAAAGGGATATGTCATCAAATACAAATTGGAGAAATGATGCCAGGAGAAATGTTGAGCTCCTTAGGGGCCACTTCTACAGCTCTCCCATTATCGTATTATTGGCTAAGTAATTTAGAATTAGAAGGGTTGCCAAAACTCAGGAAAGGTCAGATACGGACTGATCAAAGTCAAGATCCTGATATAAAAGAGGTAATAGAAAAAATGAAACAAAATTGGAATTTTAATTCCCCCCCTGTTTCCAAGGGAGCTAAGTTATTGGAACGACAAAAGAACAAATTATTCCTAGAAAATGGACTATTATACCGTATATTTAAAGAACCAGGGGAAAGGGAAAAGCGACAGTTGGTACTGCCTACAAAGCATAGGACTACTGTAATGAAAGCTTTGCACAATGAACATGGCTATCTAGGATATGATAAAACCATTAAGTTAATTTCTGATAGGTTTTATTGGCCAGGGATGAGGGAAGAAGTAGAGGACTATTGTAGAAATTGTGGAAATTGTATAATTCGTAAAACTGTAATTAAACAAACTGCCCCTTTGGTAAATTTTAAAAGTAGTGGGCCCATGGATTTGGTATGCATGGATTTTTTGACATTAGAAGTAGAATCAGGAAAGAAATGCCACATATTGGTGATAACCGATCATTTCACCAGATACGCCCAAGCATATGTTACACCAAACCAAAAGGCATTGACGGTGGCAAACACATTATGGACCAAATTTTTTGTCCACTATGGTTTTCCAAACAGACTTCACTCTGACCAAGGTAGAGAATTTGAAAGTAAACTAATAAAAGAGCTTTGTGTAATCTGCGGGATAACTAAATCTAGGACAACCCCATATCATCCACAAGGTGACCCCCAACCTGAGAGGTTCAACAGAACTCTGTTGAATATGTTGGGAACGTTAAACCCTTTTGATAAAAGGTACTGGAAAAGACATATTGACCGATTAGTACATGCATATAATTGTACCCAAAATGAAGCAACAGGGTATTCCCCATACTATTTAATGTTTGGTCGTGAAGCTAGGCTTCCTATAGATGTATGTATGGGGATATCTACTAGTGACAAACCTGCTATCTCTCACATAAAATATATAAAGAAGTTGCGGGAAGAATTGCAGGAGGCATATGATATTGCTGAATGTGCAGCCAGGAAATTGGGATTAAAAAATAAGACTAGTTATGACAGGAAAGTACGTGACCAAGAGTTAGTTCCAGGGGATCGAGTCTTATTAAGACATCTAGGGACACCTAGAAAGTTTAAAATTATAAATAGATGGAGGGAAGATCCTTTTGTGATTATTGAAAAACTTTCAAACTTACCTGTATATAAGATCAAGCCTGAGACAGGAGAAGACAGGATACTGACATATCATAGGCAGCATCTATTACCTATAGGGAAAGAAGTTCGGTTAGAAGGACTTGAACTAAGTAACATTACCAGAACAACTAATGAAAGAGCAGAAGATAGAAATGCAATACATAATGAATTGAGTATTGTGGATGAGCTAGATGATGAGCCGGAGATACAAGGGTATTATTATAAAGATGAGTCTTTAAGCTTTGACAAATTTACTGATAAACATGTTACTGAGGGTCCCCTAGAGCATGTGGAAGGTAGAATCCAAGAGCTTAATAATAATAACCCCTGGGGAGAAAATCTGGAATATTATAATACTGAAAATCAAAGAGTGTCAGATAGCTCTGATAGGGTTTCACATCCTTATAGTGAGATAGAGGAGGAGCAGGTATGGGATAGGCCAAAAAGGGTGTGTCACCCCCCTACTATACTTACGTATGATCAATTAGGAATACCATGTTTAATACCTAGGGCTACACATGTGAGTACTGTATCAATGTGGCCATATTTTTAATGTTTACCTCATCAAAACTGAGAAAGGGAGATTTCAAGGCATGAATATGTATATATTGATGATGGTGACCCAGCTAATAACTTATACTGGATCACCAGGGGGAGAGTATGTAGCCTAATATTAGGTTAAGTTAATAAATATGTAAATATAAATATGAAATTATTAATTAATGTGATTAATTTATGTATAAGAATTTTCTATAAAAGAAAAGAGGATATGTGTACGGATTACCTGCTGACATTTCCTCTTATGGACAGATAAGCCATTTTATTACTCTGAATTCTGTACGCATGCATTCCAGTTATTTATGGACAGATAAGCTTGATATAATCTTTCATCCTGTACGCATGACATACAGCTATTCACATATTTTTATGCATTTTTATGTATTTTTATGTCATTTTGTGTATTAAATAATTTAATTTAATTTTTTATATATACACTGCCTAGGCTATATACTGATTACATACTTGGGAATATGCTATTTCCCTAATTAAGCCTAAATGTTTTATAGCCAGTGATATATTTTGATAATGTACAAAACAGTACACACTATGGGGTAAATTTACTAAGATTCGTATTTTCCCGTTTCAGGTCAAAGTTCAATCACGAATGACATCGAAAGTGTAAAACTGCAACTTTTTGAATTTGTTACGATGGATTTACTACGCTGTCGTATTCGGGTTTTTCTTTTCTTCCGATGTCGATGTCATTCGTGTTTTTTTTGTGTTTTTTACGGCAGTGATTAGCAAAACACTGCCGACTTTTTTACAATTAATCTCGGCCGGATCTGTGTGATCCGTGCTGGGGTTCTATTTTTTTTTTTTTTAATTAAACACTGTAAAATTTTTAAAAAAAATTGCGTGGGGTCCCCCCTCCTAAGCATAACCAGCCTCGGGCTCTTTGAGCCGATCCTGGTTGCCGAAATATTGGAAAAAAAATGACAGGGGTTCCCCCATATTTAAGCAACCAGCATCGGGCTCTGCGCCTGGTCCTGGTTCCAAAAATACGGGGGACAAAAAGAGTAGGGGTCCCCCGTATTTTTAAAACCAGCACCGGGCTCCACTAGCTGGACAGATAATGCCACAGCCGGGGGTCACTTTTATATAGTGCCCTGCGGCCGTGGCATCAAAAATCCATCTAGTCACCCCTGGCCGGGGTACCCTGGGGGAGTGGGGACCCCTTCAATCAAGGGGTCCCCCCCCCCCAGCCACCCAAGGGCCAGGGGTGAAGCCCGAGGCTGTCCCCCCCCATCCAATGGGCTGCGGATGGGGAGGCTGATAGCCTTTGTTGTAAAAGAAAAGATATTGTTTTTAGTAGCAGTACTACAAGGCCCAGCAAGCCTCCCCCGCATGCTGGTACTTGGAGAACCACAAGTACCAGCATGCGACGGAAAAACGGGCCCGCTGGTACCTGTAGTACTACTACTAAAAAAATACCCAAAAAAAGACAAGACACACACACCGTGAAAGTATAATTTTATTACATACATACACACATACATACATACTTACCTTAAGTTTCCACGCAGGTCGGTCCTCTTCTCCAGTAGAATCCAAGGGGTACCTGTTGAAGAAATTATACTCACGCGATCCAGGGGTCCAGGCTCCTCGGGAAATCCAGGGGTAATCCACGTACTTGAAAAAAATAACAAAACGGTGTCCCGACCACGAACTGAAAGGGGACCCATGTTTGCACATGGGTCACCTTTCCACGAATGCCAGAAACCCACTTTGACTTCTGTCTAAGTGGGTTTCTTCAGCCAATCAGGGAGCGCCACGTTGTAGCACTCTCCTGATCAGCTGTGTGCTCCTGTCCTCACTGACAGGCAGCACACGGCAGTGTTACAATGTAGCGCCTATGCGCTACATTGTAACCAATGATGGGAACTTTCTGCCCTGCGGTTGACCTAAAGTGACGTCACCGCTGAGCAGAAAGTTCCCAGCATTGGTTACAATGTAGCGCATAGGCGCTACATTGTAACACTGCCGTGTGCTGCCTGTCAGTGAGGACAGGAGCACACAGCTGATCAGGAGAGTGCTACAACGTGGCGCTCCCTGATTGGCTGAAGAAACCCACTTAGACAGAAGTCAAAGTGGGTTTCTGGCATTCGTGGAAAGGTGACCCATGTGCAAACATGGGTCCCCTTTCAGTTCGTGGTCGGGACACCGTTTTGTTATTTTTTTCAAGTACGTGGATTACCCCTGGATTTCCCGAGGAGCCTGGACCCCTGGATCTCGTGAGTATAATTTCTTCAACAGGTACCCCTTGGATTCTACTGGAGAAGAGGACCGACCTGCGTGGGAACTTAAGGTAAGTATGTATGTATGTGTGTATGTATGTAATAAAATTATACTTTCACGGTGTGTGTGTCTTGTCTTTTTTTGGGTATTTTTTTAGTAGTAGTACTACAGGTACCAGCGGGCCCGTTTTTCCGTCGCATGCTGGTACTTGTGGTTCTCCAAGTACCAGCATGCGGGGGAGGCTTGCTGGGCCTTGTAGTACTGCTACTAAAAACAATATCTTTTCTTTTACAACAAAGGCTATCAGCCTCCCCATCCGCAGCCCATTGGATGGGGGGGGACAGCCTCGGGCTTCACCCCTGGCCCTTGGGTGGCTGGGGGGGGGACCCCACTCCCCCAGGGTACCCCGGCCAGGAGTGACTAGTTGGATTTTTGATGCCACGGCCGCAGGGCACTATATAAAAGTGACCCCCGGCTGTGGCATTATCTGTCCAGCTAGTGGAGCCCGGTGCTGGTTTTAAAAATACGGGGGACCCCTACTCTTTTTGTCCCCCGTATTTTTGGGACCAGGACCAGGCGCAGAGCCCGATGCTGGTTGCTTAAATATGGGGGAACCCCTGTCATTTTTTTTCCCATATTTCTGCAACCAGGATCGGCTCAAAGAGCCCGAGGCTGGTTATGCTTAGGAGGGGGGACCCCACGCAATTTTTTTTGAAAAAATAAGCACTTTCCCACCCCTTCCCACTGATATACATGCACGGATCTCATGGATCCGTGCATGCCTATCCAATCACGAATAAAAAAAAAAGGTCTGTTTTTTTTTAGCACTTTTTTACGAGTTGTAATTTTTCACGGCAGTGTTTGGTTTTTTTTTGCTTTGCACTTCTTAGTAAATGACCGAGATTCATACTTAAACAGCCGCGTTTTGACCGATGGTGTATTCATTCGTAATTTTTTACTTGGACTTGCAAAAAATTACGAATGCCCTCATCTCTGCCGTGATTAGTGTTTAGTAAATTACCGAGATGACACTTTGATGAAAAAACGGCATCTCGGTCAAAATCGGGAGCTTAGTAAATTTCCCCCTATGTTTGCTCTTCTTTTTTTCAACATGTATTAAGCATCCAAGAAGCATCGCCTGAATTTAGCTTCTCTGGTTTTCAGATAAGTTTTTCTAACTGGTTTCAATATACCCACCCTTGATACCTTCATTTATATTCACCTTGTTATATAAATCACACTCTTGGGCGCTTATTCTCACCAATTCCTTTAAGTATGTATATATATATATATATATGTGTGTATGTGTGTGTATATATATATATATATATATATATATATATATGACTAAAATGTTTATGTGTATGAAATTATTTATATATATATATATATATATATATATATATATATATATATATATACTTAATTGTGGACATAATAGAAAGGGGGGTTGTGTTGTTCCAAGTAAAGGGATGTGTGTTTTTTGTGTACATTGGGAAAGATGGAGGGGGAGTGTGTTTAGGGGTGTTGGTGCTGTTGCCGTTGTTCTTAGAGGGGTTCTCGTGCCTGTAATTAGGGCCATGTGCAGAGGGAGAGGGCCGTGTGCAGAAGAGAGGGACCCGCGCGCCGGTAGTGTAGGAGCAGTATAGAGTGGAGAGAACCCGCAAGCCGGAAAGTTAGTGCCGGGTGCAGAGAGGGAGTCCGCGAGCGGGTGGCTAGAATAATATAAAAGGCGCTCCCGCTGGCGGACATTCAGACTGCTGTTCCCCTGGTCAGTGTGGGCACTTGGTCCTCCAGAGTGCTGCCACAAAGAGCTGTATGCTGTGAACATACGGCGGCGCTATTGGAGACCGAGTAGCTGCACCAGCACCAGGCTTACCCTTTCCCGAAGGGGGGCGGAGGGGGAGATAGAAGCGCCACTAGCAGACGGCGTGAGGCGACCAGAGAAGCTCCGGGTGTCCGGGTGTGCGGCGCCGTGGAGGAGGCAGCATAGAGGGGCTGAAGTGGCACGGAGAGACGGCCAGACAGGCTCCGGCTGAGCCGCTGTAGCATCAGGGAGCGGAAGCAGTAGCCAGAAGAGGACGCGGCTCCATGGTAACAGAAGGGAGCCAGTCAGATGCCTAGGGAGGATCGCTGCCCTAGAAGCGGGGAGGCACAGTCAGAGGCGCCGCCTGCACCAGATACAGAGCAGTCCAGAAGCCAATTAGAGAGCATCAGGGAGGAGTCGGGGGAGTACTCATCTACAGCAGCTGCTATAAGGAGGTGTAAGTGACCAAATTTATATACTGCACCTTGCACCATAGGCAGAAATGACACTTGGCTATAGTAAATGAGAAATTATACAGCAAAGCCATTAGAGAGGGAGAGAAGAAATAATTTGCCTCCCATTTATATTATTCAAAGACTAACTAATAGTCTGGGACAGCCCCATCGGTAGATACTGGGGCCAGGCTACACAGAGTATTATAATATAATAGCTACGGAGAGTTAGTCCTATAAGGAACTTGTCACAATCCTGACTGTAGGTTTTATATTTGGTGACTTACCCCTGCCATCTGTCCTGGATCCTGTGTCTTTTCACTCACGGAGTTAAACAGCTTGTCAGCATTGAGTTTTCCTGAGTTCTCTGCCTGAGAGGTAATAGTTAATTAGCTCCACCTGTGGTGATCTCCTGTGTGAGGCTGAATTCAGTAATCTGAACTTTAGGTCTAAAAGCCAGCATCCTGTGTTTTGCAGAAGTCCAGGCTTCAGTGTTCTCTCGGCCTGCTAGGCCTCATTCTACATCACAGCCTTGGCTAGAGTAGTCACATGACAGTGACTGTTCACCTAACCCAGAGTTGATCAATCCTCTGCCAGCCTGAGACTCTCTGCATCACCTAATCCTGCTCACCAATCACCAAGGACCAGGAAGTATAAATCAGGAGGCTGAGTTAGAAACGGGGCCAGTTCCTTGTGTCACACACAGCTATGTGTGAGCATTCTAGCTGAGCTCCCTAAGGTTGTGATCTCCAGAGCTCCCGTATCCCAGTACCTCAGTACCTCCGTGCTTCCAGCACCTCCGTGCCTCAGTGCCTCAGTACCTCCGTGCCTCAGCACCTCCGTGCCTCAGCATCTCCGTGCTTCCAGCACCTCCGTGCCTCAGTACCTCAGTACCTCCGTGCCTCAGCACCTCCGTGCCTCAGCATCTCCGTGCTTCCAGCACCTCCGTGCCTCAGTACCTCAGTGCTTCCAGCACCTCCGTGCCTCCGTGCCTCTGCACCTCCGTACCTCAGCACCTCCGTGCTTCCAGCGCCTCCGTGCCTCAGTACCTCCGTGCTTCCAGCACCTCCGTGCCTCAGTACCTCCGTGCTTCCAGCACCTCCGTGCCTCCGTGCCTCTGCACCTCCGTGCCTCAGCACCTCCGTGCTTTCTGCACCTCCGTGCCTCAGCACCTCCGTGCCTCAGCGCCTCCGTGCCTCAGCATCTCCGTGCTTCCAGCACCTCCGTGCCTCTGCACCTCCGTGCTTCCAGCACCTCCGTGCCTCCGTGCCTCAGCACCTCTGTGCCTCAGCATCTCCGTGCTTCCAGCACCTCCGTGCCTCAGTACCTCCGTGCTTCCCACACCTCCGTGCTTTCAGCACCTCCGTGCCTCAGTACCTCAGTGCTTCCAGCACCTCCGTGCCTCTGTGCCTCAGCACCTCCGTGCCTCAGCATCTCCGTGCTTCCAGCACCTCCGTGCCTCAGCATCTCCGTGCTTCCAGCACCTCCGTGCCTACGCACCCCAGTGTCTCTACGCACCCCAGTGTCTCCACGCACCTCAGTGTCTCTACGCACCTCAGTGCCTCCAATCACCTCAGGGCCTCCACGCACCTCAGTGCCTCTACGCACCTCAGTGCCTCTACGCACCTCAGTGCCTCTACGCACCTCAGTGTCTCCAAGTACCTCAGTGTCTCCAAGTACCTCAGTGTCTCCAAGTACCTCAGTGTCTCCAAGCACCTCAGTGTCTCCAAGCACCTCAGTGTCTCCAAGCACCTCAGTGTCTCCAAGCATCTCTGTGTCCCCAAGCACCCTGTGCCCTTTAGCACAGTTGTACCTGTTATTCTTCACTGATTCATCAGCGCCTTTCCAGTTCTGTCTTTCAGGAGACCTTCAGCGCCCACACGTGCTTCCAGTCTGCCGACCTCATCCTGCATGAGGAGAACCTGGATTCGGCCATCTCTGCCGCGGTTCCTCTTCCCAGTCACCGGAAGAGACCCCGAGTCCACAACACTTCCAAACCAGGTCAGTGGTGGTATTCGTGTAGTCCTCCAGTCGCCCGCGCAGACTTCGCTAGCACCGGGTTCACAAAACCTTAGTCATGACAGTAGGAACTGGCCACATGGACCCGGCCGAAAGTGTTTGTCTGACGCAGGACCTCCTAAGCAATATTGCAGGACGCTTGGAAGGTCTGGAGTCGACTCAGCATCAATTGGCACAGTGTCTGCAGCGGAATTCTTTCTCCAGAGATTCTCTGACCTTCTGCTCTAAGACTCCTGACCAACTGCAGATTTTCTACCAGATGTTACTACAGTTACAAGACTTTTGCCTAGTATTCTCTCTGTGTTGCCTGATCTCCTCAGGAATACTACCAACGTTGTTGATCCTGTTTTGTCCCATCCAGTTAATAGAGTCTCTTCCTCTGCGCAAGGGAAAGTTTTTCATCAGAGCTATCCACGGCCCAAGCTCTCTGAAGCTGAACGTCAGCGGCGTAAGGAGCTACATCTCTGTCTTTACTGTGGAAATTCTGGTCATTTTGTTAAAGACTGCATTCTTCGCAAGCCAGGTAATAGTGACAAATCTCAGTATCATAGTGCTCATGTCTACAAGTCATCCACAGTATCCGATCCTTCTGCTGCTGACGGGGGTATCAAGAAGGCCAGAGGCGTAACTAGCATGGGGCGAGCAGGGCACGTGCCCTGGGCGCCGTGGCAGCCCCAGCAGAGGGGGGCGCCACAGGCACCTACACGGCCCGCTCGCCCCATGCGACAGTCAAAAAATGCATGGTCACGGCGCCGGGCAGTAAGGGTATGCCCCTAACAGTGGCGGAACGTACGGCAGTGCAGCCCCTCAGCCGCCGGCATTACAATGACTCATTATATGCCGCGGCCGCCGCCAGACCCGTCCCCGCCGCCAGTGTCTCCTCCCAGCAGGGTCGGCGCCACTAGGGGGCGGCGCCACACATTGCAGATACGCGGTTAAGGTAAGCTGGCTCTTGTTATATGGAGCACCCCTCCACGAGCACCTCTCTCCTCCCCTCCAAGCCGCGATATCATCCAGCATTTCCCGCTCCATGCCACAACCGCATACTCATATATACAGCTCCCCCCTCCGCACTTACATCCCGCATGCATAGTTTTACTCTCCCCACTACCCTTCATCATAACCGCCCCCCTCCCCCCCCCCCTCCCAGCCGAGCAAAGTGACCAGCTGTCAACTGTCTTAACTGGACAGTTAAGCTGCATTCAGCCTCCCAGCCCCCCGCGATTGTTCTCCCCCCCCCCCCCCGACTGCATCCCACATAGGTTCTCCCCCTACCCTGTCACCACTGCCCGAACCGAACCACCCTGAGCTGAGCAAACTGACCAGCTGTCAGTCAAGTTAAACTGTGTGCAGCCAGTAGGCTGCAGGGAAGGAGGATTCCTGTGTACGTTCAGAGAGACTGTGAAGCATAAGGAAGACAGGCTGTATTCACTCTTATTTTATTTTGTTACTAACTAAATTTTAGTTTTAGGCTCTGAGTTTTCTATCTATCTATCTATCTATCTATCTATCTATCATCTACTCCTGCAGTGGTGTCCAGTGCCGTAACTGCGTGTGGGCCAACGGTGCGTTGCCCACAGCGCATCTGCGCTGTAGGCGCATCCGCTGACCCACACACGTCGCACAGGGCTGCGCCACACAAGGGAAACCAGCGTGCAGCCGACAAGCTGCAGCACCCGGCAACCTTGTCAGCGTGTAATATAGACTGCCCGCCGGGCGCTGTAGCTTCTTGTCTCTGCGCTGTGGTCTCCCTGGCGCTGTCGGAGGGCGTAGCTGCTCTCCCGTTGCCCCCCCCACCCCATACGCTGTTATCTCGCGGCGCCGGCGGTATCTACGAGCAGAGAGGTGAAATTAGATAGGGAGGCATTGAAGGTTATTTGGGTTGGTCCGGAACTTAGACACTGGAAAGGAGAGCTGCATTGAGGGCAGAAGTGACCGTGAGGGCTGGCTGTGTGACATAACATGATTGTGGGCACCACCATGTGGTGTAACGTGAATGTGGGCACCACTGTGTGGCTTAACATGACTGTGTTCGCCACTGTGTGATATAACGTGACTGTGTTCACCAGGGAGGAGCTGCCCACGCCTGCGCCTGTCACCAGAGTGACCAGAGCCATCCGCGCTGAGTGGAGAAGACGCCGCAGAAGAGACAAGGACATCCAACCTTCAGTGGACCGGGACCCTGCAGCAAGGGAGGAGACTGACCAGCGACGGGAGCACCGGCATCACGGAGGACACCCACTTACCGGAACAAGGACCCGCAGAAGACCCCAGCTGGCTTAAAGAAGACGGCGCGGAACAGCGGGGAGGACGGCGCACATCGGGATCCTGCAGCAGGAGAGAAGATCCCCCTTCGGAACGCAGCAGGCCACACTGAAAAGGGTGCATCCCCGGTGCGGTGCTCTGCATCCCGGGTGGCGCCGAAGACGTGGAGTGTCGGAGGTGGCAGAAGCGCCGCAGCTTGGGGTGAGAAACCGCTGCAACCGTTCCGCTGCTAAACTCTGCAATTAGTCAATTAAGGAGGTAGGCTCCCTTCACCACAGTGCCCCGCAGGATTAGTTCATTAAGGGGTAGGCTCCCCTCACTCTATAATGTGAATTTCGGCTCATACCGTGTGCTATAATGTGAATTTCGGCTCATTCTGTGTGGTATAATGTGAATTTCGGCTCGTACCGTGTGCTATAATGTGAATTTTCGGCTCATACCGTGTGCTATAATGTGAAAGGGGCACCAGTATTAGATAGTATAAGGGGTCCTACTACACTGAAGGATACACCCCCTTTTGAGTGACCACGCCCCCTTTTTCCTGGGACGCGCGCGCCTTCGGCGCGCGCAGAACTGTAACCTTCACATGTTCATTCCCCCTTCAAAAATGCACTTTGACCACTGCAAATACATCTATACATACACACCCTAACATCTTTACATACAGTGACAGTGCGCACATTCTTTCCTTTTGTAGTTTTGTGGGGGGGTTTTTTTTTGGGGGGGGGCGCCATTATTGATCTTGCCCTGGGCTCCAAAAGCCCTAGTTACGCCTTTGAAGAAGGCTACTCTTCTGAGAGAGACTCAAATTTATGACTGGGGTCCGGTGGTTAAAAGACCTTATCCGAAGTTGGGTGTCCAGAGAAGACTGTTCAAGCCATTTACAGTCACAGAGGAGTCCGTGTCCACAGCCCCAGGAGGGGCGTCTTCAGAGTGTCTAGCCCCAGGAGGGGCGTCTTCAGAGCGTCCAGCCCCAGTGAGGGGTTCAGAGCGTCCAGCCCCAGAGAGTCTTCAGAGTGCTGCCCAGCCAGAGAGTCTTCAGAGTGCTGCCCAGCCAGAGAGTCTTCAGAGTGCTGCCCAGCCAGAGAGTCTACAGAGTGCTGCCCAGCCAGAGAGTCTACAGAGTGTTGCCCAGCCAGAGATTCTACAGAGTGCTGCCCAGCCAGAGATTCTAAAGAGTGCTGCCCAGCCAGAGATTCTACAGACTGCTGCCCTGCCAGAGATTCTACAGAGTGCTGCCCAGCCAGAGATTCTACAGAGTGCTGCCCAGCCAGAGAGTCTTCAGAGTGCTGCCCAGCCAGAGAGTCTTCAGAGTGCTGCCCAGCCAGAGAGTCTACAGAGTGCTGCCCAGCCAGAGAGTCTACAGAGTGTTGCCCAGCCAGAGATTCTACAGAGTGCTGCCCAGCCAGAGATTCTAAAGAGTGCTGCCCAGCCAGAGATTCTACAGACTGCTGCCCAGCCAGAGATTCTACAGAGTGCTGCCCAGCCAGAGATTCTACAGAGTGCTGCCCAGCCCCGTGAAGAGGGGGCTCTTGCCTCAGCCCAGCCCCGTGAAGTGGGGGCTCTTGCCTCAGCCCAGCCCTGTGAAGAGGGGGCTCCTGCCTTAGTTCAGCCCCGTGAAGAAAGGGCTCAGTCCATCCCGGTTCCAGCCGGTCCAGCCATACTCCAGGCCCAGCCTGGTCAGTCCGTCCCGGTTCCAGCCGGTCCAGCAATACTCCAGGCCCAGCCTGGTCAGTCCGTCCCGGTTCCAGCCAGTCCAGCAATACTCCAGGCCCTGCCTGGTCAGTCCGTCCCGGTTCCAGCCGATCCAGCAATACTCCAGGCCCTGCCTGGTCAGTCCGTCCCGGTTCCAGCCAGTCCAGCAATATTCCAGGCCCTGCCTGGTCAGTCCGTCCCGGTTCCAGCCGGTCCAGCAATACTCCAGGCCCTGCCTGGTCAGTCCGTCCCGGTTCCAGCCGGTCCAGCAATAATCCAGGCTCCGCCTGGTCAGTCCGTCCCGGTTCCAGCCGGTCCAGCAATACTCCAGGACCAGCCTGGTCAGTCTCCTTTGGCTCCAGCCAATTCAAGTATCCTCGGATCCAATCCAGTTCTACTCGTCCAGCCAAAGCTTTCTTCAGTTTCATCCTCTAAGCTTTCGTCTGATGGTTTTCCACCTATTTACTTTGATGGAGATTTATTCCAATATGCCGCTCTGGTTGAACAATTTCTCTCTCGGATGGAGTCTGATCCTTCAGGTGCAGTAACTCCTTCCAACATTACTCGATATCTGTTCCTGGCATTCAGAGGAAGAGCTTTGGAGTGGGCCAACATGCTCTTTGAGAGTAATGATCCTGTGTTCCATGACTTACAGACTTTTAGTAATGCTGTAGTTAAAGAATTTAGTCCTAAACCTTTGGAATCTGCATCAACGAAGGTCCTAAATTCTTCTGTATGAATTTCTCAAGTTCCTCTAAGATTCAAGATGGGTGTCCGGAGTCCACCCTTGAAGAGGGGGATACTGTCACAATCCTGACTGTAGGTTTTATATTTGGTGACTTACCCCTGCCATCTGTCCTGGATCCTGTGTCTTTTCAATCACGGAGTTAAACAGCTTGTCAGCACTGAGTTTTCCTGAGTTCTGTGCCTGAGAGGTAATAGTTAATTAGCTCCACCTGTGGTGATCTCCTGTGTGAGGCTGAATTCAGTAATCTGAACTTTAGGTCTAAAAGCCAGCATCCTGTGTTTTGCAGAAGTCCAGGCTTCAGTGTTCTCTCGGCCTGCTAGGCCTCATTCTACATCACAGCCTTGGCTAGAGTAGTCACATGACAGTGACTGTTCACCTGACCCAGAGTTGTTCAATCCTCTGCCAGCCTGAGACTCTCTGCATCACCTAATCCTGCTCACCAATCACCAAGGACCAGGAAGTATAAATCAGGAGGCTGAGTTAGAAACGGGGCCAGTTCCTTGTGTCACACACAGCTATGTGTGAGCATTCTAGCTGAGCTCCCTAAGGTTGTGATCTCCAGAGCTCCCGTATCCCAGTACCTCAGTACCTCCGTGCTTCCAGCACCTCCGTGCCTCAGTGCCTCAGTACCTCCGTGCCTCAGCATCTCCGTGCTTCCAGCACCTCCGTGCCTCAGTACCTCAGTGCTTCCAGCACCTCCGTGCCTCTGCACCTCCGTACCTCAGCACCTCAGTGCTTCCAGCACCTCCGTGCCTCAGTACCTCCGTGCTTCCAGCACCTCCGTGCCTCAGTACCTCCGTGCTTCCAGCACCTCCGTGCCTCCGTGCCTCTGCACCTCCGTGCCTCAGCACCTCCGTGCTTTCTGCACCTCCGTGCCTCAGCACCTCCGTGCTTCCAGCACCTCCGTGCCTCCGTGCCTCAGCGCCTCCGTGCCTCAGCATCTCCGTGCTTCCAGCACCTCCGTGCCTCTGCACCTCCGTGCTTCCAGCACCTCCGTGCCTCCGTGCCTCAGCATCTCCGTGCTTCCAGCACCTCCGTGCCTCAGTACCTCCGTGCTTCCAGCACCTCCGTGCTTTCAGCACCTCCGTGCCTCAGTACCTCCGTGCTTCCAGCACCTCCGTGCCTCCGTGCCTCAGCATCTCCGTGCTTCCAGCACCTCCGTGCCTCAGCATCTCCGTGCTTCCAGCACCTCCATGCCTACGCACCCCAGTGTCTCTACGCACCCCAGTGTCTCCACGCACCTCAGTGTCTCTACGCACCTCAGTGCCTCCAATCACCTCAGGGCCTCCACGCACCTCAGTGCCTCTACGCACCTCAGTGCCTCTACGCACCTCAGTGCCTCTACGCACCTCAGTGTCACCAAGTACCTCAGTGTCTCCAAGTACCTCAGTGTCTCCAAGCACCTCAGTGTCTCCAAGCACCTCAGTGTCTCCAAGCACCTCAGTGTCTCCAAGCATCTCTGTGTCCCCAAGCACCCCGTGCCCTTTAGCACAGTTGTACCTGTTATTCTTCACTGATTCATCAGCGCCTTTCCAGTTCTGTCTTTCAGGAGACCTTCAGCGCCCACACGTGCTTCCTGTCTGCCGACCTCATCCTGCATGAGGAGAACCTGGATTCGGCCATCTCTGCCGCGGTTCCTCTTCCCAGTCACCGGAAGAGACCCCGAGTCCACAACACTTCCAAACCAGGTCAGTGGTGGTATTCGTGTAGTCCTCCAGTCGCCCGCGCAGACTTCGCTAGCACCGGGTTCACAAAACCTTAGTCATGACAGAACTAAGCATATGTACTGACGTAAAGGGGTTTGGCAAGAGACTTTAACTAATACAAGGGAAGAAAATAGTGACAATCTAGAGCGGTATTCAGTCTACTCTGCAAATTTGGATTCCCTCATAGCCAAGTCAGTAGAATGTACTGTAACTTCCCTATGGTTTACTTTAACTGTCTATACGTAAGCATATGATGAGAAAAGGGGAAGGACTGGTACCCTAATCTATTAGGTACCATTACAGTGATGGAGATCATAATTGTATATATTTATATCCACAAGGGAGATGAAACTGCCTATGTAGTTGAGTAAGACTAAGGATATTAGAGTAAAAGGGAAACAAGAACACTGAAACCACTAGGATTTATAGGTAGTAATAAACAAAGGAAAAGAGAGAGACTATAAAGGATATTCCAGATATATTTTAATTCTATATATCTAAAGACTGTAAGTTACTGAACTAATTTATCTGGATGCCAAGAACCTGATGCCATTTGTTTCTAAAGCCAGCGCAGTGAGACATAAGACACAAAGGAGATATATTGTTTCTTTTATTTATACACTCTGCTAAGTTGGCCATCTGCAGTGTATTGGAAACAAAGTAAGGAAAGTTAACCTTAAAGTAGTCAACTATAAAGACTTTACTACTACCTAGAAGACTTTGTTACTATCCAAGGTTAAGAGCTGGTAGTGAGCTAAATTTAAAGACTGGTACAGCATAAACTCTAGAATACTAGTATTACAAAGTGAAAAGGTATTTATGGGCCCCAACTTGCGCATATTCCAATTTTTACAGAGTACCCAGGTCACTCATTTAGTGAGGTTAGAACCAAATATTTTTTGTGTATTGCATGCAATTGAATTGTATAGGAGTGTGGGGTAGCTAGGAAATAATATATATGGTGTATGCATAATCTTGGTATATGTGAATGATGTGTAATATGTTATTAAAATTATAATACTTACCATCTGCTGTCACTGGACGTTGATTGAAGAGCTGGAAAGAAGAACAGGTACATGAGTAATTTGTGATTAACTGATGTATATGTATATATATATATATATATATATATATATATACATATACATCAGTTAATCACAAATTACTCATGTACCTGTTCTTCTTTCCAGCTCTTCAATCAACGTCCAGTGACAGCAGATGGTAAGTAATCTAATAATGTGCCTCCACCCAAGCTATTGCTTTAACAACAGGCTGCCTGGGATGCCTGATTTCTTACAGTATGTAAAATGTGGTGGTTAAGTTATCTATAGATATATATATATATATATATATATATATATATATATATATATATATATAGATAGATAGATAGATAGATAGATAGATAGATAACTTAACCACCACATTTTACATACTGTAAGAAATCAGGCATCCCGGGCAGCCTGTTGTTAAACCAATAGCTTGGGTGGAGGCACATTATTAGATTGGGTAACCTTAACAGATATAAGGGAGGGTTACATTTATAACTCTCAATGTGTGGGTTCATGCTACCTCCATTCCCCTCCTCACATCATGTCACTGCTCCTGTCACATGCAGCCCTGTCCTGCCTGAAATATTATGCATCTCCTAATATACTGTGTGCTGCAGGGGGCCATGTCTGCTGAAATACTCTGTGCTTCTGCCTCACCCCTAGGGGTGCTAGGGTGAGTGTTTGTTCCCAGATTGTAAGTCATATGTGTACTAGGTTTGGTGTAAATTGGTCCAGGCATTCTGGAGTTATGCTGTCTCCTGATATACTCTGTGCTGCTGTCCCACCCCTAGGGTTGCTAGGGGTTTCTTACCCCCACAGTGTTTGTTCCCATATTGTAAGTCATATGTATACCAATTTTTGTGTACATTGCTCCAGCCATTCCGGAGTTATGCTGTCTCCTGATATACTCTTTGTTGCAGTCCCCCTTAGGGGTGTTATGGGTATGTTAGCCACACAGTGTTTGTTCCCAGATTGTAAGTCAAATGTGTACCAAGTGTTGTGTAAATTGCTCCAGTAATTCCAGAGTTATATACATACATACATTCATACATACATACATACATACATACATACATACATACATACACACATTTATTTTTGCCGATTTCCATGGATGGACAGTGGCATTTGTAAAATCGGTTCTTAGCAAGCACCTGGGATCTAAGGAGAAGCTAAAAAGAAAGAAATAGGTACTGGCGCCGGCTGGAGTTCAAAAATGTGGTGAACGACTCAATAGATAAAATATAAAAAGATACTTTTAATAAACATTCATCAAAGAGAGGTTATCCTACCCCTCAGAAGTAAGACATAAGCAATTGCTGAACTATAAAAGTACAATTAGTAGGATCCCACAGGGTTAACCCTTTCAAGTAAAATGTCCACAGTTCCTGGCTAGGACGCTATTCCACATTTGCCCACAAGTTCAATTAGGTGTAAGGTAATTTATCAGACTGGATTCCAGATAAGTCCCCTAGGTCTCTCTTGCAATTAGGAACCAAATGGCAGATGGGGATGAGTCCAAGTCACATGGAGAACTTGTGTCGGAATTTTATCCAGTGGAGGCTGATGAGTCCAAAGGTTGCCAGGAGGTGGATGAGGGTGCTGATACTTGTGGTCCTACAAACTTAAACCAACGCGTTTCGCTGGTCTGATGGGTGCCAGCTTCCTCAGGAGCATAAATCCAATGCCCAGCCAGTAGGCTTTATATATCCTTAATAGTTAGGGATTAGTTGAAAACACCTGTTAGCCCTCCTAACACATATTAATATGCATTTCACAAATCAGATAATCAGTCACAACAGATCTAATCATTTCAAAGATATATACTAGAACTAATTTTATTTGTAAAAACGAGTCCTATAAACACTTTAAAAATGTAGAAGTATAATCCTAAACTTGTGTCACGTGATCGTAGCTGGTCACGTGGGATAGGGCAACCAATGAGCCCCAGATCTCAAAGTTTGTAAGATCCCGCCCGGGACCACATGACCGAACCCGATCACGTGATCCCTGAAGCACGTTTTGCGGTTCACAGACCTGGATGTATCATAGCACTCAATGGAGCGCACACGTAAGAATCAGGAAGTGAGTACTGCATTCCAGAGACTATGGGACGCAGCACTGAGGTTACTAGATCGTATTAGACACATCATTGAACATCGCAAGAAAAAGGAGAATGGGGGACAGATAACTTAATAAACAGTTTAAAGACATTCACTTTCGTATGTTTTGTATTCAAAAGGTACATGTAAAAAAAATAATAATAATCCATCCATACTTATATAGAAATACTCCAAAAACCTCGGAGGAGCACTCCCATACAGTAAATGGTGGATACTCATTAAATAAGAAAATATATACTAGGTGCATAAACCACATTTTTATTTAATTGCTGGCTCTAATTACACAGTGCTCCAGAGCAATCATACATCTGAAACAATGTTAATAGAAGGAATAGAGAAACGATAGAGGAAGTGAGGAATTTTATATATTCACAATCTTCAGCTGTCAGATGGACATTATACATTGTTAAAAAAGTTTATTAGTATACAGACAGACCACCTCCTTCTAAGGAGAAGCTACCTGCCAAGTTTCAAGATTGTGGTTTAAGAAATTTTGTGATGAGTCAATCTCCTTTTTTGCCTTTTACAGTATATATACAGATTACAAATTTACAACATGTTACAATAGTTACCTTTCCTTTTACTTGGTTTCTCTTCTTGAGACACAGAGGTGAAAGTAGGTAATTCTTTTCAGGCACAGAAATTCAAAGATGGTCAAAGAAAGTATTTTTATTAAATAAGAAGGTGACACTTATATGACAGCTAAGTATCCCTTTCAATAAAGACAAGTAATATTTTGATAACACAAAAACAAGATATACTGTAGAAGGGAACAATAATTTGCTGTTACAGATAATTATTCACAATGACATTAATATTATGCTTATGCAAATAAAGATTAATATTTTTTTTTACTGCAGAAGCCTCCGTCTTCTTACTATAAATAAAGTTTGGTTAGCAAACTATACCCCTTTTACACTCGCATGAAAATCCCGGGATATTGCACGTGAACGCGCATCATCCCGGGATTTTTGTCAGTGTGAAAGGGTACAGGGACAATTTCCCGGGTCGAGCATCCCGGGATTTCAACCCTGGTCTCGACCAGGGTTGGTCCCGGGACCGTCCCGGGAAGCTGGGTAGTGTGAAAAGGCCCGTCCCGGGATTCACTACCCGGGACTGTTAAAAGGCCTCCGATTGGAGCTTTCATGGGCTCAGAAAAGATGATGTCATCTTTCAGAGCCCATTCGCCTTGCCGGAGACCTCATCTTTATAATGATGACGGCTCTTCGACTCTCGTCCACCTTCCCCAAGTTTGCTTAACAGACTGAGCTGCCCGGGAATGAAGCACTGATGCTTAAAATCATCGATGGGAGATGATCACATATATATTTTTATTTTTAATATATATATTTTTTTTCCATCGATGGTTAGTGATTACATGGCTATCGATGGTAGCCATCGATTAGGGTGCTCCAATGTGTCCATCTCTCCTTTTCATGCCCCACTGCCTTTGGCTCCGCCTCCAGCTCCGCCCCCAGCACCTGAATTATAGGGATATCCCGGGATCAGTGTAAATGGGGCTGTCCCGGGTCCATCCCAGGTCTTAGTGCAGTGTGAAAGGGGTCACTCCCGGGAATGCATCCTGGGATGCATCCCGGGAAGCATCCCGGGAGTGCGAGTGTAAAAGGGGTATAAAGTAGTAAAACATTCAACAAGTAGTCATCTTACCCAAATACTTACTAGGTACCTAAAAAAAAGTTTTAAATGCACATATATTCAACGACATTTCAATGCCGCACACAACATTTTTTTCAAGGCTATATGCTGTTCTTTTGTTAACAGCATATATGGGGTCATTCCGACCTGTTCGCACCCTGCCGTTTTTTGCAGCGCAGCGATCAGGTCGCTACTGCGCATGCGTGTGCACCGCAATGCACAGGCGCATCATACGGGTACAAAGCGGATCATTGCTGAGCGATGGTTTTATCGAAGAATCCATTCGCACAGTCAGTCGCAAGGAGATTGACAGGAAGAAGGCGTTTATGGGTGTTAACTGACCATTTTCTGGGAGTGTTTGGAAAAACGCAGGCGTGTCCAAGCGTTTGCAGGGTGGGTGTATGTAGTAAATTCCGGGACAAGACAGGCTGAAGTGATCACATGGGCTGAGTAAGTTCAGATCTACTCAGAAACTGCACACAATGTTATTGCAGAGCTCGGCTGACAGGCGTTCGCAAACTTGCAATGCGAAAATACACTCCCCTATAGGCGGCGACTATCTGATCGCAGCGCTGTAAAAAGCTAGCGAGCGATCAACTATAGACCCCCATAGTCTTGAAAAAACACCCTGCGCAGCGTTGAAACTTCGGCATACCATGCTTTGTTTTGCACCTTAATACACTGAATTTGCTTATCAAGACCATTGAGGGGGGATGGGACAGTCTCATCCCAGGGAACCACTGCCTCTATTATTCATATATACTGTACAGTATATAGAGACAGAAATCACATAGACTGGGTAAAATCCAACACACCTTCTTTTCCACCTCAGGCAGGATACAGCTTCATATGCAGGATTTGTAAATTAGGTTTACAGGCAGTTCTCACAACAGCTGACAACAGTCTAAATACGGGTAATCACAAACAGTGCATGTTCAAAATGGCTCCTAACGTAACTCCCCTTCTCCCACTCCCACTTATCATCTGGGGACTAAGGGGGACATTTACTAAGCAGTGATAAGAGCGGAGAAGTGAGTCAGTGGAGAAGTTGCCCCATCAACCAATCAGCAGCTCTGTATAATTTCATAGTATGCAAATTATAGATGTTACTTCAGTGCTGATTGGTTGCCATGGGCAACCTCTCCACTGGCTAACTTCTCCGCTCTTATCACTGCTTAGTAAATGTCCCCCTAACTGCCGTCGGGAGCAATGTCTCTGTACACATACTTAAAGGCAGATTACAGGGTCTGTTAATTAACCACTTGCCTGGCATGGTCGCATCAGATGCGACCATGCCTGCAAGTGCTCTATCTGACCTGGTCACACAGGATGCGACCAGTCAGATAGAGAGTGTTAGCAGCGACAGGGAAGGGAAACCTCCCTCCGCTGCTGCTGTCAGAGGGACTGGAAAGTTCCTATGCCTCACTGCACTCTCCCCTACTGACTGCCATTCTGCCGATCACTGCTGATCGTTCAGCACGGCAGGATCCCCCACTCCAGCAGCTGCATACAATGGCAGCCGCTGGGGAGTGCAAATGAACCCTTCCAAGCCACCCCCAGAAATCCCTGTATACCTGCAGGCTGTTACGGCTTTCAAAATAAAAGCTGCGATGGTCACGATGTTCCCGATGTTCCAATGGTCAAGCTGTTCCCGATCAATGGCCCTCATTCCGAGTTGGTCGCTAAGTTTTTCGTTCGCACAACCTATTCGTAAATTTGCGTTAATGTAGTAAATTTGCGAACATCCGCCCCCAACGTATTGTTGCTCATTCGTACGCAGTATTACACAAAGTGGGCGTACGCCAAATGACATCGCAGCTATGCGAAAACATCGCAGCAATGCGAAACCATCGCATTAACACATACTTAATCGTCAAAATACTAAGTTGTAGTAGATTTACACATTTTACATTAAAAGTGCTCACTTTAAAGGAAAAACGCACCACAATGGTTTTTTTCAACTATTAAGTGGAAGAACACCTTACAATTGAAAGTCCACAAGCCCTCCTCAATTACGAATTCAATTAGTGAAATGAATTGGAATGTTCATGATCAATTAAGTCTTTTTAAAATACCTGAAGAACACTTTGTAGCCATAATTGTACCTCATCTATTTGTTTTTTTTAACTAGAAATATAGATGTTTGAAATGTGCTTGGTCTACTTGTTCTTTTTTGTTTTTTAATAGAGTTGTAGTATGTGAATGAAGGTGTTTGCATGTTTTTTAAGACAATAACAACATATGTATTTTTTAATTTTAAACCAAACTTACGTTAGATGTATGAAATGTTGAAGGTAATAAATGTGTGATAGGCAATCTGCTGCTCCTGTATTGCATTAATAAATACTAAACACCCGCTTAACTAGAAAAAATTATTTATTTTATTTGGTAACATTTTTGATTTTTATAATAGAAAAAATTAAAATATTAACATTTGTTAAACAAAACTAATGCAACTTTTGCATTTGGTCAACCAGACCCAGCAAGGCCTGTAAATGTATCTTCATGTTTTGAAGAATTTCCCCAAAAGAAGTGGGATCTCCAACGGCAACATCTGAAATTAAGAGCCAACATAAACATTACTAACTTACTCACATTACTTATTATACAAGCAAGGCACAAAGCACACTTTAATGCAGGCATGTCCAAACTGCATCCCTCAAGCTGTTGTGAAACTACATATACCAGCATGCCTTGACACAGTTTAGGGGCCAGGGAATGCCAAAGCTGTGTCAGGGCATGCTGGGATGTGTAGTTTCTCAACAGTTGGAGGTCCGCAGTTTGGACAGGCCTGCTTAATGGCAAAGTTACTACATCATGGCTGTTTTATGGTACATTCATTATCAGAACACACAAGCCTGCTCAGCCTTTTTTTTTATATTTTAACAGTTTACGAGACCATGGGGTACATTTACTACTATGTGAGTTCTATTTAAGATGGAGCGTTGCCCATAGCAAACAAGCAAAAATAATAATCTTATCTTGTAGAAGTGGTTACACAATTGTAAAGTATAATCTTATTGTTTGCTATGGGCGACATCCCATGTTCAAGATAACTACCATCTTCGTCAATGTTACACCATGTTGGCATTCATTCACATCTGTTGTGTTTATTTTCTAATTTTTATGGGTTTGGTCCAGCCTCATCACACTGCATATCAACATCTTCAGAAGGACAACATATCCTAGCATGCCCACACTCCCTGAAAGCTGCCCTTACTAAATAAGGTCAAACAGGTTTGAATTTATCCCAAAAACATTTTGTGAGTGTAACTTTCACACCACCAATCATTGTGTCATTAGGCTGCCTAACAAAGTGAAGCATGTGATTTGTAAGTGAAAATATTAAGACTACACAGGCACAAGTGTAAAAGACCAACAACATACTAAACTCCACTCTGGTCTAACTGTTTCCCCGAAAAACTAACACATATAAACCCTGTTGTCCTGGCAACCCTGTCGACCTAATGAGTGTCGACCTACAGTGGACACACAAAACATTGCCCACATAAACACTGTACATATAATGACACTCTCAAAAATGTAAATGCAACATGTAGACCATGAAGAATCACACAAATAGTTGTCCTTGGTACAACAATTCCAACAGTACAACACTGCATGTTTTGTCATTGTAAGTGTAAGTAGGTTTTTGGTTTTTTTTTATCAACATGTTCAAACACTTACTTTCCTCTGCAACATGATGGTTGGCAGGAAAATCATCAGGTGCTTCTTGTGCCCACTCACTGGGTGGGGAAGGCGGCTGGATGGGGGAAGGCGGGTGGATGGGGGAAGGAGGAGGGATTGGGGAAGGAGGAGGGATGGGGGAAGGAGGAGGGATGGGGGAAGGAGGCTGGATTGGGCAAAAAATTTCAGAGGGTGGGTCTGATTGAGAGGGCGAGGGGGGGCGGAGAGAAAGTTAAGCCAATAGAGGGTGAGGGGGGCTGAGAAGGGGATTTTGAAGTTGATGGAGAAGGGGTATGGGAAGGAGGAGAAGGGGTCACAGAAAGAGATGGAGAGGTGGTGTGAGAAGGGGAGTGGAAAGTGGAGTGGGCCTGGGAAGCTGAGGGGGCGTTGGAAGCTGAGGGGGACTGGGAAGCTGAGGGGGACTGGGAAGCTGAGGGGGACTGGGAAGCTGATGGGGACTGGGAAGGGGAGGGGGACTGGGAAGGGGAGGGGGACTGGGAAGGGGAGGGGGAGTGAGAAGGGGAGGGGGACTGGGAAGGGGAAGGGGGCTGAGAGCTCTGGCGTTGTTGTCGTCCTATAAAGATAATTTTTATTAAATTTAGTTAGCATGTTAAATTACATACTAAACAAGTAGAAATTTCACTGTTCTGTTCCATGTTAATTTTTATTTTATTTAATTTTGCTTAAAAAACATTGTAAAAACCTCTTCATGTTGCCCACAGCAATCAAAATGAGAACAAACTATTATTTTGAAGCTCATTCCTTAATCTATTCCATTGAGTCATATTGAATGGTCTAGGCAACATCACCAGATCACTATTCAAGGCACCTTATTATATAGACAGCACTGATCAAGATTTTGGGTACAGTTTCCTGCATGGTTATTAATTCTGCAAAACATGCACTTGTTTGGTGGCACTTTGCTACAGTCAGTACTGTTTGCCCTAACCACACACACTGTCCTATTGTACCAAAATAGACACTCAGTGTTGCAATTAGCCTACCACTTAGTGTAAATTGTGGGTAATTCCAAGTTGTTCGCAGCAGGAATTTATTTAGCAATTGGCCAAAACCATGTGGCCTGCAGGGGAGGCAGATATAACATGTGCAGAGAGAGTTTGATTTGGGTGGGTTATTTTATTCTGTGCAGGGTAAAAACGGACTGCTTCATTTTTACACTGCAAATTATATTGCCGATTGAACCCACCCCACCCAAATCTAACTCTCTCTGCACATGTTAAATATGCATCCCCTGCAGTGCACTTGGTTTTTGCCAATTGGTAACTAAATTCCTGCTGCAATCAACTTGGAATTACCCCCATTAGCACAATTTATGCTAATAATCTTATGTAATGTAACTTACTTCGTGTATGCATTGTACGTATTTGCTGGCGGATCTCCGCCAACAGCTCTGGAGTCCTCCTGCGGAGATCACTCCACCTCCTCTCTAGTTGTATGATTGTCCGCCTGCTGCGGACGCGAGAACGCAGCAGGCGGCGGACCTCCGCGTAGGCCTCGCGCTTAACCCTATTTGGGATGAAGCGCCCAACGCGGCCTACGCGGCGGTCCATCACCGCAACCAGGACGCGGAGCTCACGCCTGGTGAAAGGTGCAGCACGCATCATGGCAATGGCGTTTTCCTTATTTGGGCATATATTTATAGTGTCTGTTAGCATGTGATTGGTCAAAAATCTATGTTGTCATTTCTAATAACTTTATTGATCTTTGCAATGCTGTGAAGAGCAGAGTGTTATTTCGCTCAGCGGAAATACGCATTCGCAGAAGCAAATTTTAGACCAAAAAAATAATTACACCAAAAAAAAAACACAGACACACAGTTTTGTCTAAATTACTATACATATCTGTGTACTCACCACAGTTTTTGTGATCATTCAGCTGGACAGTCACAAAGTGGGCAACATTCAGTATCATTTTTTTGTGTGTTTGTTTACATAATCAGGATTTTAGGATATAAAACAAATAAGGACACTATTTAGCAACATCACATTGTTTTTTTTTTTCACTTAAAAAATTTAAACCTTAACATGTTTCCGGATTTTTACTATAAGAAATAATACACATTCCAACACAACAAAAGCATTACACAATCACTTTACAATAACAAAAAAAATGACAACATTAAAAATAATACATAAGCATACTGTGCTTTTAATTTTAATAAAAAAGATAATATAAAAACACTATACCTGAAATATTCGGCAACAATCCTTGCCCTGACTTGGCTCCCCCTCCGTGTAACACTCCCCCCACCGAAGTGTCGAACAACCCCTGGCTCCTCATCAGGCAATTCCTCTGCCTGTGGAAGCTCTACACTACTCCTTACCACGATATTATGTAGTATTGCGCACAGGACCACTATTTTACTTGCCATCTCCGGCGAATACATGATGTCGCCACCAGTGCGGTGGAGCACACGAAACCGCCCTTTAAGGACACCAATTGTGCGCTCCACCAGCTGCCTAGTGGCAGTAAGCGCGGAGTTAAATGCCATCTGTGGTCCTGGCCTGGGATTACGGTAAGGAGTCATGAGCCAGGGGGTGCAAGGATATCCACGGTCTCCTGTTTGATGAAAAACCCAAAATTAAAAATAGTATATTTTTTACTCAAAATATTTGTGGGAAAAAAAAAAGTGCACCAACTCACCCAATAACCACATGTCTGCTCGTTGACTTGATCTTAATCTCTGCCATATCCCTGATTGTCTAATGACATATGCATCATGTGAACTTCCAGTAAACTTTGCATTCAGGGAAAGGATCTGGAGGGATGGCCCACAAACAACCATTACATTCAGAGAATGAAACAGTTTCCTGTTTCTATAAATTTCTTCATTATGTCTTGGTGGCTGAATAGCTACATGTGTGCCATCCACAACCCCAATAACATGTGGGAAGCGACTACCACCTTCCTCAAATTGCCGCTTCACCACATCTAGGGCACCAACATCCAAAGGCATATCAATAAATTGCTTTACACGCTTTAGGAAAGCCTGGCAGACACGCCGCAGGACCTTACTGAACTGGCCCTGCGACATGCCAACCAGGTCTCCCACAACATGCTGATATGAGGCTGTAGCCAAAAAATGTAACACAGCAAGGAATTGTGTCAATGGTGGTATTGCTGTAGGATACCGAATTTCTGACTCCAGATCACTCTCTATTATGGAGAGAGTGTCTAGGATTAGATGTGGTGGCAGCCTGTATCTACGCACCACCACATCATCTGGCATCCCAAAAAGTAGGACACGGGTTCGGAAAATTGGTGGCCTAGCACGCCTCCGTTGCCTTGGTTGATGAGGAGCCGGTTGTGGTTGTGGGGCTGGCGGTTGGGGTGGGAGTGCTGGCGTGGGTTGGGGAGGTAGGGCTTCGGCTGCGATAAATATAGACATCACACACTTTTATATAAAAAAAATAGAGATGTTGAATAATAAAAAAACAAAGTCCAAAAAATATAAAAACAATAAATGGTTAAAAAAAGGGGGTGTCAACTTACTGCAGGAGCGTACGACATTTTTTCTGGGTTCAATTCAGGAAGAAATGGAAAATAAAAATTCAAAAAACATAATATATTAATATTTTTTAAAAAGCTACACATGTTAAATTGAAATTTTATTCCATTTTATCTAATTTAAATTCTGAGCATCAAACACATCACAAACACCTTAAAAAAAAAAAAAAAAAACATTTAACAAATTTAAAAAAAAAACACAAACAATATAGGCATTTAGTAGCTAGTCCAGCCAAGAAAAACACTACTTTGCAGATCCATCCTGGTAACCAAAAAAACATTTATTATCAAGATGGAAAACAAACATAATCAAAACACTTTGAACAAACACAAACAGGCACCAACACAGGCCAAGGGCACTTACCTGATCCAAAATAAAGGTTGTATCAATTTGTGTTAATTGGCACACAAAAAGTCAATAAGACTGTAGGGTTCAGTCAGCCAAACTAAAGAACCTACAAGAGACCAAAAAGAACAGTCAAAAACAACATACAGACCATTAACACAAACAGGCACCAATACAGGCCAAGGGCACTTACCTGATCCAAAATAAAGGTTGTATCAATTTGTGTTAATTGGCACACAAAAAGTCAATAAGACTGTAGGGTTCAGTCAGCCAAACTAAAGAACCTACAAGAGACCAAAAAGAACAGTCAAAAACAACATACAGACCATTAACACAAACAGGCACCAACACAGGCCAAGGGCACTTACCTGATCCAAAATAAAGGTTGTATCAATTTGTGTTAATTGGCACACAAAAAGTCAATAAGACTGTAGGGTTCAGTCAGCCAAACTAAAGAACCTACAAGAGACCAAAAAGAACAGTCAAAAACAACATACAGACCATTAACACAAACAGGCACCAACACAGGCCAAGGGCACTTACCTGATCCAAAATAAAGGTTGTATCAATTTGTGTTAATTGGCACACAAAAAGTCAATAAGACTGTAGGGTTCAGTCAGCCAAACAAAATATCCTACAAGAGACCTTAAATTAGCTTAAAAACAATGAAGCACAGGTTTTTTGTAAAAAATGGACTTGCAAAATATATGTGTAAAAAAGATTAACAAACAATCAACATAAACTAAAATCGTTTATTAAAAATATAAACAAGACTAATCCCAGAATACTCACTAACGTTAATTCGCAGACAAAATGCTACACTGTCTATATTCTAAACGCGAACAAAAGTACAAATGTATGCTTCACAATTACTCACTCATAAAATTCCAATAGCACCTTCACGCACAAGCCTGCAAACTCAACTGTGAAACTCCAAACTACCTACACTCACAGCGTGCAAAGTAGGCCGTTAAATAAGCAGTGCAATCATTATCCAGATTAACATACTGTACACCTGTGTGAATTAACGCGACGCACGTAGGTATAAATAAGCACACACCTCGGCGTAAACACGTCATCGCAAACATGGCTTCTCGTGAGCAAATAGCAGCAGAGATGGACCGCATTGCAGAGCAGCAGATGGCATTGATGAAAAAACGCCTAGATTGCCAAAGGCGCATGTTGGAATGCGCCTCTGCGGATGGTGAAGAGGCAGGACCTAGTACTCTGCAAATTTCTGCTTCTGTACCCCAACAATTGAGTGGGGATACCCTGCCACACACACAGAGTGACCAAACTGAGGGAGAATTGGCTTTAGCCACACAAACACAACAGACAGAAGCTGCTAGTGAGGAGGAAGATGGTGATGACCAACAAGAAGAAACCTCACAGGCTACCTCCAGACGGAAGAAAAGACAGCCTGCATTCACTAAGAGGGAGTTGCGTGTCTTGGTCACGCAGGCCATGTCCAAAATCCATAGAGGCCCCAAAAACATGGGGGCTGCTTCAAAAGATCGCATCTGGAGAGACATCACAAAATCTGTGAATGAAGTTGGCTCTGTCGTCAGAACATCGCAGGAAGTGAGACGACGGTAAGTGCATCTTGACAGTCCTTTTTCTGTGCTAAGTTGACTAAAAAATGTAGTTACATGTGATGTTATGTCTAGCAAACACAAGCAGAACACGTGTGCTATATATTTACTTAGACCAATAATAATACTCCACTTTGTCCCTCTTTCACAATACATATGTAGGTGGGCCGACTTCAAATCCCGCCTGAAGGCAAAGAGGGCTGCGGAGTGGAATGCCTCAAGGGCTACAGGGGGTGGAACACCTGTCGCTGTGGAGTATACTGACTTGGAGGAGATGGCGATGCCCTGTGTCAGTTATGAGGAGGGCCAAGGGGTGTCTCATATGGACACGGACCTGCCTGAGATTCTGACGGGACATGACTTGGAAGGTAAGTTTACACATTAATTTGTCTGTAATTTGAACTGTATTTAGAATAATAAACTAATTTTGTATCCTACTTTTTCCCCACACATTCTTCAATTTGCTTGCCACAAAACACAGCACAGGGGGGTGAACAGTTTGAGTCACAGGCCGGTTATGTGGTTGAGGTTGAGGTGGAGGGACCTAGTGGGTCTGGCAGTGTGGGCCAACAAATCCCACCTCTGCAGGTTCCTACTGGCCCCCCCACCCAACCCTCTGCTATCCCGGAGATCCTGCTTGAAATCGCTAGGTATGGTGAGAGCCTAAATCGGTTTCAAGACGGGGTCATCCGGGAGGTAAGCCAGATAGCTGTCCGGCTCACTGAGCACCGAACCTGTGTTGAGCAAGGTGTTGCTCAACTCTGCCAAAGTCTGGCAGAGATCAGGCAGGGCCAAGAACAACTTGCCTCCTCATTCCAAAGCCTTGCAAATAACATCTTGCAAGGGCTCCAGGACATCGCTGTCTCCCTTGCCCACAGTGGCAGAGAGCCAACCACATCGGCTCCATCCCCTGCCCCTGCCCAGGAAGAACAGGACACTGGGCAGGCCCAACGAAGGTCGCTCCGCAGACCTTCCAAAGAAGAACAGCCTCAGGCGGGTAGAAAAAGAAGAAAATGATGTCTCTCCAGATGGGCAGCACCCATGTTTTTGTTGTTGCCTCTATGTTATTTTGGAGTTGGCTTGTGTGGCCAGAATGGATAACTCCCTCTTAGTGAAATGTTTTCTTTCTGTTTGGAGGTATTGTAGCCTGTGAGTTTATTTGTATAAACACCAGAGCCATCTTCCTCTTACTAGTGTGCTATGTATTGTTGTGTTTGTGTGGTGGATCCTAATTCTTTCTCATTTGGTATAAAATTTGTGTGTGGCAGGGTGTGTAATATGTTTTATTTATGCTTTAAAAATATACTTTTGTCAGAAGCAGAATTTTGCAGAGTACTGAGTTCTGCTATATAATTATTGTCAGTGCCATCTGCTTGCTGCTTGGTCCATCTCTGCCTGTGAGACTCACGTGGAGCCATGTTGTTTAAATGGTGTGAAATATTATTTCAGTAATAAAAAATATATATTAAAAATTGGTGCAGTTTCTTCAAGGTAATGCATTAGGTAAATCTTATTTCCAGAAAGATTAGGTCAGCATATAGACACTTGGAGACCAATCTGCAATTTCTCCGAAAAAAAAAAAAAAACTTAAAAAGGTATGTTTTGCACCACACTTTAATGTCCATATTAAGTAAACAGACCCGACACTTTGTAGAAATATCTATGGTCAACAGGACATAATTTAAAACATTGTCAGATATTAAAAACAAATATTATTGTGACTTTTAAGACTAAATAATAGTGCATGCTGCATTATGTGGGTGTTGGTTTATTTTTAAAAAATGTTGCAGATTTCAATAACTTACACAAATAATTTCACTTGTTTGCATTTGGTAGTCTAACACACATTAAAACATTTCACAAATGCTTACACACCAACGAAAACCACAATAACACCCTTATTTGACAGTGTGTGCAATTTATATGTGAGTAGAATAAACATGTAATGTGTGTTCAGACAATTGCTGGTTGGTAACTTTCATCTGCTCATTAATTAACAAGTAATTGGACATCAGATGAATGTGCTCTCCAATTAACTGTTAATTACTGCATACACACTTGTACCAGTACTTCGCAAATGTAGAGTAACTGCAGACCTACTCGGCTGCTGCGTGAATGTTGCTACGGGTTCCTATGTTAGTTTTAACAGCGACAATGTTTATTTGCGAAAAACACGCCCATTGCGAGTTGCATACTCCCACACTGTACGCCCACTTTCACGCCCATGTCGGAGCATTGTGAAGTCTCGCCTCCGCCACGCCCACGCCACTCCTCGTTTTCGTTTGCAAGTTACGGCTTTTTTTTTTCTGAGTAATTTAGCACAGTTGTCGTACGTATGTACTCGCGCATGCGTAATCACGCATTTGCGCATGCGCAGACACTTACATTTCGTACATTTGCGTTGCGATGACTCTTAGCGACCAACTCGGAATGAGGGCCAATGTTTTGATGTTTGGGGGGAAAAATATTTTTTAAAATATATGTTTTTTTCCTTTTTTTAATTAAAATCATTTGGGATAGGGTTAAATTCATGTCCTTCACCTAATTCACTCATAAAAAACCCTGACAATTTCGGAGCGGTTTTTGGCTAAATAAATCGTCAGTTAAGTGATTAATTAGCCCAGCTTCTGGCTGACAACTGATTGAGGTAAAACCTGGTCTGGACCATTCTAAACTTGCTCTGCTAAACCTGGAAAATCCTGATGTTCGACTTCTCCCCCATATCGATGCATCGGGATGCGTTCCGATGCCGGAATCCTGACAGCCAACAATGCCGCCAGCCAGAATCCTGGCAAAACAGGACTGTTCCACCAAGCCCACAATGTGGTGAGTGCAGCGAGCTCGCAAGGGGACTCTGCACTTGTGCCGCTGCCGGAATTCTGGCTTGTGGGATGTTGATGTTGAGATATGGACAGTCGGCATCCCGCCCGCCGGTAAATCATAATAAATCCGACACATCATACATTTACCTCTGGGAGACACAGCACATCAGCACTGTATGCTCTGCAGGGATAGACAGAGGGAGTAGTTTACACTCTTTTGCCGGGATTCCGGCTGGTGGCATTGTCAGCTGTCGGGATTCCGGGTCAGTATCCTGACTGCTGGTATCCCGACAACTGGCAAATTGAACGCATCCCGATAAGATGTTATTACATCTTGGAGTGGCTTACTGCTTTGCTTATGAGGTGAGCAGGAAGTGGTCTTTACGGGTTGGCTTTGAATGGTGGGGAATGACCATCTCAACATTTATCCCATCTTTTCTGACATTGTGAACTGTTGAGAAATTTTCCCTGGCGGCATAGCAGTGCCTTTACTTTTCCTGGCAGCTGAAGCAACTTCATCATCTTCATATAGGTCTCGACGGTCAAGTGAGGATGAATTCTGGTCGAGAGGTCTCTGCTGTGGGATTCCGGTGAGTATTAAACCCCTTATCCATAACCCTAATCACTACTCTAGACCCCTGTTGCTTCTCTGGAACACCACAGTGGAGCAGAGTTCATCAACGTGGGAAGCTTGAATCTCTATAATATAAATACAACATTATGTAATTGCAAGTATGATATTTTAAACTTTCTTACTATCCTAAGAAAAATATCTAGCACAAGGATTACATTCTCCAGCCCCATGTCCCCTGAATGTCTCCAGCACCATCCCTCCTGTTTCTCTCTGGCACAACCCCCCTGCCTCTCTATTACCAGCCCCCTGTTTCCCAGCACCATCACCCCTGTCATCCCACCTCGTTTGGCATCCCGACGGTCGAGATGCCTGTGGTTGTGTGACCAAGGCCAGAATCCTGACACACCTCAGGAGACCGGCGCTGGGACACTGACAGCTGACAACCCAAAGGTGAGTATCGGAGTGGGGATTAGGGTTAAAGCCTAAAGGGGAGGTTAGTGCTAGGGGGGAGGGTTAGGAACTAGGGAGAGGGTTAGCCATAGATGACGCCCCCAGATGGTTAGCCGTAGCTAACATCGCCAGAGGGTTAGACCTAGCTGACACCGTCGGATGGTTAGGGTAGGGGAGGGGAGAGGGGCAAAATTCTATCCCCTATCCAATGTCTGGATTCTCACTGTTGGGATGCGACTGTTGGTGATGTGACCGCCGGCATCCTGACCACCAGCATTTCATATCTAACCATCCCACCTATGTCTTACAGCACTATCCCACTGTCTCTCCAACACTATCCCAATGTCACTCCAGCACCATTCCACCTTTGCATCCACCAGCTTCCTGTTTCTCCAGAAAGATCCATCTGTTTCCAGCAACACCCCCTATATCTCCAGCACCCTCTCACCTGTGTGTCTCCAACACCATACCTGTACCTCTGTATCTCCAGTACCGTCCCTCTGAGTTTCCAATTACATTCCCGCTTGACTTTACAGCACCATCCCCCTGTCTCCAGTGCCATCTCCCTCCCTCTATTTGACCCTATGGGCCTCTTCCCCTTTAAGTCCCTCATCTGCTTTCTTAATTCCCTCTCCCTCCTCTTTACCGCTGCAGCCACGGAGTTCTCCTCTCGCAGCGCTCCCCATGGCGGTTGGCGCATGCGCAAGGCCGGAAGCTGCAACTGTGGCGCAGGAAGCCTCCAGGATCCATCCAGAAAGGCTATGTGCGCTTGCCCGGGGAAAAAAAAAAGTGGGTGGTGCGCATGCGCCAACCACCAGGGAGAGCGCTGCGAGAGGAGAACTCCGTGGCCAGTGAAGAGGAGGGAGAGGGAAATAAGAAAGCAGGCGGGGAGTTAAAGGGGAAGCGGCGGGCAGCGGAGCGGTAAGTGTGAACGGAGAGAAAACGGCACTTATCGCGGGGGCGAAGGATAGTACATCCCGCCCTATACCTGTTAGGATCTCCTGCTCTGTGCTGCCACGTCGCCATGGCAACCGGGAGGCAAGTGTTAGCGAAGTAACCTGAGCACAGCTGATACTCCGGTCCGGGTTTTTACTGTGCAGTGGTTACAGGCTCTGTGCACGGCAGGGAATCCGGCGCTGGGTTTGTGCTCACAGTCTGTGAGGTCTGAGTGGGGCGTGGACAGCACCTGCTATATAAACCATCCTCTCAGGCTAGGCAAATGCTGCTGAATCTTTGTTTGTTAGTCAGTTCCAGAGAGTTAGCTAGTACTGTGTGACTTTGTATTTACTTGTTGCTTACTGCAAATAGGCCTTGGGATTCGGTACTTCATTCTGACCTAGCAGTAAGACTGGAGTCAGTTGTTTAACCTGCTGGGGTTCTTTTGCTATTCTGTGAACCCAGCAGGTTTGCGGCTGTACTCTCAGACCTGCTTGCTTAATCCTCCCTCACTGTGCAGGGCGTCCAGGTGTCAGTTTAGTGGCAGTAAGCTGAACCTGTGCCCTGCAAGTGGGGGTTAGGATTGTGGATACTCTCCTTGTGTCTATATTTCTATCTCTGACCAAGGAGTTTATTCCCACACCCGTTGGTAACCCTTTGGGGTTTTTTCTGTTGCTCTTAGCAACATCATTTCGGGTGCTCCACATGTTAAATCACTACATCTCGCTTCATTGTCCGCTCTATTCCATCTGAGCATTCCTGACACTAGGGAGATACCCAGTTCCTGAGCCTTTGGGCTTCTCCGTTCACTTTGTGTTTATTAGTTATTCCATCACCTCTTGTGTCTGTTATGTTATACTGTCTGTGAGTTCGTTTGCTTTGCATCCCTCTCTGTTCATACACCGGTATACTCCTGTTAGCACTGGTGTGCATAACATATTCAGCAGCCCTGCTCCTGTTGAAATTTTGTGGGAATATGGAGCATACCCCTCAAAATACTTTGCAACAGGTGGTCGATCAGGTGCAGATCCTGACTCGACAATTTAATGAGATGTCCATTAAAATGAACACCCCGCAGGCCGCTAGCGGAGCTCCCGCAGCAGCAGCGGCAAGTTCAGGGGTTAAGGAGCCGAAAGTAATTCTCCCGGATCGTTTTTCTGGAGATCGCTTGCAGTTCTTTTGTTTCAAGGAGAGCTGTAAGCTATATTTCAGGCTTAGGCCCCAGTCTTCTGGGTCGGAGATTCAGCAGGTGGGCATGGTGATTTCCTTGCTACAAGGAGACCCACAGGTCTGGGCATATGGGTTGCCGCCTGACTGTCCGTCGCTTAAAAGTGTTGATGCTTTTTTTACGGCACTGGGCATTTTGTATGATGACCCTGACAAGATGGCTTCAGCCGAGGCTCAGATTACGGTCCTTAAGCAAGGGCGACGGCCAGCTGAGGTTTATAGTACGGAGTTTCGGAGGTTGGCTCATGATACCCAGTGGAATGATCCAGCCCTGAGAAACCAGTACCGAAGGGGCCTTTCTGACCAGATAAAGGACCAACTGGTACAATATCCCTCGCCTGATAGCTTAGATCAGCTCATGCAGTTATCCATCCGGGTGGATTGACGACTGAGAGAGCGTAGGCTTGAAAGGGAGACCGCAGTTTCCTTTTTTCCCAAGGGAACCTCAGACTCTGAGCAATATTCCGAGGAGCCTATGCAGATTGGGGCTACCCGCCTCTCCTCGCGTGAGAAGACGCGGAGGAGACAGCAGGGTTTGTGTTTGTACTGTGGGAATAAAGGTCATGTTGTAGTATCATGCCCAGAAAAGCCGGAAAACTTCAGGGCCTGAGGGTGATGGGAAATATCCTGTCAGGCCAGAAGTCAGAATTTCCCAAAAATACTTTTCTCATTCCGGTGACTTTGGAGATCCTTGGCCAAACTGTCAAGACTGAGGCCTTTGTTGACAGTGGGGCCGATGGGGTTTTCATGGACCGTCAATGCGCCCTGGAACACTCTGTTCCCTCAGTACCTTTGGCATCAGAGATTAAGATCTGTGGGTTAAACGGGGAACCATTGCCCCAGGGTAAAATTGCCTCCTGCACCAGCCAAATTCCTTTGTTTATTGGAGCCACACACTCTGAAAAATTGTCTTTCTATGTGACTGTCTGTTCTTTTGCCCCATTGGTTTTGGGGTTACCCTGGTTAAGGGCCCATAACCCTCAATTTGACTGGGTCTCTGGGGAGATTCTTAGTTGGGGTAGTGATTGTTTCAGGAGTTGCTTGAGCCTTCCAGTCAGGCTCTCGCAGCTAAGTTTGCCAGGATTGCCAGGATGTTATGCAGATTTTGCGGATGTGTTCTCCCAAAAAGTTGCGGAGGTACTACCTCCCCATCGCCCCTATGACTGTGCCATTGATTTGTTGCCGGATGCTAAGCTTCCCAAGAGCAGGTTGTACTCCCTGTCACGTCCTGAGACTCAGGCTATGGCAGAGTACATTCAGGAGAACTTGGCTAAGCGATTCATCAGACCCTCACAGTCCCCAGTTGGGTCGGGGTTCTTCTTCGTGGGTAAAAAGGACGGTTCGTTGCGACCCTGCATCGCTTCAGGGAATTGAACCGTATCACGATTAAAAACTCGTACCCACTGCCTCTCATTTCGGTTTTGTTTGACCAGCTTTGTACTGCCACCATTTTTCTAAGATTGACCTACGCGGTGCTTACAATCTAATCCGAATAAGAAAGGGGGATGAATGGAAGACTGCCTTTAATACCCACTCAGGGCATTATGAATATTTGGTGATGCCTTTTGGGCTCTCTAATGCCCCGGCAGTCTTCCAGGAATTTATGAACGATATGCTCAGGGAATATTTGGATAGATTCTTAGTTGTTTATCAAGATGACATCCTAATCTTCTCCCATTCCCTGGAGGAACATCGGAAGCATGTACGCTTAGTCCTCCAGAAACTCAGAGACCACCAGCTTGGGGCAAAGCTGGAGAAGTGCGAATTTGAAGTCCAGCAAATCGCATTTCTAGGGTATATTATCTCCTCAGAAGGTTTCCAAATGGAGGGTTCTAAGGTACAGGCAGTCCTGGATTGGGTGCAGCCCACTAGTTTGAAGGCGCTTCAGCGGTTTCTGGGCTTTGCGAATTTTTATAGACGATTTATAGCTGGATTTTCGTCTATAGTGGCCCCCTTGGTGGCACTCACTAAGAAAGGGGCGGATGTTGCTCACTGGTCTTGTGAGGCCAAAGCGGCCTTTGCCCGTCTCAAAAGGGCATTTGTCTCGGCCAAGGTGCTGCGACACCCAGATCCAGAGTGTCCTTTTGTGGTAGAAGTGGATGCCTCTGAGATAGGTATTGGGGCAGTGCTCTCTCAGATGGGGGTGTCTGATAATCGCCTTCATCCCTGTGCTTACTTTTCCCGTAAATTTTCGTCTGCCGAGATGAATTATGATGTGGGTAACCGGGAATTGTTGGCTATAAAGGATGCACTCGGGGAGTGGAGACACTGGCTTGAGGGGGCTAAGTTTGTGGTCTCAATTCTCACCGACCATAAGAATCTGGCATATTTAGAGTCAGCGAAGCGGCTCAATGCCAGGCAGGCACGATGGGCTTTGTTTTTTGCTCGCTTTAATTTTTTGATAACATATCGCCCTGGGTCAAAAAACATCAAGGCTGATACGCTCTCGCGGAGTTTTGCTCCAGTCCAAGAGACCACCGAGGAGCCATTGCCCATTGTGTCCCCATCATGTATTAAAGTGGGCATTACCCAGGACCTCTTGTCATTAGTCCTTAGAGCACAGGAGCAGGCTCCTCCAGACTTTCCGGTAGGTCTCTTGTTTGTGCCTCCTAGGTTAAGACAGCGAGTGTTCCTGGAATTCCATGCCAAGAGGTCGGCAGGGCATCCGGGTATTGCCAGAACTCGGGAGTTGCTGTCTAGGGCGGTGTGGTGGCCCTCGGTGGCTAGGGATGTGGATCAGTGGGTTCGGGCATGTGACATTTGTGCCCGAAATAAAACTCCTAGAGGGGTTCCTGTCGGCCCATTACATCCACTCTCTATTCCATCTAAGCCATGGACCCACATTTCCATGGATTTTGTGGTGGACTTGCCCAAATCCTCGGGGATGACAGCCATTTGGGTTGTCGTGGACAGGTTCTCGAAGATGGCGCATTTCGTTCCACTGGTTGAGTTGCCATAGGCCAGACGCCTGTCTGAGTTATTTATGCAGCATGTTGTGCGCCTCCACGGGTTGCCACTTGATGTGGTCTCTGACCGTGGATCCCAGTTTGTGGCCAAATTCTGGAGGGCATTTTGTTCTGATCTCCAGATTTCTGTGAGCTTGTCGTCAGGCTACCATCCACAGTCTAATGAGCAGACTGAGAGGGTGAACCAGTCCTTGGAGCAGTTCCTCAGGTGTTATGTCCCCAAGTGTCAGACTGACTGGGTTGCTCATCTGTCCATGGCGGAGTTTGCCTATAACAACGCGGCTCACTCTGCTACAGGGATCTCTCCCTTCCTTTGTGTGTATGGGCATCATCCTAAGGCCAATTCTTTTGACCCCCTGGATTCTACGCCTGGTGGTTCCTCTGTGGTTTCGGCCCTTAGGGGTATTTGGAGGAAAGTGAAGAAAGCCCTTGTGTCTGTGTCATTAGTGACCAAAAGGGTTTTTGATAAGCGGAGAAGACCCTGCAGCTTCAAATTAGGAGACTTCGTCTGGTTGTCCACCAAGAATTTGAAGTTGAGACAGCCATCTCATAAGTTAGGCCCCCGGTTCATCGGCCCTTATAAGATCACCAGGGTTATCAATCCGGTGGCATTTCAGTTAGATCTGCCCCGTTCATTGGGTATCAATAAAACATTTTATTGTTCCCTTTTAAAACTGGCGGTTAGTAATCCTTCTGCCAGTGGAAGACCTTCTCCTATTCTGATACGGGGTCAGAGGGAGTTTGTGGTTGAAAGGGTTCTTGACTCTAAGATGGTTCGGGGTCGGCTGTCATTTTTGGTGCACTGGAAGGGGTATGGCCCGGAGGAGCGGTTGTGGGTGCGCAGTTGTGATCTTCATGCCCCCAGACTGATACACTCTTTTTTCTCGCAGTTCCCCGATAAACCCGGTGGTAGGGGTGCTTTGACCCCTCGTCAGAGGGGGGGTACTGTTAGGATCTCCTGCTCTGTGCTGCCACGTCACCATGGCAACCGGGAGGCAAGTGTTAGCGAAGTAACCTGAGCGCAGCTGATACTCCGGTCCGGGTTTTTACTGTGCAGTGGTTACAGGCTCTGTGCACGGCAGGGAATCCGGCGCTGGTTTTGTGCTCACAGTCTGTGAGGTCTGAGTGGGGCATGGACAGCACCTGCTATATAAACCATCCTCTCAGGCTAGGCAAATGCTGCTGAATCTTTGTTTGTTAGTCAGTTCCAGAGAGTTAGCTAGTACTGTGTGACTTTGTATTTACTTGTTGCTTACTGCAAATAGGCCTTGGGATTCGGTACTTCATTCTGCCAATCCGGACCTAGCAGTAAGACTGGAGTCAGTTGTTTAACCTGCTGGGGTTCTTTTGCTATTCTGTGAACCCAGCAGGTTTGCGGCTGTACTCTCAGACCTGCTTGCTTAATCCTCCCTCACTGTGCAGGGCGTCCAGGTGTCAGTTTAGTGGCAGTAAGCTGAACCTGTGCCCTGCAAGTGGGGGTTAGGATTGTGGATACTCTCCTTGTATCTATATTTCTATCTCTGACCAAGGAATTTATTCCCACACCCGTTGGTAAACCTTTGGGGTTTTTTCTGTTGCTCTTAGCAACATCATTTCGGGTGCTTCACATGTTAAATCACTACATCTCGCTTCATTGTTCGCTCTATTCCATCTGAGCATTCCTGACACTAGGGAGACACCCAGTTCCTGAGCCTTTGGGCTTCTCCGTTCACTTTGTGTTTATTAGTTATTCCATCACCTCTTGTGTCTGTTATGTTATACTGTCTGTGAGTTTGTTTGCTTTGCATCCCTCTCTGTTCATACACCGGTATACTCCTGTTAGCACTGGTGTGCATAACAATACCTCATAGTTTTCCCCAGCAGTAGCCAATACTTAACCTTTTGTCTGTGGTCCACTTAATGGCTCTTCTTCCTTGCCTCACATCAGGCATGCTGCACAAGCAAGTAAAAGTTTACTAAGCTGAACCACTTATGGTTGCCATTAAAATAGAGAGATGTCACGTGCTCCCATTGGCTCCCACATCACTCTGTTCAGTTCTCCCAAGGATCAGGAAACTGTGCCCGGTGGTTAATTATTAGCTGTGGCTGTGCAGGCAAAGGAGCTCTAATGTGCCCCAGATGGTGACCCCTGAGCAATTGCCCAGAGGATGAGATCCACCTGCTCCACCCATGCTATGCCCCTACCTGTTTTATTTATATATATATATATATATATACCACTGTGTAATTTGTCCTCATCACCTTACTTATTGCACACTCTCCCTTCATCGGTGCACTACTAGTGGTGGCACATGCTATTAGTTTCCCTTCATGCACCATTCTGGTAGTCAATATAGCATAAAGAACATTGCAAGAAATGATCACTATATATTCATGTGCAATTTTCTAAAAATTGAGACTAGAGAACTATGTTCTTTTCCTGTATTTTTTATCAACAAGAAGTCTAATTTTCTAAGTCTAATTTTCTTTCATAGAATGTATAACACATGTTGCGCCAATAACTGACAGTATTGAACTTTTCGTTATCTATGTCTGGCATTAGAGGAGAAAGTTGTTAGTACTGGAACACTGATTTACTGTATTACTAGCCATTTAAATAGGAAGGAGAAAAGTATCCGGAGTAATAAAATTAGCAAATGAATATGTAAGTGCTGTGGCTTCAGATGAGATAGTCCAGTAGTTCAGTAAAAGTAAAGGGGTGTACTCACGGAGCGATCACTGCTTAAAATCTAAGCAATCTGACTAGATTGCTTAGATTTTAAGCAGCGATCACTCGCGAATAGGGCCCTTAAGAGTAGGTGTCTTAACAAGGTTAACCACCAAATGAATTGGAGTGGGGTTGTCCAACAGTAAATACACCTTTAGTAAGTGTAACCACAGTAAAATCTCTATTGGCAAATGTTGGTTGCAACAAAATATTTAGCTGAAACTGTAGGAATATAAGTCAATTACAAGGGATGCGGTGAAGATGCCGGCTGTCGAGATCCCATTAATTTTATTCATTTTACAGCATTGCACTTTTAATAGATTACAGCATTTGTGAGGAGGATATGCATATTACATTACAAAATATTAAAAAATAAATTGCATTTTACTCATAATTATCCTGCTGTGTTATTACTAACTTTCAATTAATTCTAGGCTCCTGCAGGGAATATCCAAACTTGAAATGTTTCAATAATTTATGTCCCCTATAGTGTATGAAAATTACATACTGTAGTGCAAAATAAAATATCATATAAATAATATGTAAACCAACCAACTTAAAATACTTTCCATCACTTGATTTATACGTAATGCCCTTATGTGACAGTATATTCTACACTAACTACAGAAACTCTCAATCAAAAGGGATTAACAATTGAAAATACTACTAAAAGTGCTATTAGGCACATACTTGCTTTACTGTAATAAGGTACTTTTAGTAAATTAGGTTTAGGCTTAACATATGGATAGTTAGTTTAGTGAATGATAAATAGGGGAGCAGCAAATGTGCAATAGTGCTTAAAAATCGGTCTTTATGTGCATGAGGGTAAAAGCACTTTAGTGTAATGATGATTATGAATGAAGAGGGATATGAATAACGTGCATTTTTGTGTTATTAAAGGGCACAAAGTGAGGCAAAAATAATACATTTCCATGCTTCAGTATTTGGCTTCCTTATCAAGAAGCAATACTGTGGATTGCCACTATTTTGCAAACAAAACAATTGCCTGTCTTACTAAAAGAGGCATTCATACAAGTTGCACTGATTTATATGGGGGTGTCACGATCCTAGGCACGGCGATTCCCCAGATATGCCAATCTGTGAATCCCTGCCACGTGACACCATTACTGGATACCTGAGTGCGTGCGTTAATTTCAACACAGTCACTGCCACCAGCCAAAGTACAAACGTTTAGGGTATGACCCAAGGCAAACTTATGGCTTTTGCCTGCACCCAGAATTATTAATATTTTGGTGACGCCTCTTTCAGAGAGTTGGGTTGGATACACAACAGAAAACCAGAGCTAAAATTAGATCACTTAATTTAAGTATAACCCTTCAAAGCTTATGTTACAGAAAAGAAAGTTACAAGATAGTCAAAGTCAAAGTCACATGAGTAAAAACAGTTTCAAGAGAAATAAAAATAGGGATATAAAACCCACCGATCCGAACACATGCAGAGTGGAACGATGGGATGAAGTGAAGCCTCTTCAGATATTCGGGACATTACAGAGCCAGGATGCTTCTCCTGACTCACTTCTTTGATAATGCACACCTTGCAGTCTGTGAGTGGTGTATTTAAGAACTCAAACTGCCCCCATTTATAAACTGTATTTAAGAACGAGCACTATTTCTGAAATAGCGCTCGCTTACCTGTAATGGCCTCGTCTGCTCCGGGCAGACGTTAGGACACTGCTGCAGCGGAGTCCGTCCTGCGATCTGGCTCACCCTTCCCGCAGCAATCCTGGCATGGATCACGCCTGCCGGGTTGCTATAGAGACAGGAAGCCTGAGGAGTCCCAAATGGCCACCGCATCCTGAAATCACTACTGCGCATGTGCCAGAAATTACCATATTCCGGCACATGCGCAGACTCTCCCTACACAGATCATTCGTCAGTGCTGATGTAAGATAAACATCAGCACTGATGCGGCAAATACCGCATTCGCTCGTCATGGCATAGGCTCTTCTTAAATAGAAGAGCGCGATGCCACTATACCATGGCGGGGGAAAATGGTATTTTGCAATTCTAATTTTTCAGCATGATAAATGAGGGCCATTGATACATTGATCAGAATATTGATATCACATACATTGATTTTAACAGGCCTATTTATACTTGAAATAGCTTGGATCATGACACCTCCCCCTTTAAGATCAGCATGGGAGCAGTGGCATGTCAGGTAGGTACTATTCTTCCATTTGTCCTGAGAAGACATTTACAACACATACAATATAATAGATCACATACAGTACTTAATATAGTTTTTATGGATATAGAGAGGAAGGGGATACGATATGCTTCCCTTAAGCCTTCTCTTCCTGACTTATCAAAGAGCTTGACACATAGCAGAGTTCCTGCTGTGAAGGGGGCTGTTAGAATAACCTTTTCACACAGGATTTAATCATAACCACACAAAGGGCATTTGCAGAGATTTATCAATACAATATTATTTGCAGTTATGTACATTCTGGCATCAGAATGGTGTCCCTTTCTAAAATCAGCATGAGAGCAGTTGGCACCTGAAGCCGCAGTCTCTATGCTGTGCCCTGACAATTGTCAGTACCTTGCCTGGATGGACTGCTGTCATCTCCCTGTTGAGATGGTTTGTCGCAGTTCCCATGTTGGGTCCAGCACTACGGGCATAGCCCATGAACTCCAGGACTTTATTACCTATAGGGTTAGCATCTCATCCACTTCCAGCCATATTGCCTGCAACACCCCCAATGTGCCTCTGTACTCTGACTGTCTCAGGGGTGTGTGGTGACCTGGGTCTACCTGGTGGGTGCCTAGGCACGTTTTTCCTAGCCTCCCTGTGAAGCGGGTCTGGTAGGGGTGCAAGGCATCAGACAGCTGACTCCGCTGCCCCTCTGTCAGCTCCTCTCTATACTGGGCATCTGTCAGGATACCCACTGATGCAGCCGCAGCTGTCAGATCTAACAGTGGGTCCAATCCTGGTCCTTCTCTGGGAGGCTGCAAACTGCCAGCATGCAGGTGTCCCTGCTTTGGTAGGCCTTGAGCATATTGATGTGATATACCCTATGTCTCTTCCTGCCCTCATCTCTAGCAATGACATAGTTCACATCAGGTACGCACTGGAGTACCGTGTACGGACTAAAGATGTGCACCGGACATTTTTCGGGTTTTGTGTTTTGGTTTTGGATTTGGTTCCGCGGCCGTGTTTTGGATTCGGACGCGTTTTGGCAAAACCTCCCTGAATTTTTTTTGTCGGATTCAGGTGTGTTTTGGATTCGGGTGTTTTTTTTAAAAAAAAACCCTCAAAAACAGGTTAAATCATAGAATTTGGGGGTAATTTTGATCCTATAGTATTATTAACCTCAATAACCATAATTTCCACTCATTTCCAGTCTATTCTGAACACCTCACAATATTATTTTTAGTCCTAAAATTTGCACCAAGGTCTCTGGATGACTAACCTAAGCGACCCAAGTGGGCGGCACAAACACCTGGCCCATCTAGGAGTGGCACTGCAGTGTCAGACAAGACAGCACTTAAAAAATTGACCCCAAACAACACATGATGCAAAGAAAAGAGAAAAAGAGGTGCACTGTGGTTGCTGGACGGCTAAGCTAAGCGACATAAACACCTCAATATCACAGGAGTTATTTGTTCTAATCAATGGTATTATTGGTCCAAATCACTGAAAGAAAATTACAAAATCACAGGAATTATTCGTTCTAATCAATGGTATTATTGGTCCAAATCACTGGAAGAAAATGACAAAATCACTGGAATTAAATGGCAGTAATGTCGGGAATTATATCAAATGGCAGTACCACTGGACATATACGGAAGTGTCAGACAGGATGGCACTTAAAAAAATAGTCCCCAAACAGCACATGATGCAAAGAAAAGAGAAAAAGAGGTGCACTGTGGTCGCTGGACGGCTAAGCTAAGCGACACAAACACCTCAATATCACAGGAATTATTCGTTCTAAATAATCAATGGTAATATTGGTCCAAATCACTTGAAGAAAATGACAAAATCACTGGAATTATTCGTTCTAATCAATGGTATTATTGGTCCAAATCACTGGAAGAAAATGACAAAATCACAGGAATTATTCGTTCTAATCAATGGTATTATTGGTCCAAATCACTGGAAGAAGACTGACGTTTTTGGGATTATGGAGACATAATGTTTTTTAATATAAATCCTAAAGCAGGTGGTGCATTAGAGCAAAAGAGTGCAAGGGACCAGCCATGCAGTTTCTGAAATATTATGACAAAATGTTACTGTATTTCATAAGCACTCATTCCTAACTCTGCTAAGTACTGTTTGGTATACTGTATCTGGCCTCCATGAGGTAGTTGTCCATTATTTCAGCTTACATTGACCTTTTTGAAAGCGGTAGAAGTTATCGATTCTTTTATTTATTTATTTTTTCCCCTATTTTTAATTTTCTCATGCATAGCCCAGTAAAATGTCGCAATGTTAAGTATTGACTTGTGCCTTCTGGGGGTCCACTTCTTCACCAAACCCAGCCAAATCTCATCCTAACCCTCTGTTCCACTTTCTCTATGTACCCCATCTGTGTCACCCATGTCTGTCTACCCCTCCCCTTTATATTGTAAGCTCTCACGAGCAGGGCCCTCTTCCCTCATGTGCTTATATACTGTTGGTCACCAAAATGCTGCACTGTAATACTATAAATACTGCGCACAAAAATGCTGCACAGATATGGAATGGATACTTGCAGTGACACAGAGCTGCAAGATACAGCAATGGCCTACTGTACAACTATATACTGTTAGTCACCAAAATGCTGCACTGTAATACTATATATACTGCCCACAAAAATGCCGCACAGATATGGAATGGATACTTGCAGTGACACAGAGCTGCAAGATACAGCAATGGCCTACTGTACAACTATATACTGTTAGTCACCAAAATGCTGCACTGTAATACTATATATACTGCTCACAAAAATGCAGCACAGATATGGAATGGATACTTGCAGTGACACAGAGCTGCAAGATACAGCAATGGCCTACTGTACAACTATATACTGTTAGTCACCAAAATACTGCACTGTAATACTATATATACTGCTCACAAAAATGCTGCACAGATATGGAATGGATACTTGCAGTGACACAGAGCTGCAAGATACAGCAATGGCCTACTGTACAACTATATACTGTTAGTCACCAAAATGCTGCACTGTAATACTATATATACTGCTCACAAAAATGCCGCACAGATATGGAATGGATACTTGCAGTGACACAGAGCTGCAAGATACAGCAATGGCCTACTGTACTGTACTACTATAATTATTATATACTGGTGGTCCCCAGTCCCCACAATGCAGCACACTGATCAGATATCTGCAGCACACTGAGCACAGATATGGAGCATTTTCAGGCAGAGAACGGAGATATTTTCAGCACACTGAGCACAGATTATTTGCAGCACACTGAGCACAGATATTTGCAGCACACTGAGCACAGATTACGGAGCTTTTCAGGGAGAGAACGCTGCCACGTCCTCTCCGTTCAATCTCCAATGCACGAGTGAAAATGGCGGCGACGCGCGGCTCCTTATATAGAATACGAATCTCACGAGAATCCGACAGCGGGATGATGACGTTCGGGCGCGTTCTGGTTAACCGAGCAATGCGGGAAGATCTGAGGCTGCCTCAGAACCGTGTAAAATAGGTGAAGTTTTGGGGGGTTCGGGTCCCGAGGAACTGAACCCGCTCATCTCTAGTAAGGACCTTCCCATGCGGCTTGCAGTTTGTTCTGCCTCGGAATTAGTACCAGAACCTACTGCCTCACTTCAAATTTGCGCTCCCAGGCGTCATACCAGCGTTTCTGCCTGGTTTGGGTAGCTTTAAGGTGACTTTGGGCCATCCCTATCAGATGTGGCAAAGTTTCCTTAAACAGCATAAGACTGACCACAACGAGTATGATAGAAATCATATCAAGTATTGTTCTCAAGACTTTGTTTTCCTCTCCCCCTGGTACTCACAATGTTGTGGGGTTAATTGTACCACAGGTGAGGGGAGGTTCCTCAGCACTACATACAGTGGGACATACAGCTACAACACCTTCCCAAAACACCTTGGACAAAATTTACTAATATTCGTGTTTGAGTCGGTTTGTGTAGTGTTTAAACTCGTTTTGTATCGGGTGCATTTTCATGCAACTTTTTGAATCCATATACGCAAAGTTACGAAGCAGTCGACTTTATGGTTTTCGTGTTTTCCGATGTCGATGCCAGTCGTTTTTTTTTGCACATTTACGGCCATCATTGTCGTTTGCGTACGTGTTTTTGTAGTATTTGCTGGGTTTTTTCCTAAGTTAAACGCGGCAGGGTTTTTTTTTCCCCGAGGCCGCATTTTCACTTTCAGTTTCGATTTTCATCCCCGTTCGTGATTGGTTGTGTTTCAGATGGTAGGAGTGTCTGTGCGCAACCATATAAATACGCCCCAAACCGTCCGCACCTCGTGGGTTTAGTTAGTGGTGAGGAGGGAGGTTGTGCTGTGGAGGTAGGTAAATTTGTGGTTTGGTGAGGAGTGTTGGTAGCGATTTCTGAGTGTGGTATTGTGTTTGAAAGTCGTCTTGTCATTCTTGTTGTCTTGTATTTTTTTGTTTTGTTTCATTTTTAGTCCAAGTTATTTTTCTTTATAGTCCCTTGTCAGTGTGTGTGTGTGTGTGTGTGTGTGTGTGTGTGTGTGTGTGTGTGTGTGTGTGTGTGTGTGTTTGTGTGTGAGTTGTGTAGTGGTAGTGGAGGAGTGTGTTGTTGTTTTTTTTCTGTGTTAACTGTTTAGACACACAATTATTAAAAACACTCAGAGGTGGGTGAGGTGAAGGGTGTGAGTGAGGGGGAGGAGGTTGGTCAGGTGGAGGAGGTGAGTGTTAGTGAGGTTAGTAAGGTGGAGGAGGTGGGTGAGGTTGCTGCAGCAGCCTCAAGTGATAGTGACAGTCAGAGTGCTCCACAGCCACGCACCACTACTAAGACTGGGCGGAATGTAAAGTTTAGTTTTGCAGAAAATGTGGCATTGGTGCATGAGCTGATGAAGTATCAGAGGCAGCTATTTGGCCCTGAGTCCGCCAAGGTGCCAACACGGAGGAAGACGGTGTTGTGGGCAAAAGTTGTTGCTGCTGTCAATAGTGAGGGGGTGGTCAAGCGGACGGAAGACACGTGCCGCAAACGGTACTATGACATAAAGCGACGTGTCAAGTCCAAAATGGCCAAGGAGGCCAAGTCGGCTCGGAAAACCGGTGGTGGGCAGCCCTATATTGCAAGATATCTGGAGTATAAGGAGCCCATGCGGAGTGTAATACCTCCTGAAGTTGTCTCTGCAACCCATGTCCGGGATTCAGATAGGCCCAGGAAGAATGGTGAGCATGTGTATTTGCATTTACATTCTATGATTTTTTTTATTTTTTTTTAAATGTGTGTCATGTGACGTTGCATATTACTCCCATCTTCAAGTGTGTGTCAGCAAATACATTGTTTTGGTTAATGTTTTATACAAAAGCCAATGTAACATCTTACTTTATTGTATGTCATGTGTTTTTATGAAAGATATTTTGCATGTGTAGTTTGGACTTGGTGTGTCTCTGAATTGTCCAGCAATAATGTTTTCCTTTTGGGCGTTTTTTATTTAAAAATTGTGACTATGTTTTATATTTTTGTGATCCATGTGCAATGTTTAAAAAACAGTGGTTGTCATATTAGAGGCTGGAGTAGTGGAAATTGGTTTGGAAACCACTTACATGTGTAATGTCATTATTAGATAATGTAAAAATTTTAAACAAAATAACACTATTTCATTGATAATTTTTAGCTTGTATTTGTACCGTGACACCACACTGCAGTGTAATGTTTAAAATATTGCTACATTTTGGTTTGGCTCATATAGTGGTAATGTCTGTTTGGAGTGCCACATCACAGAGCAATTTATATATTCCATCTGTAATATTTTTCCAGTCAATACAAAATGAAGATGTGTGTGTTTTTGGTTGGTAATGTTTTTTTTTTTTTACTTGTGGCCTATGTCAGTGTCCTGTACATGTTTTCCTGTGTTGATTTTGCCATAGTGCATATGTCTATTGGACAATGTTTATTGTTTTATGTTGTTTTTTTTGTTTCCGGTCCTTATGTTTTTTTTTTTTTTTTAAACCAAGCATTTCTTAAAGAATAAATGTTTATAAGCATAATGGGTGGATGTATCCAAAATAGCATAAATATTTTTTTTAAATTTATTTTATACAGTGTTTGAAAAAAGCAGTACTACTCGTCGGCCAGTAACTCCTATCACATCTGATGATGATGACGCTGTGGAAGCAGGTAAAGTGTCCATTGTAGTATAGGGTATGTTTGTAAAAGAATGGCCTTAACAAAATTGCACTTTCATTAAAAGGTCCATCAAAAGAAGTATGGAGCAGCAGAAGTGGCACTTCTGTAAGACATCACCACAAAAAACCTGTGGCCGAAAAGAAAGCAAGGTCGTATGTCCCGGCCCAACCACAGCAGGCTACCCCGCCACAAAGATTATCGTCCGTATGTTCTGTCCCCCCACTCCAAATTTTGGACACACCTCCAAGACGTCATCCACACTCCCCTCATCTTGATTGTGAGTATCAAACTGAAATAAATGTTAAACATTTCAGAACGTAATCTAAATTTTACATAACCGCATTAAGGCAAAACACATCAAAAACTTAGATACTTACCGCAGTAAGTAAAAGCTGAAATGGAATCCTAGCTAAATGGCCTTGTCCACATCCAGTAAAGATATGTATGTCCACTTGAGCCATACAGTATGACATTGTGTGTAAGATGTTGCAACAAAAAAGCATGTTTTTTTAATTGAAAAAAGTAAGGTTGTTTTTCCAAATTTCACATGTGTGTTTGAGGTAACATTGCAAAATATATATAAAAACATTACTATGTTTGTTTGATCAAAGCTATAAGGTAACACATTATGGATTCCAATGTCTTTTTATGGTGGAGTATGTGTGAGCTACAATAAAAATAAAGTGTTTGCTTTCACAATTAAGTAACCAGACACATTTGCCACAAACAGGCATATGTATGTATTTAAGTTATGAGTGATGATGTTGCTAGGCAGAATAGTTGAAACTAAGCAACAGTGAATGACATGTGTTCCATGTGTAGTGATTTGTTTACATTTCTCAAACATATGGATAGCTAACGGAGATTTTTGGAACATTTCAGCTTCTAGTCCTGGGAACAGCATCCCTCCGCAACAACAGCAACACAGTGACATGGAGGAGACAAACATCTTAGAAATGCAATGCAAAAGGATGGTATTAATAACTCTGTGCGCAAAGTACTGCTGCTGGCTCACATATGCCCTTACGAGGTTTCCTTCACCCCTCACCACAGTGATACAATAAAAAATTTTGAGCAAATGACTTAGCCTGCGCTGTGCGAATGAAGTCCTAATCGTAACAATCTCTTCAAGCTTCAATTTTTGTAACACTCAGTTTCACCATAGGGAAATGAAACAAAGGTAATAATAGTGAAGTCTGTTTTAATAAAATGTCAAAAATAAATAAATATTTTTTTCCACAATAAAAGTCAATTATAACACCAATTTGCTCCTGGTGATAAGTAAATGCAGTGAAATTACCGGAAATAAATGGAACTGTGGCCAAACAGTCCCAAACAGTGCATGGATAATTGATACAGACTGGCACCAGTCTAATCAGCAAGCCACCCTGGTCACCGGCTTCAGACTCCGCGTTCCTTACACACCTGGAGGCTCCCAACGCGTTTCCACCCCTGTCTGGGGTCTTTTTCAAGGTATCCTGGTGAATATTTATTTTTGACATTTTATTAAAACAGACTTCACTATTATTACCTTTGTTTCATTTCCCTATGGTGAAACTGAGTGTTAAGAAAATTGAAGTTTGAAGAGATTGTTACGATTAGGACTTCATTCGTACAGCGCAGGCTAAGTCATTTGCTCAAAATTTTTTATTGTATCTTAGAAATGCAGCCATTAAGGCAAGGAATGAGCCCCCCAGCACCTGTGAGTACACCACCACAGCAAAGCACACCACCACCACAACACAGCACAACAACACCAGTAACACAAGGCCCTGATCAGGTGTTTTGGTCCATTTGGGCTAGACAGCAGGCCACTAATGAAGATTGCCTGCATAGGCAGACACAAATGTTTGCAAGCCTACCATCTTACCTCAGAAGAATATCAAGAAATCTGAGTAGACAAAATGAACAAACAACCAGAATAGGCAATACCATGGTACTCATGCGTACAGACATTACACAGGTCATGGGCAACTGACAGCGCATAATGGAAGAACAGCACAGACTAATGGAAGAACAGCACAGACTAATGGAAGAACAGCACAGACAACAGCAAAGTTATATGAACATTTTTCAAAACAATCAAAAGATTAATGAAACTTTATTCCGAATTGTAGACAATCAAAATGCTGCTACACATGAACTCAATGCCACCCTCACTAACCTGAATGAAACACTCAGATGCATGCACCAACAGCAAACAAGCAGCAGTTCTGGTACGACTACTCCAAATATCACGCCAGTCTCATCACCACCAAGACGCTCCACCAGAGCACGACAACATGACAGTGCTAAAGGCAAAGGGCAGGACAAGCAGCCACCAAAAAAAACGTAAAAATAATCCAAGTTAGACATTTGTGATAAGTAACTCAAAATAGTTAGTAAGTGTATGTTTGGCAAAAAATATATAACACTTAGCTCCTTGACAATTTTTACAACTTATTAATTATAAGTGGTACAAACAACAACATAAAATTTGTACGCACATTTATTCTTTACCAAATTTTTTTGGTATTGGAGGAGGGAAATGTTGATGGAGCCGCACATACATGTTAGCAGGAAGTAAACTGACCACTTGATTTTTTTCTAATCATTACTCTTTCTAGATTCCAATCATTCTCTTTTCCTGCAGACACAATAATTGGCAGCCAGGCAGAATGTCTTTAGCAGGAAGTAAACTGACCACTTGATTTTTTTCTAATCATTACTCTTTCTAGATTCCAATCATTCTCTTTTCCTGCAGACACAATAATTGGCAGCCAGGCAGAATGTCTTTAGCAGGAAGTAAACTGACCACTTGATTTTTTTCTAATCATTACTCTTTCTAGATTCAAATCATTCTCTTTTCCTGCAGACAATCCAAATTACAATGTTATTGATAACTATTTTACCTTTCTTCTCTATACAACATTACAAGAAGAACACAATTGAGTTGCGTAAAAAGCTTTTAATATGTTGGCATTGAATTTTTTTAAAAACATTGACAAAATGAATGTCAGTATTGTTGGGACATGTTTGTGTGTGTTAAAAATTAGTAAGAATGTTATTACACATGATGCAGAAACCAACAAATATGAACTTTTTAACCAAAAAACAAAGAATGTGTATAATAATGTATATATGTGGCAAACTGTGTATTTACTTACACATCAGCAAGTTTACTGCATCAAACATTAGGAAATAAATTATTCCTGATTACAGTAAGTTTGTGTCTCTTAAATATGATGGAGCATCACACATAGGGACACATGTATTCCTCAAGGCTAACATATTATATGTTGAGGAGTGTTTTTTGGGAACACAGGTTCTCAAACTCGGCCCTTAGGGCCCCACACAGTGCATGTTTTGCAGGTCTACTCACAGAATCACAAGTGACATAATTAGCTCCACCTGTGAACCTTTTAACATATGTCTGTGAGTAATTCATACACCTGTGCTTCTACTGGGTTACGTGAAAAACATGCACTGTGTGTGGTCCTGAGGGCCGAGTTTGTGAACCTGTGCATTATGACGTTACACACAATGATAAAGTGAAATACTAAATGGATTATGTGGGCTTGTAATAAATTAGCACTGCAAGTTTACGATCACTTAGTAACATAGTAACATAGTAACATAGTATCTGAGGTTGAAAAAAGACAATTGTCCATCGAGTTCAGCCTATTTGTGGTCTCCTATGCATGATGATTTTACTAAAATTTCTGACTGATGCTGATGTCAGCCGTTGCATTTTATCCCTATTTATAGTAATTATAATGCATGACTATGCACCATACCCCTGGATATCCTTATCCATTAGGAATTTATCTAACCCATTCTTAAAGGTGTTGACAGATTCCGCCATTACAACTCCCTCAGGCAGGGAATTCCAAACACGTATTGTCCTTACCGTGAAAAAGCCTTTACACCGTATTGTGCGGAATCTCCTCTCCTCTAACCTGAGCGAGTGTCCACGAGTCCTCTGTGTTGATCTAACCAAAAACAGGTCCTGCGCAAGCTCTTTGTATTGTCCCCTTATATATTTGTAGATGTTGATCATATCCCCTCTTAGTCTCCGCTTTTCCAATGTAAACATGCCTAGTCTTGCAAGCCTTTCCTCGTATTCCATCGTCTCCATGCCCTTAATTAGTTTGGTCGCCCTCCTCTGAATCTTTTCTAGCTCCAGGATATCCTTTTTGTAGTACGGTGCCCAGAATTGTACACAGTATTCAAGGTGTGGCCTCACTAGTGATTTATATAATGGGAGTATAATACACTCGTCCCTAGCATCAATACCCCGTTTTATGCATGCTAATATCTTATTAGCCTTCTTTGCTGCAGTCCAACTTTGGGTACTACTGCTTAGTTTGCTATCTTTGAGGACACCTAAGTCCTTTTCCAGTACAGAATCCCCTAATTTTACCCCATTTAGTAGGTAGGTGTAATTTTTGTTCTTGTTACCACAGTGCATTACCTTACACTTGTCTGTGTTGAAGCGCATTCTCCATTTGGCTGCCCATGCTTCTAATTTAACTAAGTCGTTCTGTAGAGACTCGGCATCCTCCTCTGTATTTATAGCCTTACACAATTTGGTATCATCTGCAAAAATTGACACCATGCTCTCTAGACCTTCTGTTAGGTCGTTAATGAAAATATTGAACAACAGCGGTCCTAATACTGAGCCTTGCGGCACACCACTTAGCACTTCAGTCCAAGTTGAAAAAGATCCATTAACCACAACGCGCTGCTCCCTATTATCTAACCAGTTTTTGACCCAAGTGCATATTGTGCTTCCTAGCCCTGATTCTTGTAGCTTGTAGATAAGTCTCATGTGTGGTACAGTATTGAACGCTTTGGCAAAGTCTAAAAAGATTACATCCACATCTTTACCCTGATCTAGGTTTGCGCTTACTGTTTCATAAAAGCCAAGTAAGTTGGTTTGACAGGATCTGTCCTTCATAAACCCATGTTGATTCCTTTTAATGACCTTATTGACTTCAAGGAACTTCTGAATACTATCTCTTAGAATACCTTCCAATACTTTCCCCACTATAGATGTAAGACTAACTGGTCTATAATTACCTGGTTCAGCTTTACTTCCCTTTTTGAATATAGGCACTACTTCCGCTATACGCCAGTCTTTGGGAACCATACCTGATATAACTGAATCCTTAAAGATCAAAAATAGCGGTTTTGCCAGTTCAGAGTGTAGCTCCATTAGAACCCTTGGGTGAATACCATCGGGCCCTGGTGATTTATTAATCTTTAAATGTTTTAATCGGTCACAGATTACTTCCTCGCTTAAATAAGTACCTATCAGTGGGATATTCTCATTATTGAGATTGTGTGTCAGTCCCTGAATTGGATCCTCTCTAGTAAATACTGTTGAAAAAAAATCATTTAGTGTGTCCGCTATGTCATTATAATTTTTGCTTAAGACCCCCAACTTGTCTTTTAAAGGGCCTATACTCTCCTTCTTTAATCTTAATGCATGCCACTAATAATCTGTTGTTTTTGAGTTTAAAAATACACACAATACACATGCGACATTTGTTTTGCATAAAGCGAGGGTATGTTTGTATGTGTCAAGGAGACAGACACATTCTGAGTAATGGTTTTGCCAATAAAAATGGCAAAACATCTATTTATGATTACACATCAAATGAAATAAGCAAACCAAACTTACCTTAGAAATAGCGAGTGATGAGCTCTTGACTAACCTGCCTCCCTACATCTGTACTCCAAGTATCACCAGATGTCTCTAATTCCTCTGCTTGCTGGCTGCTTTCTTCCTCCTCCTCCTCCTCCTCCTCCTCAACATGTGGCAGATGTTGTTGCAAACACATGTTATGAAGAAAGCAGCAGCAGAACACAATTTGAGTCACCTTGGAGGGACTATACAACTAAAGGCCCCCAGACTTATCCAGACACCGAAACCTAGATTTCAGCACACCAAAACATCTTTTTATCACATTCCACGTGGACTTATGTGCATGATTGTAATTGTGTTCAGCAGGGGTATCAGGTCGGGACAATGGAGTTAGAAGCCAAGAGAAACAGCCATATCCTCCATCACCTAAAAGACAGATATAGTAACGTGATTCATGTTAAGATACAGCAACACATAAGTAACACACTTTGGGGCAGATGTATTAACCTGTAGAAGGCATAAGGAAGTGATAAACCAGTGATATGTGCAAGGTAATAAAGGCAGCAGACAATCTGTTCCTAAATATTTATTTACATATTGGAGCTGATTGGCTGGTGGCTTTATCACCTTGCACATATCACTGGTTTCTCACTTCCTTATGCCTTCTATAGGTTAATACATCTGCACCTGTATTTGGACAAAGTATACGCAGGCCTACACATATCAAATTACATACCCAGCAGCCATCCATCTGGCATTTGTCCGTCCTCAAACTTATCAAAGAGGGATGACTGACTGAGGATGAAGGAGTCATGGCAGCCCCCCGGGTAACCAGCAACAACACTCATTATTTTGAGATTTGCATCGCAAACCACCTGCACATTTGTGGAGTGTTCGAAATGGCGATTAGTATGTATGTGCTGCCTGCCCCTAGGTGGTCTCAGCTGAATGTGTGTGCAATCTATGGCTCCAAGCACATTGGGCATGCCAGCCAGCTCATAGAAATCTACCCTGACGGCATGCCACTGAGACTCCTGGGTAGGGAAGCAGATTGAGGCCTCGATGTGGGGCTGCAAAACAGCCAACACCTGTGTGTATATTTTAAAGAACAATAAACATGAGATTTTAGGACAGAACTGGCCACTGAGAAATTAAAACAAACAAAAAACAGAAGAGGTAGTTAGGTATACATCACCTGTGTTAAGATTCTGGAAAATGAGGGCTGTGAGATTCCTATGACATCCCCAGACACAGCCTGAAAGCTGCCAGTAGCCATAAAGTGCAACACAGCCAGGAGTTTGTGCAGGCCTGAGACAGAGCGAGAGCGTGCTGTCTCAGGGTCTAGGCCCAGTTTGACAAGGTCATACAGACGGAAAATGTTGTTACGATTTAGACGGAACATCTGTATGACCTTATCAATGCGTTCAAGTTTAAACGCCCCCTAAAAAAACGAGGCCTGCGCAGCCTCCGCGGAACCTGTACAACCTGCTGACCATGTTCAGTTTCTTGGCCCTGGGTACTTACAGGCTGATGTCTGAGTCTGAGGAATCCCACAGCACACAAAAGATCACTGGCCCACGGTCCTGCTGCCATTTCTGAGTGTAGGTGTATTGAAATGGGCCTAACATCCTTTTATAGGCATCCTAATTCAGGTGTGAGTGATTTTTTATTTGCAACACATGTAAACACGCCTGAAAAAAGCAGGTCTATTTTTTTGCCGCTTTTTTTAATGAATCGCAAAAAACTACGACCGCATTTGAGCACTCAGAGACTAACACCCAAATATGAATGAATAGTGAATTCCCGTATTCTATGTAATAACAGCCGCGTTTGACCGATGGTCTATTCATTCGTATTTCTGAACGTTGTCATTCAAACCATTACGAATAGTCCAAACACTGCAGAGATTTGTGCTTAGTGAATTCCCGGATTGGGACTTAGAAAAAAAAAACACAAATCGGACAAACTCGGATTTTTAGTAAATACTGGCCCTTGTCTTGATCTCCTTCCTGAGCTGACTGACCACCCCTCCCTTTCACTGGGAAAAGGTAATCTCACTCTGTACAGGGTCGGTTCTCAGTTCTGCCTGCAAAGCCAAGTTTTCCACAGCAGCCCAGGACACCTTCCCCAGCCTGACATTACCTCCCAGACTCACATCCTGTCTGCCAGCTCTCTTCGCTGTGATTGTACTTAGCACTGAGAATTTCAGGAGAGGTGTCCATTATCAATTCAGCTTTGAAAGACACATTTTCTGTGAGGGTGTCTGTGTTTGTGTGCCTGCTTGAAGGGAGAGGGGTTAGGGGGGAAGCTGCAGTGTTGGACTCCTTCTCCCTGTGCTGGGAGCAAGCAGTGTCAGCAGCTGCCCACACAGACCTTTCTTCTGATTCTCCCCTGGAAGCACCCCTAACTGGCATATCAGCAATGTATAACGGACCCACTGGGTCACTTCATATGCAAGGTACAACATTTCCAACATTGGTACAAGACAATACATTATCAATATCGACACCGTTATCTCGACCTGGTGGGTCTTCACGTGGTACCTGGAAAATAACATGAGCATTTTCAACACTACATGGGATCATTTCTGATTTCCTACAACTGCTTAATATCTGGATCCGATGGTTCCTGGGAAGGAATGTGGTTACCTGAGAAAGTTGACAACATGGCATTTATCAAATCAGGCACATTACTATCATCCTTCACATGTTTACCCCTTTCTGGGAAGACATCCTGGGGTACCTGAGGGGAAGCAAGGTTGGCAGGAATTCTAGCAACAGAACATTCCTTATTGTCCCATACTCTGTTCGCATACCACCCAGATCTGTCCCATTCTTGCAATCAGTGTCCCCTGGCCCCATGTCACGACCAGACGTCAATGGAAGAACAGGGTTAACATCTAGCACAGTAACATGAATGACATCACCAGCAGTACACCTACCACTATTAGGTGATAGTAACTTGTTCCTGACTAAATTAGGGCTTCCGTTTAACCCCACATTGGGACAAGAATTAACAAAGATACCTGTGTCGTTCTCACCCTCCCCTATCTCTATCACCTTAACAGATGCAACATTATCACAGATCATCTCAGGAGCTTCACACATAATCACAACATTGCAATGTTCAGCATTGTTATATACTACCTGAGATGCATCATATGGTTCAACAGGGTTAGAGACAGTGGGGACAACATTTGCAGATACATGTGGAGTTTGTAAACGTCCCAAGTCAGTAGTCCCACACACATTTGTGTAAATAATGTCAGTCAGTCTGAGGGGGTCATTCCGAGTTGATAGAACGCTGCAACTTTTTGCTGCCCGTGCGATCAACTAGACACTGCCCACGGGGGAGTGTTTCCTTGCATAGCAAGGCTGCGATCGCTTGTGCAGCCCTGCTATGCAAAAAAAGTTTTGTGCAGAACAAGACCAGGGTAAGACTTACTTACCCTGTTTGATTAATCCAGTGTTGAAGGTCCCGGAATTGACGTCAGACATCCGCCCTCCACACGCCTGGACACGTCTATGTTTGCTGCATCACTCCCAGAAAACAGTCAGTTGAATCCCCGGAACATCTTCCTCCTGTCAATCTTCTTGCAGTTGCCACTGCGACCACTTTCTTCACTAGCAGCATCGCGCCTGCGCAATGTGGCCGCAGCACATGCGCAGTTCCGACCCGATCGCACACCTGTTACAAAGCGCAGCGTGCGATCGGGTTGATCACACGCTGCAACTTTTTGAAGCCCATACGATCAACTAGACACCGCCTATGGGGGAGTGTTTTTTTGCATAGCAAGGCTGCGATCACTTGTGCAGCCCTGCTATGCAAAAAAAAGTATTGTGTAAAAGTTACTTACCCTGTGCGATGAATCCAGCATTGCAGGTCCCGGAATTGACGTCAGACATCCACCCTGCAAACACCTGGACACACCTGCGTTTTTCTAAACACTCCCTGAGAATGGTCAGTTGCCACCCACAAACGCCCTCATCCTGTCAATCTCCTTGCGATCGGCTGTGCGAATGGATTCTTTATTAAATCTATCGCCCAGCAATGATCCGCTTTGTACCCGTACAACGCATGTGCGCATTGTGGTGCATACGCATGCGCAGTAGTAACCTGTTCGCTGCGCTGCGAAAAATGGCAGCGAGCGATCAACTCGGAATGACCCCCATAGTCTTTTCAATGAGTATGTCTACTTCACAGACAGGCTCCTCTAGCAACAAATCTTGGCCATCTGATGGGAGCAGGCTGCTCACCTCCTCAGCTTCTCCCAGCAGTTTAAACTGGGCCTTGTGATGCAATGTCTCAGGAGCAGGTTCCACAACGATTGTAACAGGAAGGGGTACCTTTTCCTCTTAGGGCATCCCTGTCGGCTGGACTACTGCTTCTTCCGCTGATAAAAGAGGCTTTTGTAGTCTTTCATCATCCACTCTGCGACACTGATCACGCCAGAATGGAGTATTGAGGTTCCTCTGATTGTGTGCATCACTCCAAGCATCTGCAAAACATTCCTCCAGCTCATGCAGCAGGTACCCAGGACTCATCTCGGGACCTGGCCACAGAAGTGTGGATCAATACTGGTTGAAGGCATGGCGCTCACTCTCCTCTGCCCACCAGATCTGCCTGAGCATCTCGCTGCAGGTATTGTCACTGCAGGCGAGACCCTGCAGCTGACATTCTTTCATTAGCTCATCCGTACTCATCCTGGAAAACAGGTCATCTGGGTCTGCATCAGCATATCCCCTTTAATCTTCTGACGCTGTCTCGGATGGCTGCCCTGCAGCCTCCCTGGCTGCCGCACTTTCATCCGTCTCCCTGGAACTGGCAGAGGTGTCAGACCTCTGTCGGGCATCTGTTGTAAAGTCCAGGGTCAGCTGGTTCTGTGAAACACAGCTGGAATTTACTTTACCTTCTCCGTCTGCATCCAGCATGGGGAATTGGTCACAACGCGATCGATGTAGGTTGCGATTCCCCACAGCAATTTGCTGCTGGTCCGCATCTCTGAGCGTTTGGATCATCTGTTCCTTGGTAGGCTCCACACGATTGATGCCAGAGTCCACATCACGATCCAACTTTACACTATTAATTTCCGCAGAAAGTAAAAGTTCAGTACTAAATCCACCTCCTGCTACCTCAGTAGCCACGGCCGATGAACTCTCATGTACAAGTCCGCCATCATGATGCTCTGCATCATCCTGCACTGGGTCGCAGATCAATCTCCTCTCAATCCATGCCTCTTTGTGTTGTTCTTTATAAGTAGCTGCCATTCCTTTGCAGTTACTTTGCCAAAATAATATACACAGGGATGGGGAACAGAAATTGCTTTTACTGCTTGATTTTTACTATTGTAAGCTTTATTTCTGTTATCTGGTGAATTGCATTCACTTAAGTGTTCCAAATAAACCCAAAAATTTCTTTTTGAAATATCCCACCACTGGCCACCAGTTTGTCATGATCCTAGGCACGGCGATTCCCCAGCTACGTCAATCTGTGAATCCCTGCCACGTGACACCATTACTGGATACCTGAGCGAGTGTGTTAATTTCAGCACGGTCACTGCCACCAGCCAAAGTTCAAATGTTTAGGGGCACCATGGCAGGGAAATCCTGTTCACTTAGAATACCAGCGGATTCTGGTTTACCTTGATATATAGTATTGTAAGACTAATTTATGCTATAGACAAAGGGAGTAAGCCGCAAATAGTGCACCTTTATCCTTTCAGACTTGAGTGCTTTGTTTTTACCTTGTGTGAACATTACACCAGTGGTTTACACACATTGGCGTGCGCAGGGGGGGTGCCTGGTGCGCGCAGGCACCCCTTAATGTCCGTCACCCCCTCAACAGTAGCAGATTTATCCTGCTATGCAGGTCAGAGGGGGCCCCGCGACATGCCCGAATCTGAGTAGGAGCCAGCACTACAGTGATCAAACTGAAAATAAACTACATCTCCCAGCGGCCCTTGCTGCCGGAAGCTCCCAGCAGCAAGGGCTGCTGGGAGATGTAGTTTATTTTCAGTTTAATCACCTTTTGGGAGCTCCTGGCTCCCAAAAGGTGAGGACTACTGCGCATGCGTGCCCCTGGCTGCTTGACTGAATCTTGTCTCTGCCACCTGCCCCTCTCCTCACAAGCCTGCAAGTTGTCATAAAATGCCAAGGGGAAAGGGCCTATCAGTGCTAGTGGGCATGGCCAGGGGCGGATTGTCCCACCAGGATACCATGAAAGATTCCGATGGGCCGGTCCCATATTCCCCTCAGCCAGGCCGATTCACACTCAGGCTGGGCTGGCTCACACTGCTCCAGTACTTGTGGTTCATTGGAATGTAATCCAGAAGTTAGGTTAGCGGGCACTTCCAGGTGCCGCTAGCCGTGAAAAGTGGTGATGCTGTTCTACCAATGGGCAGAGCCGGATTATGGGGGGGGCCCTGGGGGTACGTACCCCGGGCCCCCCTTTCTAAAAGGGCCCCCGCCATCCGCCACAGATCGGGTCTTTCTTACCTACCCGATCTGCAGCGCTCCCGGCTCTCTGCAGCACTGGCAGCAAACTAGCAGCCGCCAGACGCCGGCGCCGCATAGCAGGCACTAGTACAGGGCAGCTGAGCGACGGCTCAGCTGTCCAATAGTGTCTGAAGCAGCAGCCTGCGGCTCAGTCATTGGCTGAGCGCGCAGGCTGCACAGTGAGTGAAGGGAAGAAGGAAGATGTCCCTGGCAGCGTGGAGGCAGAGGATCTCGCTCTCCTGTGCCTCTGTCACAGCAGCAGCCTAACAAGTAACAAGTAAGGCTGCAATTTCTGCTGGCATAAATTTACACTGACTGTAGGCTCTGGGTCACACACACACACACACACACATATATATTATATATATATGTGTATATATATATATATACACACATATGTATATAAAAAAAATATGTGTGTGTCTAATATATATATAAATATATATATATATATACACACATACATACAAACATACACACACACACACACAGCGTACTTGGACCAACACTGTCCCCAGTGACTAAATAGCCTGATTTCTAGGATTATATATAGATAGACAGATGTGTGTGTGTAGCTATATATTAAATATATATATATTAAATAAATATATATATATATATACACACACACACACACACACAAGCTGGTATGGGCGGCACTCAGGATGCAAATAAAGACGATATCACCACTGGTACAGTCGACGTTTCAGGGACTTCTCCCCTTTATCAAGGTGTCTTGATAAAGGGGAGAAGTCCCTGAATCGTCGACTGAGTGCCGCCCATACCAACTTGTCCATATGCTCTTTTGGAGAGGTTGTGCATCGGACCTTTATACCCCATCAAGCGTGAGTGCCAGACATACTTTATATATATATATATATATATATATATATATATACCATACCAGTTCCCTTGAAAGAGTGCCGCCTCTCTTTTATTTCAAGGGAACTGATATGGTATACAATTGCTTTTAGGAAGGCACCCCGGCATTCCAACAGGAACCCTGAGTGCCACTTCTACATGTCTGTCTGTCATATTATATATATATATATATACTCAGAATGGTGGCACTCACGGGACTAGTGCTGTGGTGATAATCAGGCGACTGGCACCTTCCAGCTAGAAGATGCCAGTCGCCTGATTATTACCACAGTACAAGTCCCGTGAGAGCTGCCATTCCAAGTTTGCATGTATTTTGTCCATCGCTGAGTGGATGTAGGAAGGCACCTGGGCAGTGGTGTCTTGTTTTAATGGAGTGCTAGCCAATTTTGCTACTATTAAGTGAAGGAGGGAGTGCCGGTCCGTGTGGTGTGTATATATATATATATATATATAACAAATATTCTGTAGGCGGCACTCACAGCTCCAAAGAAAAGAAGACAGGACACTGTCTGACTTATATCAGTCAGACAGCGTCCTGTCTTCTTTTCTTTGGAGCCGTGAGTGCCGCCTACAGAATATTTGTTACATATGGGTGATTGCATGGTCACCATTGGAGGGCACCGGCATTATACAAGCCTATATACATTGCATTGAGGAGTGCCGCAAACAGACTTTGTGTATATATATATATATATATATATAAAATTCATGTGCCTGCCTCTTTATTAGGGGCCCCATTTCTGAAGTGCCCCGGGCCCCCCATAGCCTTAATCCGGCTCTGCCAATGGGGGACCTTGAGAATGTTAACCAGCCCAGCAGCATCCTCTCCCTGGCCCCGGCCAAAGGTCTGTTCAATGAACCCGGCCCAGGAGCAGCAGCAAAGCGATGGTCGGAGCCGGGTTCACTACACCCGCCGCCACCCCAGCTCCCGCACTCTCACTGAACTAGCTAGAGTGGCAACTGAGCACTAAAGGGGACCTGGCAGAGAGGTTATTTTTAATTACATTATTTGTATTATCATGTTAGTGTAAGGGTTAGGGCATCCCCGGTCACAGTGTATGGTTTGGGGACAAGACAGGAGCAGGATGTACTTTGTTCACAGGATGCCAGCTGATAAGGCAGCACTCACAGCCAGCCCTGGGACAATCTCTAATGCAACGTCCTTCAGCCCTATAGCCAGTGGTGCAAGTTTGCGGGTACGCTCGGGTACGGAGTACCCTTAAGAATTTGGCAGCGAGTACGCAGTACCACCTGCCACACACTTTGCACACTTGACCGCCATTACCACAATTATAATGCACCACAACCATCCTGGAGGCGTTACTATAAATTGTTATCAAATTGGGGGCATTACTATATGTATCTATTATACTGGAGGCAGTACTATATATTTCTAGCCTTGCCCCCAGAGTCCAAAGAAAAGGGTCTGTGTCATGTAGCCACTTCCACTAGTGCCATGTGGTCACGTCCCCTCACAACACATGACTACGTCCATTTTTTGGCATTCAGTACCACTAAGAAAATATTCTACTTGCACCACTGCCTATAGCTGCCCAATGTCTGTCCATGATGATGGGCCTATTTATGCGGTGTCTACGTATGTAATGCGGTTGCTACGTATGTAATGTGGTGGCTTTGTATGTAATGTGGTGCTAGTCGTATAATGCGGTGCTATACGTGTAGTGCGGTGCTATACCTGTAATGTTGTGCTATTCGTGCTATGTGGTGCTATTTGTGTAATGCAGTGCTATACGTGTAGTGCTATACATGATGTGCGGTGCTATACGTGTAATGTGGAGCTATACGTGTATTGCAGTGCTATTTGTATAATGTGATGCTATTCATGTAATAATGTGGTGGTTATGTATGTAATATGGTGGCTATGTATGTAATCAGGGGCAGATTGGCCACTGGGACAGATTCTGCTGCGCTGGTCCCTTGTGTCTGTGTTTCCTCCCTGTACTGTGCTGTATGTAGTGTGTGGTCCCTCCCTGTACTGTGCTGTATGTAGTGTGTGCTCCTCCTCCCTGTACTGTGCTGTATGTAGTGTGTGCTCCCTCCCTGTACTGTGCTGTATGTAGTGTGTGCTCCTCCTCCCTGTACTGTGCTGCATGTAGTGTGTGCTCCCTCCCTGTACTGTGCTGTATGTAGTGTGTGCTCCCTCCCTGTACTGTGCTGTATGTAGTGTGTGCTCCCTCCCTGTACTGTGCTGTATGTAGTGTGTGCTCCTCCTCCCTGTACTGTGCTGCATGTAGTGTGTCCTCCCTCCCTGTACTGTGCTGTATGTAGTGTGTGCTCCCTCCCTGTACTGTGCTGTATGTAGTGTGTGCTCCCTCCCTGTACTGTGCTGTATGTAGTGTGTGCTCCCTCCCTGTACTGTGCTGTATGTAGTGTGTGCTCCCTCCCTGTACTGTGCTGTATGTAGTGTGTGCTCCCTCCCTGTACTGTGCTGTATGTAGTGTGTGCTCCTCCTCCCTGTACTGTGCTGTATGTAGTGTGTGCTCCCTCCCTGTACTGTGCTGTATGTAGTGTGTGCTCCTCCTCCCTGTACTGTGCTGTATGTAGTGTGTCCTCCCTCCCTGTACTGTGCTGTATGTAGTGTGTGCTCCCTCCCTGTACTGTGCTGTATGTAGTGTGTGCTCCTCCTCCCTGTACTGTGCTGTATGTAGTGTGTCCTCCCTCCCTGTACTGTGCTGTATGTAGTGTGTGCTCCTCCTCCCTGTACTTTGAAACATATAAGGTTAAAAAAAAGGGGTTTGTAGAATGAAAAACCAATAAAATCAGAAATAGATTAAAGGCATGACTGCAGTGTCAGTTAGTGATGAGCGGGTTCGGATCCTCGGGATCCGAACCCGACCGAAGGTCACCTTTTATGCACGGGTCCGAGCAACTCGGATCCTCCCGCCTTGCTCGGTTAACCCGAGCGCGCCCGAACGTCATCATCCCGCGGTCGGATTCTCGCGAGATTCGTATTCTATATAAGGAGCCGCGCATCGCCGCCATTTTTCACTCGTGCATTGGAGATGATCGTGAGAGGACGTGACTGGCGTCCTCTCAGTTTCTATGTTCAGTGGGCTGCAAATATCTGTGCTCAGTGTGCTGCAAATATATGTGCTCAGTGTGCTGCAAGTGCAAATATCTACGTTCTCTGCCTGAAAAACGCTCCATATCTGTGCTCAGTGTGCTGCAAATATCTGTGCTCAGTGTGCTAATTGCTTTATTGTGGGGACTGGGGACCAGCAGTATTATATAGTAGGAGGACAGTGTAGAGTTTTGCTGATCAGTGACCACCATTATTATACGTTCTAAGCCTGATAAACGCTCCAAATCTGTGCTGCATTGTAGTATATAGTAGGAGGACAGTGCAGAATTTTGCTGACCACCAGTATAACTATATATATATAGCAGTACGGTACAGTAGGCCACTGCTCTACCTTTGTGTCGTCAAGTATACTATCCCATCCATACCTGTGGTGCATTTCAGTTTTGCACAGTTTGCTGACCACCAGTATATAATATATAGCAGTACGGTACAGTAGGCCACTGCTCTACCTACCTCTGTGTCGTCAACTATACGATCCATCCATACCTGTGGGGCATTTCAGTTTTGCACAGTTTGCTGACCACCAGCATATAATATATAGCAGTACGGTACAGAAGGCCACTACTCTACCTACCTCTGTGTCGTCAAGTATACTATCCATCCATACCTGTGGTGCATTTCAGTTTTGCACAGTTTGCTGATCACCAGTATATAATAAATAGCAGTACGGAACAGAAGGCCACTGCTCTACCTACCTCTGTGTCGTCAAGTATACTATCCATCTATACCTATGGTGCATTTCAGTTTTGCACAGTTTGCTGACCACCAGTATATAATATATAGCAGTACGGTACAGTAGGCCACTGCTCTACCTACCTCTGTGTTGTCAAGTATACTATCCATCCATACCTGTGGTGCATTTCAGTTTTGCACGGTTTGCTGACCACCAGTATATAATAGATATCAGTACGGTACAGAAGGCCACTGCTCTACCTACCTCTGTGTCGTCAAGTATACTATCCATCCATACCTGTGGTGCATTTCAGTTGTGCACAGTTTGCTGAACACCAGTATATAATATACAGCAGTACGGTACAGTAGGCCACTGCTCTACCTACCTCTGTGTCTTCAAGTACACTATCCATCCATACCTGTGGTGCATTTCAGTTTTGCACAGTTTGCTGACCACCAGTATATAATATATAGCAGTACGGTACAGTAGGCCACTGCTCTACCTACCTCTGTGTCGTCAAGTATACTATCCATCCATACCTGTGGTGCATTTCAGTTTTGCACAGTTTGCTGACCACCAGTATATATAATATATAGCAGTACGGTACAGTAGACCACTGCTCTACCTACCTCTGTGTCGTCAAGTATACTATCCATCCATACCTGTGGTGCATTTCAGTTTTGCACAGTTTGCTGACCACCAGTATATATAATATATAGCAGTACGGTACAGTAGGCCACTGCTCTACCTACCTCTGTGTCGTCAAGTATACTATCCATCCATACCTGTGGTGCATTTCAGTTTAGCACAGTTTGCTGACCAACAGTATATAATATATAGCAGTACGGTACAGTAGGCCACTGCTCTACCTACCTCTGTGTCGTCAAGTATACTATCCATCCATACCTGTGGTGCATTTCAGTTTTGCACAGTTTGCTGACCACCAATATATAATATATAGCAGTACGGAACAGAAGGCCACTGCTCTACCTACCTCTGTGTCGTCAAGTATACTATCCATCCATTCCTGTGGTACATTTCAGTTTTGCACAGTTTGCTGACCACCAGTATATAAAATATAGCAGTACGGTACAGTAGGCCACTGCTCTACCTACCTCTGTGTCGTCAAGTATACTATCCATCCATACCTGTGGTGCATTTCAGTTTTGCACAGTTTGCTGACCACCAGTATATATAATATATAGCAGTACGGTACAGTAGACCACTGCTCTACCTACCTCTGTGTCGTCAAGTATACTATCCATCCATACCTGTGGTGCATTTCAGTTTTCCACAGTTTGCTGACCACCAGTATATATAGTATATAGCAGTACGGTACAGTAGGCCACTGCTCTACCTACCTCTGTGTCGTCAAGTATACTATCCATCCATACCTGTGGTGCATTTCAGTTTTGCACAGTTTGCTGACCACCAATATATAATATATAGCAGTACGGTACAGTAGGCCACTGCTCTACCTACCTCTGTGTCGTCAAATATACTATCCATCCATATCGGTGGTGCATTTCAGTTTTGCACAAATTGCTGACCACCAGTATATAATATATAGCAGTACGGTACAGTAGGCCACTGCTCTACCTACCTCTGTGTCGTCAAGTATACTATCCATCCATACCTGTGGTGCATTTCAGTTTTGCACAGTTTGCTGACCACCAGTATATAATATATAGCAGTACGGTACAGTAGGCCACTGCTCTACCTACCTCTGTGTCGTCAAGTATACTATCCATCCATACCTATGGTGCATTTCAGTTTTCCACAGTTTGCTGACCACCAGTATATAATATATAGCAGTACGGTACAGAAGGCCACTACTCTACCTACCTCTGTGTCGTCAAGTATACTATCCATCCATACCTGTGGTGCATTTCAGTTTTGCACAGTTTGGTAACCACCAGTATATAATATATAGCAGTACGGTACAGTAGGCCACTGCTGTACCTACCTCTGTGTCGTCAAGTATACTATCCATCCATACCAGTGGTGCATTTCAGTTTTGCACAGTTTACTGCCCACCAGTATATAATATATAGCAGTACGGTACAGTAGGCCACTGCTCTACCTACCTCTGTGTCGTCAAGTATACTTTCCATCCATACTGTGGTGCATTTCAGTTTTGCACAGTTTACTGACCACCAGTATATAATATATAGCAGTACGGTACAGTAGGCCACTGCTCTACCTACCTCTGTGTCGTCAAGTATACTATCCATCCATACCTGTGGTGCATTTCAGTTTTGCACAGTTTGCTGACCACCAGTATATAATATATAGCAGTACGGTACAGTAGGCCACTGCTCTACCTACCTCTGTGTCGTCAAGTATACTATCCATCCATACCTGTGGTGCATTTCAGTTTTGCACAGTTTACTGACCACCAGTATATATAATATATAGCAGTACGGTACAGTAGGCCACTGCTTTACCTACCTCTGTGTCGTCAAGTATACTATCCATCCATACCTGTGGTGCATTTCAGTTTTTGTGCGCAGTGTATATATAGTAGTAGGCCATTGCTATTGATAAATATATTACTGGCATATAATTCCACACATTAAAAAATGGAGAACAAAAATGTGGAGGGTAAAATAGGGAAAGATCAAGATCCACTTCCACCTCATGCTGAAGCTGCTGCCACTAGTCATGGCCGAGACGATGAAATGCCATCAACGTCGTCTGCCAAGGCCGATGCCCAATGTCATAGCAGAGAGCATGTAAAATCCAAAAAACAAAAGTTCAGTAAACTGACCCAAAAATCAAAATTAAAATCGTCTGAGGAGAAGCGTAAACTTGCCAATATGCCATTTACGACACGGAGTGGCAAGGAACGGCTGAGGCCCTCTCCTATGTTCCTCATGACTAGTGGGTCAGCTTCACATGAGGATGGAAGCACTCATCCTCCTGCTAGAAAACTTAAAAGACTTAAGATGGCAAAAGCACAGCAAAGAACTGTGCGTTCTTCTAAATCACAAATCCCCATGGAGCAGGCATTCCCAACCACGGTCCTCAAGGCACACCAACAGTGCAGGTTTTAGTGATATCCAGGCTGCAGCACAGATGGTTGAATCAAAATAACTGAGCTACTAATTAAGTCACCTGTGCTGAAGCCTGGATATCACTAAAACCTGCACTGTTAGTGTGCCTTGAGGACCGTGGTTGGGAATGCCTGCCATGGAGAGTCCAATTGTGTCGGATGCGATGCCTGACCTTCCCAACACTGGACGGGAAGAGGTGGCACCTTCCACCATTTGCACACCCCCTGCAAGTGCTGGAAGGAGCACCTGCAGTCCAGTTCCTGATAGTCAAATTGAAGATGTCACTGTTGAAGTACACCAGGATGAGGATATGGGTGTTGCTGGCGCTGGGGAGGAAATTGACAAGGAGGATTCTGATGGTGAGGTGGTTTGTTTAAGTCAGGCACCCGGGGAGACACCTGTTGTCCGTGGGACGAATATGGCCATTGACATGCCTGGTCAAAATACAAAAAAAAATCACCTCTTCGGTGTGGAATTATTTCAACAGAAATGCGTACAATTGGTGTCAAGCCATGTGTTGCCTTTGTCAAGCTATAATAAGTAGGGGTAAGGACGTTAACCACCTAGGAACATCCTCCCTTATACGTCACCTAGAGCGCATTCATAAGAAGTCATTGACAAGTTCAAGAACTTTGGGTGACAGTGGAAGCAGTCCACTGACAACTAAATCCCTTCCTTAGACAGGAAAGCCAATAGTCCTGCAGGCCATGTTACTGTCAAGTCTGACGAGTCCTCTCCTGCCTGGGATTCCTCCGATGCATCCTTGAGTGTAACACCTACTGCTGCTGGCGCTGCTGTTGTTGCTGCTGGGAGTCGATCGTCATCCCAGAGGGGAAGTCGGAAGACCACTTGTACTACTTCCAGTAAGCAATTGACTGTCCAACAGTCCTTTGCGAGGAAGATGAAATATCACAGCAGTCATCCTGCTGCAAAGCGGATAACTCAGGCCTTGGCAGCCTGGGTGGTGAGAAACGTGTTTCCGGTATCCACCGTTAATTCACAGGGAACTAGAGAATTGATTGAGGTACTGTGTCCCCGGTACCAAATACCATCTAGGTTCCATTTCTCTAGGCAGGCGATACCGAAAATGTACACAGACTTCAGAAAAAGAGTCACCAGTGTCCTAAAAAATGCAGTTGTACCCAATGTCCACTTAACCACGGACATGTGGACAAGTGGACCAGGGCAGACTCAGGACTATTTGACTGTGACAGCCCACTGGGTAGATGTATTGCCTCCCGCAGCAAGAACAGCAGCGGCGGCACCAGTAGCAGCATCTCGCAAACGCCAACTCATTCCTAGGCAGGCTACGCTTTGTATCACCGCTTTCCATAAAAGGCACACAGCTGACAACCTCTTACGGAAACTGAGGAACATCATCGCAGAATGGCTTACCCCAATTGGACTCTCCTGGGGATTTGTGACATCAGACAATGCCACCAATATTGTGCGTGCATTACATCTGGGCAAATTCCAGCACGTCCCATGTTTTGCACATACATTGAATTTGGTGGTGCAGAATTATTTAAATAACGACAGGGGCGTGCAAGAGATGCTGTCGGTGGCCCGAAGAATTGCGGGCCACTTTCGGCATTCAGCCACCGCGTGCTGAAGACTGGAGCACCAGCAAACACTCCTGAACCTGCCCTGCCATCATCTGAAGCAAGAGGTGGTAACGAGGTGGAATTCAACCCTCTATATGCTTCAGAGGATGGAGGAGCACCAAAAGGCCATTCAAGCCTATACAGCTACCTACGATATAGGCAAAGGAGGGGGAATGCACCTGACTCAAGCGCAGTGGAGAATGATTTCAACGTTGTGCAAGGTTCTGCAACCCTTTGAACTTGTCACACGTGAAGTCAGTTCAGACACTGCCAACCTGAGTCAGGTCATTCCCCTCATCAGGCTTTTGCAGAAGAAGCTGGAGAGATTGAAGGAGGAGCTAAAACAGAGCGATTCCGCTAGGCATGTGGGACTTGTGGATGGAGCCCTTAATTCGCTTAACCAGGATTCACGGGTGGTCAATCTGTTGAAATCAGAGCACTACATTTTGGCCACCGTGCTCGATCCTAGATTTAAAACCTACGTTGTATCTCTCTTTCCGGCAGACACAAGTCTGCAGAGGTTCAAAGACCTGCTGGTGAGAAAATTGTCAAGTCAAGCGGAACGTGACCCGTCAACAGCTCCTCCTTCACATTCTCCCGCAACTGGGGCTGCGAGAAAAAGGCTAAGAATTCCGAGCACACCCGCTGGCGGTGATGCAGGGCAGTCTGGAGCGAGTGCGGACATCTGGTCCGGACTGAAAGACCTGCCAACGATTACTGACATGTCGTCTACTGTCACTGCATATAATTCTGTCACCATTGAAAGAATGGTGGAGGATTATATGAGTGACCGCATCCAAGTAGGCATGTCAGACAGTCCGTATGTATACTGGCAGGAAAAAGAGGCAATTTGGAGGCCCTTGCACAAACTGGCTTTATTTTACCTAAGTTGCTCCCCCTCCAGTGTGTACTCCGATAGAGTGTTTAGTGCAGCCGCTCACCTTGTCAGCAATCGGCGTACGAGGTTACTTCCAGAAAATGTGGAGAAGATGATGTTTATCAAAATGAATTATAATCAATTCCTCCGTGGAGACATTCACCAGCAATTGCCTCCAGAAAGTACACAGGGACCTGAGATGGTGGATTCCAGTGGGGACGAATTAATAATCTGCGAGGAGGGGGATGTACACAGTGAAAGGGGTGAGGAATCGGAGGATGAGGAGGAGGTGAACATCTTGCCTCTGTAGAGCCAGTTTGTGCAAGGAGAGATTGATTGCTTCTTTTTTGGTGGGGGCCCAAACCAACCAGTCATTTCAGTCACAGTTGTGTGGCAGACCTTGTCGCTGAAATGATGGGTTTGTTAAAGTGTGCATGTCCTGTTTATACAACATAAGGGTGGGTGGGAGGGCCCAAGGACAATTCCATCTTGCACCTCTTTTTTCTTTCATTTTTCTTTGCATCATGTGCTGTTTGGGGACTATTTTTTGAAGTGCCACCCTGTCTGACACTGCAGTGCCACTCCTAGATGGGCCAGGTGTTTGTGTCGGCCACTTGGGTCGCTTAGCTTAGTCACACAGCTACCTCATTGCGCCTCTTTTTTTCTTTGCATCATGTGCTGTTTGGGGACAATTTTTTTAATCTGCCAACCTGTATGACACTGCAGTGCCACTCCTAGATGGGCCAGGTGTTTGTGTCGGCCACTTGGGTTGCTTAGCTTAGTCACACAGCTACCTCATTGCGCCTCTTTTTTTCTTTGCATCATGTGCTGTTTGGGGACTATTTTTTTGAAGTGCCATCCTGTCTGACACTGCAGTGCCACTCCTAGATGGGCCAGGTGTTTGTATCGGCCACTTGGGTCGCTTAGCTTAGTCACACAGCTACCTCATTGCGCCTCTTTTTTTCTTTGCATCATGTGCTGTTTGGGGACTATTTTTTGAAGTGCCATCCTGTCTGACACTGCAGTGCCACTCCTAGATGGGCCAGGTGTTTGTGTCGGCCACTTGGGTCGCTTAGCTTAGTCACACAGCTACCTCATTGCGCCTCTTTTTTTCTTTGCATCATGTGCTGTTTGGGGACAATTTTTTTAATCTGCCATCCTGTCTGACACTGCAGTGCCACTCCTAGATGGGCCAGGTGTTTGTGTCTGCCACTTGGGTCGCTTAGCTTAGTCATCCAGCGACCTCGGTGCAAATTTTAGGACTAAAAATAATATTGTGAGGTGTGAGGTGTTCAGAATAGACTGGAAATGAGTGGAAATTATGGTTATTGAGGTTAATAATACTATGGGATCAAAATGACCCCCAAATTCTATGATTTAAGCTGTTTTTGAGGGTTTTTTGTAAAAACACACCCGATTCCGACAAAAAATATTCAGGGAGGTTTTGCCAAAACGCGTCCGAATCCAAAACACGGCCGCGGAACCGAATCCAAAACCAAAACACAAAACCAAAAAAATTTCCGGTGCACATCACTAGTGTCAGTAGACACTGAAAGTGGGCACATCAGTCCTTGTATATTCAGACGTACAGATGTGCATCAGGGAAGGGTATTGTAGCAGCATTTGCATAAACGGGGTCATTCCGAGTTGATCGCTCGCTGACAATTTTTCCAGTGCTGCGATCAGGTAAAAAACGTCAAAACTGCGCATGCATATGCGCTGCAATGCGCACGCGCGTCATATGGGTACAAAGAGCATCATTGTTGTGCAATGCTTTTAGCGACGAATCCATTCACACAGCCGATCGCAAGGAGATTGACAGGAAGAGGACGTTTGTGGGTGGCAACTAACCATTTTCTGTGAGTGTTTGGGAAAACGCAGGCATGTCCAGTCGTTTGCAGGGCGGGTATCTGTCGTCAATTCCGGGACCTCCGTCGCTAGACTCATCGAACAGGATAAGTAACTACAGGGCTGGTCTTGTTTTGCACAAAATGTGTTCGTGTCGCTCGGCTGCACGTGCGATCGCACACTTGCAAAGCAAAAATACACTCCCCCATGGGTGGAGACAATGCGTTTGCACGGCTGCTAAAAGTAGCTAGCAAGCCATCAACTCGGAATGAGGACCACAGTCACAGGTAAACATTAGCATAACGTAAAGTAAAGGAGGCCCCAACTGTGTCTATTTCAGAATCAGGACCTCTGAGGAGTGACCCCGTCCTCTTGACAGGCCGCTCCCCCTCAACAGACTCCGCCTCATTAGGGCTGCTTCCATAAATTTCCTGGGCTGGTGTTCGATCTCAATCCGCCCCTGGCAGCTATTATGGGGCCCAGAATTGAGAGAGGCCACCTTCCCTGTCACAGCTACATGAGTTATATATAGGGGTGTAGCTAGTAGCTACCATAGGTACTGTGACTGCCTAGCAGTGCAATGCCTCACCTACTGGTGTGATCTCCACCTCCTGTGACATGATCCTCCTGCTGGTGCTGTGACTGCCTACCAGTGCAATGCCTCACCTACTGGTGTGATCTCCACCTCCTGTGACATGATCCTCCTGCTGTGACTGACTACCAGTGTAATGCCTCACCTACTGGTGTGATCTCCACCTCCTGTGACACGATCCTACTGCTGGTGCTGTGACTGCCTACCAGTACAATGCCTCACCTACTGGTGTGATCTTCACCTCCTGTGACATGTTCCTCCTGCTGGTGCTGTGACTGCCTACCAGTACAATGCCTCACCTACTGGTGTGATCTCCACCTCCTGTGACACGATCCTACTGCTGGTGCTGTGACTGCCTACCAGTACAATGCCTCACCTACTGGTGTGATCTTCACCTCCTGTGACATGTTCCTCCTGCTGGTGCTGTGACTGCCTACCAGTACAATGCCTCACCTACTGGTGTGATCTCCACCTCCTGTGACACGATCCTACTGCTGGTGCTGTGACTGCCTACCAGTGCAATGCCTCACCTACTGGTGTGATCTCCACCTCCTGTGACACGATCCTCCTGCAGGTGATGTGACTGCCTACCAGTACAATGCCTCACCTACTGGTGTGATCTTCACCTCCTGTGACATGATCCTCCTGCTGGTGCTGTGACTGCCTAGCAGTGCAATGCCCCACCTACTGGTGTGATCTCCACCTCCTTTGACATGATCCTCCTGCTGGTGCTGTGACTTCCTTCCAGTACAATGCCTCACCTACTGGTGTGATCTCCACCTCCTGTGATATGATTCTCCTGCAGGTGATGTGACTGCCTACCAGTGCAATGCCTCACCCACCGGTGTGATCTCCACCTCCTGTGACACGATCCTACTGCTGGTGCTGTGACTGCCTACCATGCTGCATTAGCCTTGCATACTACCACTGTGGGTAATGCTAACAATTTGTGTTGGGCCCCGCTTATATCTGACTTACTCCAACCTACATGAGGCCACTTTTCATATATTTCCAGGGCCACTTTACGTTCCTAATCCTCCTGTGTCTGGCATGGAAGAAATGTGAATGATAAATCAATGTAAATGTACCAGGAGGTATTGACAAGCCTTTATAACATTATCTTATACTGTGAATTTCTTACCCAGTTTCCAAGACAAATAATTCATTTATCTTGTTAATTAAGTGAAAGGAAGACATGATATTTTCCGGGAGATGTATCAAGCCGTGGAGAGAAAGTTGAGAATTTGCCCAAATCAAATGAAGCTTCTAACTACAGGTATCATTTCATGTACTGTGCTAGATAAGTGACAGAAGATGATTGGGTGGTTAGGACATCTGCACTTTAACTCTCTCCAAGGCTTGATACATCTCCCCAAAAGTGCTGTATATAAAATATATGTCTGGCTGCTATACAGCAGGCCAGGAGCACCAGCAGGACAGTAGAGTAATAATTTGCGGACCCTGTAAAATTAGCATTCAGTAAAGATGGGAGACTCAGTCAATACATAAAACATTTTTTAGTTTATGTTAAAATATAAAAAGTTTATTAAGTGGAATATTTAATAAATAATATTTGCGAGACATCTCCAAAAACAGTCAGTTTTGGGGGCTGCCCACAAATATTAACCAGCCCCTGAATGTATGTATTGGGGACTGCAATGGATAATGAGTTTTATGGTAAGAACTTGCCTTTGTTAAAACTCTTTCTGCGAGGTACACTGGGCTCCACAAATCTGGACAATGGGGTGTAGAGTAGGATCTTGATCCGAGGCACCAACAGACTCAAAGCTTTGACTGTTCCCAGAATGCACAGCGCTGCCTCCTATATCACCCCACCTCCCAGCACAGGAGCTCAGTTTTAGTTAACCAGCCCAATGCAGTAGCAGGAAAAGAGACGACAACGGTTAGTAGCCACATACACCACACTCTCACGACAAAAGAAGTGTCAGCGGCTAATGCCATAGCAACCCAAAGAAGCTCAGTGCATCAGGGTGGGCGCCTTGTGGAGCCCAGTGTACCTCGCAGAAAGAGTTTTAACAAAGGTAAGATCTTACCATAAAACTCGTTTTCTGCTGCAGGGTACACTGGGCTCCACAAGTCTGGACAATGGGGATGTCCTAAAGCAGTTCTTTATGGGAGGGGACACACTGTAGCGGGCACAAGAACCCTGCGTCCAAAGGAAGCATCCTGGGAAGCGGCAGTATCGAAGGCATAGAACCTTATGAACGTGTTCCCTGAGGACCACGTAGCCGCCTTGCACAATTGATCAAGGGTCGCACCACGTTGGGCCGCCCAAGAAGGTCCAACAGACCGAGTAGAATGGGCCTTAATGTGAGCAGGACCTGACAGACCAGCCTTCACATAAGCATGTGCAATCACCATTCTAATCCATCTGGCCAGGGTCTGCTTGTAAGTAGTGATGAGCGGGTTCGGATCCTCGGAATCCGACCCGCCCGAACTTCACCTTTTTTTTACACGGGTCCGAGCGACTCGGATCCTCCCGCCTTGCTCGGTTAACCCGAGCGCGCCCGAACGTCATCATCCCGCTGTCGGATTCTCGCGAGACTCGGATTCTATATAAGGAGCCGCGCGTCGCCGCCATTTTCACACGTGCATTGAGATTGATAGGGAGAGGACGTGGCTGGCGTCCTCTTCGTAATAGAAAAGACTAAGTGACATTGTTATAATTGTGGGGAGGATTGGGGATGGGGAGCAGCTGTTAGGGAGTACAGTGCAGGGTTTTGATTATACCACCAGTGATTTTAATCCTTTATTTCTCTGCCTGAAAAAAAACGCTCCACCATATCTGTGGCTGTGCTCACTCAGTGTGCTGCACTGCTGCATGATATATCTGTGCTGACTCTGAGTGCACTGCTCTGCTCACACTGCCTAATTGTGGGGAATGGGGAGCAGTTATAGCAGGAGTACAGTGCACAGTTTTGCTGACAGTGACCACCAGTCCAGTATACGTTTGTCTGCCTGAAAAACACTGTGGTGTTTTTTTTTCTTTCTTCATGCTAGTTTGTTTAGCAGTCTGCTGACAGTGTCCACCAGGTCCGTTATACAGTATATTATATATATAAGCACTAAGCAGCAGTACGGTAGGCCACGGCTGTACCTACCTCTGTGTCGTCAGTGCACTCGTCGTCCATAAGTATAAGTAATACTATACTATCCATCCATCTACATTGTATACCTGTGGTGTTTTTTTTTTTCTTTCTTCATACTAGTTTAGCAGTCTGCTGACAGTGTCCACCAGGTCCGTTATACAGTATATTATATATATAAGCACTAAGCAGCAGAACGGTAGGCCACGGCTGTACCTACCTCTGTGTCGTCACTCGTCGTCCATAAGTATAAGTAATACTTTACTATCCATCCATCTACATTGTATACCTGTGGTGTTTTTTTTTTTCTTTCTTCATACTAGTTTAGCAGTCTGCTGACAGTGTCCACCAGGTCCGTTATACAGTATATTATATATATAAGCACTAAGCAGCAGTACGGTAGGCCACGGCTGTACCTACCTCTGTGTCGTCACTCGTCGTCCATAAGTATAAGTAATACTATACTATCCATCCATCTACATTGTATACCTGTGGTGTTTTTTTTTTCTTTCTTCATACTAGTTTAGCAGTCTGCTGACAGTGTCCACCAGGTCCGTTATACAGTATATTATATATATAAGCACTAAGCGGCAGTACGGTAGGCCACGGCTGTACCTACCTCTGTGTCGTCACTCGTCATCCATAAGTATAAGTAATACTATACTATCCATCCATCTACATTATATACCTGTGGTGTTTTTTTTTTCTTTCTTCATACTAGTTTAGCAGTCTGCTGACAGTGTCCACCAGGTCCGTTATACAGTATATTATATATATAAGCACTAAGCAGCAGTACGGTAGGCCACGGCTGTACCTACCTCTGTGTCGTCACTCGTTGTCCATAAGTATAAGTAATACTATACTATCCATCCATCTACATTGTATACCTGTGGTGTTTTTTTTTTCTTTCTTCATACTAGTTTAGCAGTCTGCTGACAGTGTCCACCAGGTCCGTTATACAGTATATTAAATATATAAGCACTAAGCAGCAGTACGGTAGGCCATCCTGTCTGACACTGCAGTGCCAATCCTAGATGGGCCAGGTGTTTGTGTCGGCCACTTGGGTCGCTTAGCTTAGTCACACAGCTACCTCATTGCACCTCTTTTTTTCTTTGCGTCATGTGCTGTTTGGGGACTATTTTTTAAATCTGCCATCCTGTATGACACTGCAGTGCCACTCCTAGATGGGCCAGGTGTTTGTGTCTGCCACTTGGGTCGCTTAGCTTAGTCATCCAGCGACCTCGGTGCAAATTTTAGGACTAAAAATAATATTGTGAGGTGTGAGGTGTTCAGAATAGACTGGAAATGAGTGGAAATTATGGTTATTGAGGTTAATAATACTATGGGATCAAAATGACCCCCAAATTCTATGATTTAAGCTGTTTTTGAGTTTTTTTTGTAAAAACACACCCGATTCCGGCAAAAAATATTCAGGGAGGTTTTGCCAAAACGCGTCCGAATCCAAAACACGGCCGCGGAACCGAATCCAAAACCAAAAATATTTCCGGTGAACATCACTAGTGTCAGTAGACACTGAAAGTGGGCACATCAGTCCTTGTATATTCAGACGTACAGATGTGCATCAGGGAAGGGTATTGTAGCAGCATATGCATAAACGGGGTCATTCCGAGTTGATCGCTCGCTGCCAATTTTTGCAGTGCTGCGATCAGGTAAAAAACGTCAAAACTGCGCATGCATATGCGCTGCAATGCGCACGCGCGTCATATGGGTACAAAGAGCATCATTGTTGTGCAATGCTTTTAGTGACGAATCCATTCACACAGCCGATCGCAAGGAGATTGACAGGAAGAGGACGTTTGTGGGTGGCAACTAACCATTTTCTGTGAGTGTTTGGGAAAACGCAGGCATGTCCAGTCGTTTGCAGGGCGGGTATCTGTCGTCAATTCCGGGATCTCCGTCGCTAGACTCATCGAACAGGATAAGTAACTACAGGGCTGGTCTTGTTTTGCACAAAATGTGTTCGTGTCGCTCGGCTGCACATGCGATCGCACACTTGCAAAGCAAAAATACACTCCCCCATGGGTGGCGACAATGCGTTTGCACGGCTGCTAAAAGTAGCTAGCAAGCCATCAACTCGGAATGAGGACCACAGTCACAGGTAAACATTAGCATAACGTAAAGCAAAGGAGGCCCCAACTGTGTCTATCTCAGAATCAGGACCTCTGAGGAGTGACCCCACCCTCTTGACAGGCCGCTCCCCCTCAACAGACTCCGCCTCATTAGGGCTGCTTCCATAAATTTTACTGGGCTGGTGTTCGATCTCGATCCGCCCCTGGCAGCTACTATGGGGCCCAGAATTGAGAGAGGCCACCTTCCCTGTCACAGCTACATGAGTTATATATAGGGGTGTAGCTAGTAGCTACCATAGGTACTGTGACTGCCTAGCAGTGCAATGCCTCACCTACTGGTGTGATCTCCACCTCCTGAGACAAGATCCTCCTGCTGTGACTGCCTACCAGTGTAATGCCTCACCTACTGGTGTGATCTCCACCTCCTGTGACACGATCCTACTGCTGGTGCTGTGACTGCCTACAAGTACAATGCCTCACCTACTGGTGTGATCTCCACCTCCTGTGACACGATCCTCCTGCTGGTGCTGTGACTGCCTACCAGTACAATGCCTCACCTACTGGTGTGATCTCCACCTCCTGTGACATGATCCTCCTGCTGGTGCTGTGACTGCCTAGCAGTGCAATGCCTCACCTACTGGTGTGATCTCCACCTCCTTTGACATGATCCTCCTGCTGGTGCTGTGACTGCCTAGCAGTGCAATGCCTCACCTACTGGTGTGATCTCCACCTCCTGTGACATGATCCTCCTGCTGGTGCTGTGACTTCCTACCAGTACAATGCCTCACCTACTGGTGTGATCTCCACCTCCTCTGATATGATTCTCCTGCAGGTGATGTGACTGCCTACCAGTGCAATGCCTCACCTACTGGTGTGATCTCCACCTCCTGTGACACGATCCTACTGCTGGTGCTGTGACTGCCTACCAGTACAATGCCTCACCTACTGGTGTGATCTCCACCTCCTGTGACATGATTCTCCTGCAGGTGATGTGACTGCCTACCAGTGCAATGCCTCACCCATCGGTGTGATCTCCACCTCCTGTGACACGATCCTACTGCTGGTGCTGTGACTGCCTACCATGCTGCATTAGCCTTGCTTACTGCCACTGTGGGTAATGCTAACAATTTGTGTTGGGCCCTGCTTATATCTGACTTACTCCAACCTACATGAGGCCACTTTTCATATATTTCCAGGGCCACTTTACGTTCCTAATCCTACTGTGTCTGGCATGGAAGAAATGTGAATGATAAATCAATGTAAATGTACCAGGAGGTATTGACAAGCCTTTATAACATTATCTTATACTGTGAATTTCTTACCCTGTTTCCAAGACAAATAATTCATTTATCTTGTTAATTAAGTGAAAGGAAGACATGATATTTTCCGGGTGATGTATCAAGCCGTGGAGAGAAAGTTGAGAATTTGCCCAAATCAAATGAAGCTTCTAACTACAGGTATCATTTCATGTACTGTGCTAGATAAGTGACAGAAGATGATTGGGTGGTTAGGACATCTGCACTTTAACTCTCTCCAAGGCTTGATACATCTCCCCAAAAGTGCTGTATATAAAATATATGTCTAGCTGCTATACAGCAGGCCAGGAGCACCAGCAGGACAGTAGAGTAATAATTTGCGGACCCTGTAAAATTAGCATTCAGTAAAGATGGGAGACTCAGTCAATACATAAAACATTTTTTAGTTTATGTTAAAATATAAAAAGTTTATTAAGTGGAATATTTAATAAATAATATTTGCGAGACATCCCCAAAAACAGTCAGTTTTGGGGGCTGCCCACAAATATTAACCAGCCCCTGAATGTATGTATTGGGGACTGCAATGGATAATGAGTTTTATGGTAAGAACTTGCCTTTGTTAAAACTCTTTCTGCGAGGTACACTGGGCTCCACAAATCTGGACAATGGGGTGTAGAGTAGGATCTTGATCCGAGGCACCAACAGACTCAAAGCTTTGACTGTTCCCAGAATGCACAGCGCCGCCTCCTATATCACCCCACCTCCCAGCACAGGAGCTCAGTTTTAGTTAACCAGCCCAATGCAGTAGCAGGAAAAGAGACGACAACGGTTAGTAGCCACATACACCACACTCTCACGACAAAAGAAGTGTCAGCGGCTAATGCCATAGCAACCCAAAGAAGCTCAGTGCATCAGGGTGGGCGCCTTGTGGAGCCCAGTGTACCTCGCAGAAAGAGTTTTAACAAAGGTAAGATCTTACCATAAAACTCGTTTTCTGCTGCAGGGTACACTGGGCTCCACAAGTCTGGACAATGGGGATGTCCTAAAGTAGTTCTTTATGGGAGGGGACACACTGTAGCGGGCACAAGAACCCTGCGTCCAAAGGAAGCATCCTGGGAAGCGGCAGTATCGAAGGCATAGAACCTTATGAACGTGTTCCCTGAGGACCACGTAGCCGCCTTGCACAATTGATCAAGGGTCGCACCACGTTGGGCCGTCCAAGAAGGTCCAACAGACCGAGTAGAATGGGCCTTAATGTGAGCAGAAGCTGACAGACCAGCCTTCACATAAGCATGTGCAATCACCATTCTAATCCATCTGGCCAAGATCTGCTTGTAAGTAGTGATGAGCGGGTTCGGATCCTCGGAATCCGACCCGCCCGAACTTCACCTTTTTTTTACACGGGTCCGAGCGACTCGGATCCTCCCGCCTTGCTCGGTTAACCCGAGCGCGCCCGAACGTCATCATCCCGCTGTCGGATTCTCGCGAGACTCGGATTCTATATAAGGAGCCGCGCGTCGCCGCCATTTTCACACGTGCATTGAGATTGATAGGGAGAGGACGTGGCTGGCGTCCTCTCCGTAATAGAAAAGACTAAGTGACATTGTTATAATTGTGGGGAGGATTAGGGACGGGGAGCAGCTGTTAGGGAGTACAGTGCAGGGTTTTGATTATACCACCAGTGATTTTAATCCTTTGTTTCTCTGCCTGAAAAAAAACGCTCCACCATATCTGTGGCTGTGCTCACTCAGTGTGCTGCACTGCTGCATGATATATCTGTGCTGACTCTGAGTGCACTGCTCTGCTCACACTGCCTAATTGTGGGGACTGGGGAGCAGTTATAGCAGGAGTACAGTGCACAGTTTTGCTGACAGTGACCACCAGTCCAGTATACGTTTGTCTGCCTGAAAAACACTGTGGTGTTTTTTTTTTTCTTTCTTCATGCTAGTTTGTTTAGCAGTCTGTGACAGTGTCCACCAGGTCCGTTATACAGTATATTATATATATAAGCACTAAGCAGCAGTACGGTAGACCACGGCTGTACCTACCTCTGTGTCGTCAGTGCACTCGTCGTCCATAAGTATAAGTAATACTATACTATCCATCCATCTACATTGTATACCTGTGGTGTTTTTTTTTTCTTTCTTCATACTAGTTTAGCAGTCTGCTGACAGTGTCCACCAGGTCCGTTATACAGTATATTATATATATAAGCACTAAGCAGCAGAACGGTAGGCCACGGCTGTACCTACCTCTGTGTCGTCACTCGTCGTCCATAAGTATAAGTAATACTATACAATCCATCCATCTACATTGTATACCTGTGGTGTTTTTTTTTCTTTCTTCATACTAGTTTAGCAGTCTGCTGACAGTGTCCACCTGTCCGTTATACAGTATATTATATATATAAGCACTAAGCAGCAGTACGGTAGGCCACGGCTGTACCTACCTCTGTGTCGTCACTCGTCGTCCATAAGTATAAGTAATACTATACTATCCATCCATCTACATTATATACCTGTGGTGTTTTTTTTTTCTTTCTTCATACTAGTTTAGCAGTCTGCTGACAGTGTCCACCAGGTCCGTTATACAGTATATTATATATATAAGCACTAAGCAGCAGTACGGTAGGCCACGGCTGTACCTACCTCTGTGTCGTCACTCGTCGTCCATAAGAATAAGTAATACTATACTATCCATCCATCTACATTGTATACCTGTGGTGTTTTTTTTTCTTTCTTCATACTAGTTTAGCAGTCTGCTGACAGTGTCCACCAGGTCCGTTATACAGTATATTATATATATAAGCACTAAGCAGCAGTACGGTAGGCCACGGCTGTACCTACCTCTGTGTCGTCACTCGTTGTCCATAAGTATAAGTAATACTATACTATCCATCCATCTACATTGTATACCTGTGGTGTTTTTTTTTTTCTTTCTTCATACTAGTTTAGCAGTCTGCTGACAGTGTCCACCAGGTCCGTTATACAGTATATTATATATATAAGCACTAAGCAGCAGTACGGTAGGCCACGGCTGTACCTACCTCTGTGTCGTCACTCGTCGTCCATAAGTATAAGTAATACTATACTATCCATCCATCTACATTGTATATCTGTGGTGTTTTTTTTTTCTTTCTTCATACTAGTTTAGCAATCTGCTGACAGTGTCCACCAGGTCCGTTATACAGTATATTATATATATAAGCACTAAGCAGCAGTATGGTAGGCCACAGCTGTACCTACCTCTGTGTCGTCACTCGTCGTCCATAAGTATAAGTAATACTATACTATCCATCCATCTACATTGTATACCTGTGGTGGCTTTTAGTTGTGCGCAAAATATGGAGAACAAAAATGTGGAGGTTAAAAAAATAGGGAAAGATCAAGATCCACTTCCACCTCGTGCTGAAGCTGCTGCCACTAGTCATGGCCGAGACGATGAAATGCCATCAACGTCGTCTGCCAAGGCCGATGCCCAATGTCATAGTACAGAGCATTTAAAATCCAAAACACAAAAGATCAGTAAAAAAAAGACCCAAAAATCAAAATTAAAAGCGTCTGAGGAGAAGCGTAAACTTGCCAATATGCCATTTACGACACGGAGTGGCAAGGAACGGCTGAGGCCCTGGCCTATGTTCATGGCTAGTGGTTCAGCTTCACATGAGGATGGAAGCACTCATCCTCTCGCTAAAAAAAAGAAAAGACTTGCGGCAAAAGCACAGCAAAGAACTGTGCGTACTTCGAAATCCCAAATCCCAAAGGAGAGTCCAATTGTGTCGGTTGCGATGCCTGACCTTCCCAACACTGGACGGTAGTAAAATTGAAGTTGTCAGTGTTGAAGTACACCAGGATGAGGATATGGGTGTTGCTGGCGCTGGGGAGGAAATTGACAAGGAGGATTCTGATGGTGAGGTGGTTTGTTTAAGTCAGGCACCCGGGGAGATACCTGTTGTCCATGGGAGGAATATGGCCATTGACATGCCTGGTGAAAATACAAAAAAAATCAGCTCTTCAGTGTGGAATTATTTCAACAGAAATGCGGACAACAGGTGTCAAGCCGTGTGTTGCCTTTGTCAAGCTGTTTTAAGTAGGGGTAAGGACGTTAACCACCTCGGAACATCCTCCCTTATACGTCACCTGCAGCGCATTCATAATAAGTCAGTGACAAGTTCAAAAACTTTGGGCGACAGCGGAAGCAGTCCACTGACCAGTAAATCCCTTCCTCTTGTAACCAAGCTCGCGCAAACCACACCACCAACTCCCTCAGTGTCAATTTCCTCCTTACCCAGGAAAGCCAATAGTCCTGCAGGCCATGTCACTGGCAAGTCTGACGAGTCCTCTCCTGCCTGGGATTCCTCCGATGCATCCTTGAGTGTAATGCCTACTGCTGCTGGCGCTGCTGTTGTTGCTGCTGGGAGTCGATCGTCATCCCAGAGGGGAAGTCGGAAGACCACTTGTACTACTTCCAGTAAGCAATTGACTGTCCAACAGTCCTTTGCGAGGAAGATGAAATATCACAGCAGTCATCCTGTTGCAAAGCGGATAACTGAGGCCTTGACAACTATGTTGGTGTTAGACGTGCGTCCGGTATCCGCCGTTAGTTCACAGGGAACTAGACAATTTCTTGAGGTAGTGTGCCCCCGTTACCAAATACCATCTAGGTTCCACTTCTCTAGGCAGGCGATACCGAGAATGTACACGGACGTCAGAAAAAGACTCACCAGTGTCCTAAAAAATGCAGTTGTACCCAATGTCCACTTAACCACAGACATGTGGACAAGTGGAGCAGGGCAGACTCAGGACTACATGACTGTGACAGCCCACTGGGTAGATGTATTGCCTCCCACTGCAAGAACAGCAGCGGCGGCACCAGTAGCAGCATCTCGCAAACGCCAACTCGTTCCTAGGCAGGCTACGCTTTGTATCACCGCTTTCCAGAATACGCACACAGCTGAAAACCTCTTACGGCAACTGAGGAAGATCATCGCAGAAATGGCTTACCCCAATTGGACTCTCCTGGGGATTTGTGGCATCGGACAACGCCAGCAATATTGTGTGTGCATTAAATCTGGGCAAATTCCAGCACGTCCCATGTTTTGCACATACATTGAATTTGGTGGTGCAGAATTATTTAAAAAACGACAGGGGCGTGCAAGAGATGCTGTCGGTGGCCAGAAGAATTGCGGGCCACTTTTGGCGTGCAGGCACCGCGTACAGAAGACTGGAGCACCACCAAAAAAACCTGAACCTGCCCTGCCATCATCTGAAGCAAGAGGTGGTAACGAGGTGGAATTCAACCCTCTATATGCTTCAGAGGATGGAGGAGCAGCAAAAGGCCATTCAAGCCTGTACATCTGCCCACGATATAGGCAAATGAGGTGGAATGCACCTGTCTCAAGCGCAGTGGAGAATGATTTCAACGTTGTGCAAGGTTCTGCAACCCTTTGAACTTGCCACACGTGAAGTCAGTTCAGACACTGCCAGCCTGAGTCAGGTCATTCCCCTCATCAGGCTTTTGCAGAAGAAGCTGGAGGCATTGAAGGAGGAGCTAAAACAGAGCGATTCCGCTAGGCATGTGGGACTTGTGGATGGAGCCCTTCATTCGCTTAACCAGGATTCACGGGTGGTCAATCTGTTGAAATCAGAGCACTACATTTTGGCCACCGTGCTCGATCCTAGATTTAAAACCTACGTTGGATCTCTCTTTCCGGCAGACACAAGTCTGCAGGGGTTCAAAGAACTGCTGGTGAGAAAATTGTCAAGTCAAGCGGAACGCGACCTGTCAACATCTCCTCCTTCACATTCTCCCGCAACTGGGGGTGCGAGGAAAAGGCTACGAATTCCGAGCCCACCCGCTGGCGGTGATGCAGGGCAGTCTGGAGCGACTGCTGATGCTGACATCTGGTCCGGACTGAAGGACCTGCCAACGATTACTGACATGTCGTCTACTGTCACTGCATATGATTCTCTCACCATTGAAAGAATGGTGGAGGATTATATGAGTGACCGCATCCAAGTAGGCACGTCAGACAGTCCGTACGTATACTGGCAGGGAAAAGAGGCAATTTGGAGGCCCTTGCACAAACTGGCTTTATTCTACCTAAGTTGCCCTCCCTCCAGTGTGTACTCCGAAAGAGTATTTAGTGCCGCCGCTCACCTTGTCAGCAATCGGTGTACGAGGTTACTTCCAGAAAATGTGGAGAAGATGATGTTCATTAAAATTAATTATAATCAATTCCTCCATGGAGACATTCATCAGCAGCAATTGCCTCCAGAAAGTACACGGGGATCTGAGATGGTGGATTCCAGTGGGGACGAATTAATAATCTGTGAGGAGGGGGATGTACACAGTGAAAGGGGTGATGAATCGGACGATGATCAAGATGAGGTGGACATCTTGCCTCTGTAGAGCCAGTTTGTGCAAGGAGAAATTGATTGCTTCTTTTTTGGTGGGGGCCCAAACCAACCAGTCATTTCAGTCACAGTCGTGTGGCAGACCCTGTCGCTGAAATGATGGGTTGGTTAAAGTGTGCATGTCCTGTTTATACAACATAAGGGTGGGTGGGAGGGCCCAAGGACAATTCCATCTTGCACCTCTTTTTTCTTTCATTTTTCTTTGCGTCATGTGCTGTTTGGGGAGTATTTTTTGGAAGGGCCATCCTGCGTGACACTGCAGTGCCACTCCTAGATGGGCCAGGTGTTTGTGTCGGCCACTAGGGTCACTTAGCTTACTCACACAGCTGCCTCATTGCGCCTCTTTTTTTTCTTCTTTGCGTCATGTGCTGTTTGGGGAGTATTTTTTGGAAGGGCCATCCTGCGTGACACTGCAGTGCCACTCCTAGATGGGCCAGGTGTTTGTGTCGGCCACTAGGGTCGCTTAGCTTACTCACACAGCTACCTCATTGCGCCTCTTTTTTTTCTTCTTTGCATCATGTGCTGTTTGGGGAGTATTTTTTGGAAGGGCCATCCTGCGTGACACTGCAGTGCCACTCCTAGATGGGCCAGGTGTTTGTGTCTGCCACTAGGGTCACTTAGCTTACTCACACAGCTACCTCATTGCGCCTCTTTTTTTTCTTCTTTGCGTCATGTGCTGTTTGGGGAGTATTTTTTGGAAGGGCCATCCTGCGTGACACTGCAGTGCCACTCCTAGATGGGCCAGGTGTTTGTGTCGGCCACTAGGGTCGCTTAGCTTACTCACACAGCTACCTCATTGCGCCTCTTTTTTTTCTTCTTTGCATCATGTGCTGTTTGGGGAGTATTTTTTGGAAGAGCCATCCTGCGTGACACTGCAGTGCCACTCCTAGATGGGCCAGGTGTTTGTGTCGGCCACTAGGGTCGCTTAGCTTACTCACACAGCTACCTCATTGCGCCTCTTTTTTTCTTCTTTGCGTCATGTGCTGTTTGGGGAGTATTTTTTGGAAGGGCCATCCTGCGTGACACTGCAGTGCCACTCCTAGATGGGCCAGGTGTTTGTGTCGGCCACTAGGGTCGCTTAGCTTACTCACATAGCTACCTCATTGCGCCTCTTTTTTTCTTTGCGTCATGTGCTGTTTGGGGAGTATTTTTTGGAAGGGCCATCCTGCCTGACACTGCAGTGCCACTCCTAGATGGGCCAGGTGTTTGTGTCGGCCACTTGGGTCGCTTAGCTTAGCCATCCAGCGACCTCGGTGCAAATTTTAGGACTAAAAATAATATTGTGAGGTGTGAGGTGTTCAGAATAGACTGAAAATGAGTGTAAATTATGGTTATTGAGGTTAATAATACTATGGGATCAAAATGACCCCCAAATTCAATGATTTAAGCTGTTTTTTAGGGGGTTTTGAAAAAAACACCCGAATCCAAAACACACCCGAATCCGACAAAAAAAATTCGGTGAGGTTTTGCCAAAACGCGTTCGAACCCAAAACACGGCCGCGGAACCAAAACCAAAACACAAAACCCGAAAAATTTCCGGTGCACATCACTACTTGTAAGCAGGCCAGCCACGTTTGTGAAATCCAAACAAAACAAAGAGAGAATCAGACTTTCGAATAGAAGCAGTTCTCTTCACATAGATACGGAGAGCCCGTACCACATCCAAAGACCACTCTTTGGGAGACAAATCAGGAGAGACAAAGGCTGGAACCACAATCTCCTGATTAAGGTGGAATGAAGAAACCACCTTAGGTAAATATCCGGGAAGAGTCCAAAGAACCGCCCGGTCACGGTGAAAAATCAGATATGGGGAACTACAAGACAAGGCACCCAGATCCGACACTCTTCTAGCAGAGGCAATAGCCAGCAAGAAAACCACCTTAAGGGAAAGCCACTTAAGGTCAGCCGAACCAAGAGGTTCAAATGGAGGCTCCTGCAATGCCTCCAAAACCACCAACAAGTCCCAAGGAGCCACAGGCGGGACATAGGGAGGTTGGATACGCAACACACCCTGAGTGAAAGTATGAACATCAGGTAAAGTCGCAATTTTTCTCTGAAACCACACCGACAAGGCAGAAATATGAACCTTGAGGGAGGCCAGACGCAGGCCTAAATCTAGGCCCTGCTGCAGAAAAGCCAAAAGTTTGGCTGTACTAAACTTGGAAGCGTCATAATTGATAGATGCGCACCAAACAAAGTATGAATACCAGATCCTATGGTAAATCCGAGCAGAAGCCGGTTTCCGGGCCTGCAACATAGTTTTAATGACCTCTTCAGAAAAACCCTTAGCCCTCAAGACGGAAGCTTCATTAGCCACGCCGTCAAAGATAGCCGGGCTAGGTCCTGGTAGACACAAGGGCCCTGAACGAGGAGGTCTGGGCGTTGTGGAAGTAGAAGTGAACGCTCTGACGATATGCCTTGCAGGTCTGAGAACCAGTGCCGTCTGGGCAGTGCCGTAACTAGGCATTTTAGCGCTGTGTGCAAGAAACGACAGTGGCGCCCCCCCCCCCCATGTAAGATTGGGGCAGTGCGCGCCGTAGGAGAGCAAAAAATTTATAGGAGCGTGGCTTCACGGGGAAGGGAGTGGCCACAAAATAATAGCAATTCATACTACGGTGCACAGTAGTCTACATTATTCAAATTACGCTGCACAGTAGCGCCACTACACCAGGTAGAGCCCCTTTTATACATTACAGCAGACAGCGTCCCTCTTTTTACACATTACAGCAGACAGTCCCCCTTTTTACACATTGCGGCAGCCAGTCCCCCTTTTTACACATTGCGGCAGCCAGTCCCCCTTTTTACACATTGCGGCAGCCAGTCCCCCTTTTTACACATTGCGGCAGCCAGTCCCCCTTTTTACACATTGCTGGCAGCCAGGCCCCCTTTTTACACATTACGGCAGCCAGTCCCCCTTTTTACACATTGCGGCAGCCAGGCCCCCTCTTTACACATTGCGGCAGCCAGTCCCCCTTTTTACACATTGCGGCAGCCAGGCCCCCTTTTTACACATTATGGCAGCCAATCCCCCTTTTTACACATTGCGGCAGCCAGGCCCCCTTTTTACACATTATGGCAGACGGTGTCCCCCTGAGAGAGAGAGAGAGAGAGAGAGAGACAGAGAGAGAGAGAGAGAGAGAGAGAGAGAGATACTTACCATCTCCCCGCTGGCAGTCAGGCTCCTCGTGCAGCTCCCTCGGTGCAGGCAGGTGAGAAGGAGGAGGAGGGAGGGGGACTGGAGCCGCAGCAGCGCTATTTCATTAGTAGTAAGCGCCACTGCAGCTGTCCCCTCTCCTTCCGTATTGGCTGCCCGGCGCTGCTGTGGATGCTGGGATGGAGGAACCGCATCCCAGCATCCACAGCAGCGCCGGGCAGCCAATACGGAAGGAGAGGGGGCTGCTGCAGCGGCGCTTACTACAATGAAATAGCGCTGCTGCGGCTCCAGTCCCCCTCCCTCCTCCTCCTTCTCCGCTGCCCGGCGCTGCAGCTCTCCTCCCCAGTGCGGCGGCGGCGGCACACGGCGCAGACTTCAGATGCGGCATGTAATGAGTCAATTTGACTCATTACATGCCGCTGGCCGTGCGCCCTCAGGGCAACTGCGCTGTGTGCCAAGCCCACTTAGTACACACGTAGTTACGGCCCTGTCTTCCATTAACACTTTCATTAGACATTATGCCATGGATACCTTTGCCTCTCACGATGCTGAATTCGGGCAAAGGATTCTCCTGTCCAATCAGGAGCATCCCCACCACTAAATTGCTTATGTGAAATCCCAATGTTATCCTGTGGATAACATGTGGAACCTGCTGGAGAAATATACGTTATGGTAAGAACTTACCATTGATAACGGTATTTCTCCTAAGTCCACAGGGATCCCACCCTGACGCACCTGATTTGAGGATCATTTTACTCACTAACCTCTTCCTTCTTGTACGGAAGGGTGTGCATGTGTGTTCTGCTTGCCTGATTAGGGCTATCTATGCCTTGAGCTTTGGGAATACAACTGATTTGCCTGAGCCAGGAGGTGGGGATATATGGACGGGCCCGTTGCATGCTAGGAGGCCGAAAAGCTTTGACCGATTGGTGCAAATCCGCTGTCGCTTCATCATATCCCAATGTTATCCTGTGGAACCTGTGGACTTAGGAGAAATATCATTATCAACGGTAAGTTCTTACCATAACGTATATATTTTCATGCTACAATATGTATAGGATTGATGTATGATATTATACTATGTGGCCATGACTGATAGAGCTACAGTAAATGTACCATTCCCACCCCTCCCATTGGATCATTTGTATGTCCATTGGACCAATGTGTTAGGCGCCGCGGTCCGAGTTCTCTTCGCGGCCCGGCGCCTAGCAACTCGGGACTCCGAGCGTGCTGAGCCGCCGGGTCCCTAGCGACGCTAGGACGCCGTGCGCGCTGAGCCGCCGGCTCCCTAGCAACGCTAGGACGCCGGGCGTGCCGAGCCGCCAGGACCCTAGCAATGGGGACGCCACGGGTGGACCGCGTTCCCCGTTGCAGGGTCGATCAGTTAATTAAAGACACATGTTTTCTGGTCGTGCAGCAAGGCAGCTGCACGACATTTATGTTAATCAGGCTCTGAAACCCTGATTGGAGGATTCAAGGTTTTAAGCCTTCTCAGTGCCTCACACAGACGCCGGTTATAGCTTCCTGCATGCTGCTTTGGTTTGCTGAACGTCTGTTCCAGTTCTGCTGTGTCCGGTCATTCCTGTCCTCAGAGTTTCAGAATCTTGGTGTTTGTCATCTCATCTCAAGGAGTCTTCTGGTCCTCATTTACCCGCAACAGTCGCTAGAGGATCTCGTGTGGTATTCGTGAGTGGCGGCTCTGCCGCGTGCTGCGGCCTAGGCCGCTTAATTTTGTATTCTGTTTTGGAGCATTTGCGGAGGTTTCCGCTTCCACAGTCCTCTCCGGAACTCGGCGGTGCCTGGTAGGAGAGTGGACAAGTGGGTATTTTGGTTGTCCTTTTCCCTGGCGGTTTTACATAGTTTGTAGCCCCTGGCTTTGTTGTTTAGTTAGAGGGCCCCTTGTTATCACCCTGTCTCGGATTTCTCTTTGTCTTCCATTAAGACCTGAGGGGGCATCGGAGTTGGGCAGACATAATCCGCCCTTCAAACGCGGCTGCTATGGGCTCAAGCACCCATAGTCTCGCAAGAGAGTTCTGACAGCACGGGCGAGACAACGGAGATAGGGTGCCAGGGGCTATTCCCGTTCCCACTCTCTTTCCCAGCATTACGTTCCAGTACTCAGGTCCTTGCTATAAGATCTCCCCAGACCAGAGTATTGGAATCATAACACAATGGCTTTCTGCACAAGCTTCTAAATTCACTTGCTGCACACATTATATTGGCCTAATACTGTTTATAGACTTGAAATATGTCCCCAATGGTCTTGACATAGTGGTTTTAATACCTGTGTTCTACAATATGTATGGGCAGAGGCAGAACTCTGGGAGGCAACGGAGTCATCTGCCGCCGGGCTCCTGCTCTGAAGGGGGGCACCTCTCCTCCCATTCTGTGACACCATTGAATTAAGTTAAATGATAGCTGTCGCTGTCTTTTCAGTGGCCGACTTCCTCACTGGTCCCTGCACCTTACAAATCACACTCACTTTATTATACTGAATATGCACATTTTACAAGTATCACACCCAGGATTAGAAACCACAACCTATTACACAGGAAGCAGACACCTTACTGATGAAGCTGTTTGCTCCTGTATAGGAAATATGAGAATTTAAAATATATATTATGAAGATACTTCTCTGACAATTACACTTAACTTCATATAGTTAGAATTCTCATGATTCCTCTACAGGAGCAAATAGCTCCATCAGTAAAGTGTCTGCTGACAGTGTAACAGGTCATGGGTTCTAATCCTGGGAATGATTGCTAAGAAATGTGTGATTTTAAATAAAAGACAATTAAATGTATAAATACAGTATATACATTTTTTTCAGAGCACTCCATACACACACACACACACACACACACACACACACTTTAGAGAAAAAAAATGAAACAAATGACAACATCTTCACACTGCAACTTACAGCATTTATATTCTTGACACACACAATTGTTTATAATTGTTTATTTATTGTTTTTATATTTTGTACATACTGCTGCCACTCACTGTACTTATAGGCATGCTGGCACCTAATGAATGTTATTATTTTGCAACATAATGCCTGGACCTGATCAACACACAACTTTTTATTATTATTTTTTAATTTAATTTAATTTTTTGTACACTACGGTGACTCACTGTGCTTTTCGGCACACTTGCATATGATGCGATCACCGGCGCGTCACTTCCGGTAAGGCCGGAAGTGCTGTGACACCGGCGCCGTGCTGTGTAAATATTCTATTATATAAGGATCACTAATGTAAAAGATAATGCTCCATAAGCAATGGCTAACAGTGGTATATTAAAGTGTTCATAGGCCCGCCGTGTGGTTTAACCGGCAAGACCAATTGTTGCTATGGTAACGCGCAATACCGTTACGTCAACCCACTTGAGACGTACACCGTGTGGGGTACTAGACGATGGCACAGGGAGGAGCAGGTTTCCTTGATGATAATTTGTTGTCACAGGCTGAACACGGTATTGTATCACTGACTGATGACGATGCTGACAAGGTACTCTTTGACCAGATTGAATTCGACGCACTCCCTGCAGAAACTACCACTGACCTGTACCATCAGTTATTAAAACTCAGTAAAAGAGAAATTGACCTTAACCTTCACGGTCAATTTCTATCAGAGTATCACCGTAAAAAGCAAATCCCTAGAGGGTTTCGAGTTAGTAACATTCCCACTATAGGGAGAAATAAACCCACGTTCTGTAGCCGCTGGTGCGGCGTCCTGAACAAATGTTCGCTAGATTTAATGTTACTAGTAATTGAGGAAGTGGGCCCCGAACTGAACAGAGTCAAGACCCAGATTGACACATTCAATGACTCACACCTTTCCACTATTAGGAATGATAAATCCGGCAACTTCCTAGAGAAATTAAAAACCCAAATTGATAATTACAAGAAAGAGCTCACTGCGTTTAAGCGGAGCAAATTGACCACGGTGGTCTCTGACTACCAGAACCACACGGTGTACAGGTGGTTACTAGGGGACTCAAGATCAACTAGACCACAGAGAGGTTTTCGACAACGACGCCAGGGTCGACGGCAGTACGCCACTTCAGATACTGGTTCATCTGCTTCCACATCGGACACGGAACAGATTGATAACCGCCGACCACGTAATACAGCTTTTTTAGGACAGAGCACAGACGCAGGCCTACCCCCCAGCGGGGGACGCGCAGACCACATCCAAGGAAGGGGCGACATGTGGCGAAGGTGCAGGGAGAAAAACAAAACTTAGTTTTCAACCTGACCGATAGACCCCTTGATAAGGCCACAGTGAGTCTCCTTTCCCGTGGCCTGTCTTTCGTACCCATGTGCCCACATAAGTCCTTTGAGACAACCATCGACATGTATAAGTTTGGGCGCAAATTGAGACTTCGTGAACACTATGGTGATAGTAGCATGGAAAATCGGTCCCCATTCCGTCCCCCATCAACCTATGATCCACCCTCCTCCAACCCCAGTATCAAGACATACATTCGACTGGTGGAACAAGATATTAATGCAGGTACCCCCGGAAAGCCCTATGACAACCTTTCTAAACAAGAAAGACAGGCACTAAAAGCACTGCGGGATGACACCTCCATAGTCATCAGACCGGCAGACAAGGGGGGAGCGATCGTTGTGCAGGAGTGGGATGATTATAACAATGAGATTTGTAGACAGCTGGCTGACACAACGACATATTCATGCTGTGCCACAAATCCCATCCCAAAATTTAAAGATCAGGTTGACCGACTATTACAACATGGTCTTCAATCCAAGTGGATTGACAAACATACTTTTGATTATCTCACAGTCCCACATCCGGTGTGCCCCATCATCTATACCTTACCGAAGGTCCATAAAACACTCTCTCACCCACCAGGTAGGCCTATCATTTCGGCAAGGCATTCACTGCTTCAACCACTGGCAGTCTATGTTGATTCATTTTTACAACCATTGGTACAACAGTCAGATAGCTATATTAGAGACACTGTGGATTTTCTCGCCAAACTCTCCGAATTACCACAACCTTGTGGAAACATCAAACTGGCAACTATGGACGTCTGCTCATTATACACCATTATTCCACATGAGGATGGACTGCAGACACTAAGACAGGCTCTTGGCACCCACCCTCCTGCCAACCTACCTATTGACTTCATCATTCAACTAGCAGAAGCAGTTCTGAAACTTAATCATTTTTCCTATTTGGACAAGTATTATGTACAAAGATCTGGAACCGCTATGGGGTCCAATTTGGCACCGGCATATGCCAATCTTTTCATGACGGCGTATGAGAAAATGCACATAATTCCAATCTATGGGGCTCACATTTTAATGTACAAACGTTTCATCGACGACATATTTATCCTCTGGACTGGAACAACCGAGATGTTTAATTCAATGGTCGAGACATTGAATACATTGGAGAATCCGGTGAAATTTACACATCAGATTGATGACCACCACATCAACTTCCTTGACATCACAGTCTCTATTGAAGACCATAGGATCAACACAACGCTTTTCAGAAAGCCCACCGATAGAAACACTCTCCTTCTCTCTACCAGCCAACATCCACCGGCACTTAAAGAAAATTTGCCCATTTCACAATTTCTAAGGGTTATGAGGAACAACTCCAATCCAGTAAATATGGAACAACAATTGAAAGATATGTCGAAGAGATTCCGTGAACGTGGATATTCAGATAGTTGTATTCAACGATGTCTACATAAAGCTCGTATGAAATTCTTGACAACTGACAATAATACCCTTGGTGTCACCACAAGTGCCAATCCCAAGACAGATAGGATGGTATTCACCACCACATTTGATAGCCAGTCTGGCAAAATCAATAAAGCCCTCCGTAAAAGGTGGCCTATTATTGCAACAGACAGTTCATTGAAAGCAAAGAATATGCGACCTCCTATGATGGCATACCGTAAGTCACCAAACCTGAAGCAACTACTATTAAGACCGACAGCAAGCCCTACAGCACCAACTAGGACAACTTGGTTGCAAGAACAGAAACCAGGATGCTTCAAGTGCACAGGCTGCACCACGTGCCGGAGCATGCTCACCGGCCCAACTTTTCCCCATCCACACTCTGGACGCCCTATCAAGATTAAATACAAATTACATTGTCTAATGGACCACGTCATCTATATTCTCACATGCCCGTGCGGGCTATACTATGTCGGGATGACATCGAGGCGATTCAGGGATAGGATGGCCAACCATAGGACCACCATCCATCAAGCGATTGAATCAAAGAAAGCAGAACAACCAGTACCCAGACATTTTATGGCACACCAACACCAGGTATCTAACCTCAGGTGTAAACTGATTGATTGGATACCCCCACTTGTCCGTGGGGGTGACCGAATCCTGACTTTAAAAAGAAAAGAATCATATTGGATTCATAGACTGGATACGATCGCCCCGAGAGGAATGAACGAGCACAATCCGCTTTCAATATTTCTTGAATAGCCACACGATACGCAACCAATTACCTCCGTGTTTGGTCATTCGATCAGGGACCTACCAACCAATAGCAAAGCTGGCCTATCGCTGACTCGGCCTGGCAGAAAACAGTGATCTTCAAGCAACATAACAGCCATGACTACACACTATCTCTCTGGCACTACCCAGACCCCTTAATGGGACGGGTAGAAAATCTAAATCTATACCATTTATGTAGTATGTCAGTGTGTGATTGTCCGCACACATCTAATTGCCTATACAGCACCGCTAGGACCCTAGAACTGGCCTGCTATGGACTGGGCATTATGACGTTCCTATGAGAGGGCAGCCTTCTACGCCACAAAAACTGTCAGTGCCCCTTGACAATACCCCTGTGATTCTAGTACACCCGGGTAAATTGTGTATTAGTAAGCCCCTCTGTGTGCAGATTTACTGTTGGTACCCGATTCATATAACTTTCTGCACTGGATAACCCATGTTTTCCATTTATTCACACTTTTTGCAGTGACATGGTAGCATTACATTCATTTTTACAGATGGTGGATTTATAAATGATTTATGATGGTTAACACCATCTTTAGCCACATATCAGTTTCATTTTTTCTGCAGTGATATCACGTGCTTAACACGCAAAAAAACTGTTTTTGAAATTTTCTTGTATCATATAATTGACCACTCATACTACACTATGTGCTGTCTTCCCAGGTCTCCAACATACCTATCACAGTAGATGGCTATAGCACTTTAATATTGTGTCCACGACGGTTTGACACGCAAATTAATGAGCTCTTGGAACGCACAACTTCCGGTTTAGACCGGAAGTGACGTAACGGTATTGCGCGTTACCATAGCAACAATTGGTCTTGCCGGTTAAACCACACGGCGGGCCTATGAACACTTTAATATACCACTGTTAGCCATTGCTTATGGAGCATTATCTTTTACATTAGTGATCCTTATATAATAGAATATTTACACAGCGCGGCGCCGGTGTCACAGCACTTCCGGCCTTACCGGAAGTGACGCGCCGGTGATCGCAGCGCATGATCCCGGCGTCCTCTAACACATTGGTATAAATAGGGGACCTGGGAGGCACTTAGGCAGATCCTGGTTCCTTCCTGAAGCTGCAAGTGTTGATATTTTCAATGGACTGATTGATTGATTGGCAGACACCTTGAGAAAGGTCCTAACACAGGACCGAAACGTTGGTGAGCCCCCTTTTGTTTGTGCATATACTGTACTTGTGATATGGAACCAAGTATGTGAATAAATGACTTTATCTGCTAATACTACATTTGTCCAGTCTGGAGAGTGCTATCTTTCTCCACGGAAGTGTGGAGAAACACTGTATTATATATATATATATATATATATATATATATATATATATAAATAACCAATAGATGCGGGGGCGCACAAGTAACTTTTAGGTGAGCACTATAGGTGCACGTGATAATGTGAATCGGTGTATAAAAGTAGTAAGAATAACACTAATACAGTTAGTGGATGGCAGCAACCTTAAACAATGTGGTATGTGCTTGGATGGCACATATACAAGGTGAAAATAGAACTAGAGGAGATAAGGGCACCTATTTAGTGTTTAAATATTAATAAAGTGAACCAAGTGGTAATGTATGGACATCACTTATCTGGTACACACATTGTCTTCGGTCACATGACCAATGTACATATGTGGAAACAAAAAATAGAACAGAAATAACATAGCGCGTACAGTTTTTTTCAAAACATGTTTCACCATAAATAATAGTTGTATCTAAAAAAACCTTCTAAGGATGAGCAAATCCTCAAGTGAAAAATCCACCAACAGGGATTAACTAAAGGTTTTTCACATAATTTAATACAACATATAAAAACAAAATATACACAGATAGTAAAAATTCAAGCGTACAGAATAGAACAAAAATTCAAGCTTATCAGGCCGTGTATGACAACGGACATATCCTGTTTTCCATATGAATCCAATAATGGTAAAAGTGCACACGTACAGGAAATTTAGATAAAAACTGCTTATCTGTCCAACTTTAGCAATCCGTATATACAGTTGGATACATCCTGTTTTCCATATGAGTCCAATAATGGTAAAAGTGCAAACGTACAGGAATGATAAATTAAAAGAGCTTATCTGTCCATAAAAAGGTCTCAGGTGCAATAGTTCCAACGCGTTTCATCAGCAGTTTGACTTCATCAAGGGGATAGAGTCAGTGAACAAGAGTAGCCATATTTATACCTATACACAGTATGGGGGTCTAGCACATGGCCAGACTATTGATGACATCACTTCCTGTCAAAGGCTGTGATAAAAGTCCCAAAAAAAAATTAAAATTAGTTTTAATATGAAGCAGGATGATCTTAATGACTTATAAATGAACTTACAAATCAGTAAAAACTGTTTTAGTGATAAATGCAGGTGATTAAAAACAATACAGTCGTGATATCAGCGTGGAATGTACGCTGGAATGCACGGTGACTTTCGGGTGTGAAGAGGGAAGAAGGGGGCGCAACTTCCGGTATATGCGATGGTCTTAAAATTATATATATTTAACTTATTCAAAACCCGCTGGCTTCAGCCGCCTTAATACATAGGCGCACCAATGCCAGATATAGCCGCGGTGACAGGCGCTGTACAGCCAACTCTTTTGTAGAAGAGCTAAGAATTCTACTCGTACAATATTTTCACAACAATGTCCTGGAAAAAGAGGAGTTCCAGTATTTGATGACGCCAAACCCAGTAATACCCATTTTCTACTTTCTACCTAAAATCCATAAATCACTTGATAATCTGCCGGGCAGATCTATTATAGCCGGAATTGACTCATTAACAGCTCACTTGTCAGAATATATAGATATTTTTCTTCAAAAATATGTGACAGAGTTATCATCTTATCTGAAGGACACAATTGACGTATTGAAGAACATCTTAAATATACAGTGGAAAGAAACATATATCTGGATAACCATAGACGTACAGAGTCTCTATACCTGCATTATACATGAGAAAGGGATAGAAGCCTGTCGAAAATTTCTGGACAGAGACGTCAACATATCCCAATTACATAAAAACGCTATATGTGAGTTTATTAATTTCATCCTCCGCCATAATTATTTAAAATTTCAAGACAATTTTTTCTTACAGACGTGTGGAACAGCGATGGGGACTATTTTAGCGCCTAGTTTCGCGAATCTGCTGATTGGGAGTTGGGAAGAGGAACACATATACTCCAACAATACATACACTAATCAATTGATATTCTACAAAAGATACATAGATGACATCCTCATAATATAGGAAGGAAAAGAAGAAGAATTCATTATGTTCTTTGATCAAATTTCCAGGAATGAGTATAATCTTAAATTCACTTCTCATCTGGACAAAATAAAGATTGTTTTTCTGGACCTAACCCTCTCAAGCATCAATCAACAAATCAGCACCTGCAACTACATCAAGGATGTAGATACCAACAGCTACTTACACTATAAAAGTTGCCACGCAAAGAACTGGAAACAAAATATCCCTTACTCACAATTTCATCGTATTAAACGATTGTAGCAATCAAGAAGAACGGGACAGACAACTTGAACTGTACGCCGGAAGATTCAAAGACAGAATATCCAGAGAGTACTATTAAAAATACTCTGGAAAAAGTACATGAGACAACTGAACCAATCCTTTCCAACAATAAAAATACAGACGAGTTTATGAACTTTGTTCCCTTCATAACTACGTACAACTGTCAAGAACGTACTATCAGAAATTCCATAAAAAAACACTGGAACCTTCTCCTGCTCGACCCTGTTCTCAAAGACATCATTCCACCTCAACCGAAAATCGTTTTCAGAAAAACTAAGAGTCTGAAAGATATCTTGGCACCCAGCCCTTTTTAGACCGGAAACCAAGACTCTAATACCAAAGTGTAAAGGCAACTATAAGTGCGGAAGCTGCAATATGTGTAGATATGTACACCCCATTAGAAGAACCTTTTCCAACCACAACAATACGAAAGAATATACCATCAAAGATTTTACGAACTGTAACTCTTCTATGGTCATCTACCTTTTAGAATGTAGTTGCGGCCTGAAATATGTGTGTAAAACAAAACGAACCCTTAAAATCCGCCTACAGGAACATGTCCGCAACATAAAAAATAAGGTAGAAAATCATGCAGTCTCAAGACATTTTAAGGAGAAACATCAATCTAACCTGGAGGATCTAACCTTCAAAGCCATTGAACTTGTAAAACCTGGAGAAAGAGGAGGAGACATACTAAATAGACTCTCCAGACGAGAAATGTTCTGGATTTTTGAACTTCAAACCATGTCGCCCCTTGGATTTAACAAGACGTTTGAAATTGCACCCTTTTTATAATAAAATATTCGTGTTTCGCTCACAAATAAAATATCACTTTAATATATCAATAAACCCTTAACACCATGCATGCCACACCTAGTCACTTCCACATCACGCATTTAGAGTATTTTGTAAAAATAAACATGCTTCTTATCTTGTTTATGATTTTTAGGAAGAAAAAAGTATACTATGGATCAATACGATGGAACTCTGTTACATACAAGCTTACCCTGCTTTCATCAACCATTTATTTGAATTATGTATATATATATTTATTTAAGAGCCAGAAACTGTTTTTTCATCCTTTCATAAAATCCTTTTATTTTGTACTTTTATATCGGACACTTTGAAGGTCGTTTTTATTACATGAAATTATCATTATCATGGGGCATGAAACATATATACTAGCTATCTAATGTTTTTTTACTATAAGCACTTCTGTTTCTATATTCACAAACTGTTTTAATGACCCCTCCGTCGTTCCTGCTACTGACCGCACCCACTTAATGACGATGCGGGTCAGCTAGCGGTCACGTGTGCGATCCACCAGTGACGCACCACGTGACCGCCGGTAGTGACTTCATACGCGGTTGCCTAGCGACGCCGCATGTTACTGAAGGCGCTGTACAGCGCCTGACACCGTGGCTATATCTGGCATAGGCGCGCCTATGTTTTAAGGCGGCTGAAGCCAGCGGGTTTTGAATAAGTTAAATATATATAATTATAAGGCCATCGCTTATACCGGAAGTCGCGCCCTCTACTTCCCTCTTCACACCCGGAAGTCACTGTGCATTCCAGCGTGCGTTCCACGCTGATATCACGACTGTATTGTTTCTAATCACCTGCATTTATCACTAAAACAGTTTTTACTGGTTCATTTATAAGTCATTAAGATCATCCTGCTTCATATTAAAGCTAATTGTAAAAAAATGTTGGGACTTTTATCACAGCCTTTGACAGGAAGTGATGTCATCAATAGTCTGGCCATGTGCTAGACCCCCATACTGTGTATAGGTATAAATATGGCTACTCTTGTTCACTGACTCTATCCCCTTGATGAAGTCAAACTGCTGACGAAACACGTTGGGACTATTGCACCTGAGACCTCTTTATGGACAGATAAGCTCTTTATCATTCCTGTACGTGTGCACTTTTACCATTATTGGATTCATATGGAAAACAGGATATGTCCGTTGTCATACACGGCCTGATAAGCTTGAATTTTTTGCAAAAAGAAAAAGAGGGTGTTCCGCACTGGTAAATGATAACAGACAAGACCTTATTATGAGGAAATGTGTCCGTGACCGACATCGGAAATGTAACACTGATGTGTAAATATGCCGTCGGTGGTGCTCCCAGAGTCAGTAGGTTTACATTGAAAATTAAGGAGGAAAAAAGAAAGACTCTGTGCTGGGGCACTCTTTATGAAAAAATGAGACAATAAAAATTAACCTTTATTTAGGATCATATAAGATATAGTGTGACAATCAAGATCAAGTATTTTTAAATAAAAATATAAATACCAGAATTGTATAAGATTAATTAACCGTAAATACTGCCAAGGTGAAAATGTATTATATATAGTCACAGGAGTGGCTTAACATATGTCCACTGACAATGAGTGGATAGCCAAAGTCACCTAAAGTGATATCCCGAGGGTTAATCTGAGCACCAATAGATTGAAAGGTTTGTTGCCTAATGTGGTGTGGATCCACCTTCTGTATAGATGTCTAACAGTGGTGTCACCATAGGCATTTTAATGCAGCGGATTAGAGAAGAGTGTATAATCTGCTGAGTTGATAGGAAATTAGTGATGACCAATAGATAGTGGTTTAAGTCATGAAGAAGTGGTGTTGAGACACAGCAAGTTTGTGGGAAAGTACACCTGTAAAACTTGGGAGGGTCGTTCTGTTAGTTCTAATGAAAGAAGAAAAAAGGGAAATAAGGTTGAAGATTAAGATTCAAGCTTGAATTTTTGTTCTATTCTGTACACTTGAATTTTTACTATCTGTGTATATTTTGTTTTTATATGGTGTATTAAATTATGTGAAAAACCTTTAGTTAATCCCTGTTGGTGGATTTTTTACTTGAGGATTTGCTCATCCTTGGAAGGTTTTTTAGATACAACTATTATTTATGGTGAAACATGTTTTGAAAAAAACTGTACGCGCTATGTTATTTCTGTTCTATTTTTTGTTTCCACATATGTACATTTGTCATACAGGTTGAGTATCCCTTATCCAAAATGCTTGGGACCAGAGGTATTTTGGATATCGGATTTTTACATATTTTGGAATAATTGCATACCATAAAGAGATATCATGGTGATGGGACCTAAATCTAAGCATATAATGCATTTATGTTACATATACACCTTATACATACAGCCTGAAGATCATTTTAGCCAATATTTTTTTATAACTTTGTGCATTAAACAAAGTGGGGTATATTTACTAAGCTCCCGATTTTGACCGAGATGCCGTTTTTTCTTCAAAGTGTCATCTCGGTTAATCTCGGTAATTTACTAAACACTAATCACGGCAGTGATGAGGGCATTCGTAATTTTTTGCAAGTTCAGGTAAAAAATTACGAATGAATACACCATCGGTCAAAACGCGGCTGTTTAAGTATGAATCTCGGTCATTTACTAAGAAGTGCAAAGCCAAAAAAGAACAAACACTGCCGTGAAAAATTACAACTCGTAAAAAAGTGCTAAAAAAAAACAGACCTTTTTTTTTTATTCGTGATTGGATAGGCATGCACGGATCCATGAGATCCGTGCATGTATATCAGTGGGAAGGGGTGGGAAAGTGCTTATTTTTTCAAAAAAAATTGCGTGGGGTCCCCCCTCCTAAGCATAACCAGCCTCGGGCTCTTTGAGCCGATCCTGGTTGCAGAAATATGGTGAAAAAAATGACAGGGGTTCCCCCATATTTAAGCAACCAGCATCGGGCTCTGCGCCTGGTCCTGGTCCCAAAAATACGGGGGGAAAAAAGAGTAGTGGTCCCCCGTATTTTTAAAACCAGCACCGGGCTCCACTAGCTGGACAGATAATGCCACAGCCGGGGGTCACTTTTATACAGCGCCCTGCGGCCGTGGCATCAAAAATCCAACTAGTCACCCCTGGCCGGGGTACCCTGGGGGAGTGGGAACCCCTTCAATCAAGGGGTCCCCCCCCCCCAGCCACCCAAGGGCCAGGGGTGAAGCCCGAGGCTGTCCCCCCCCATCCAATGGGCTGCGGATGGGAGGGCTGATAGCCTTTGTTGTAAAATAAAAGATATTGTTTTTAGTAGCAGTACTACAAGTCCCAGCAAGCCTCCCCCGCATGCTGGTACTTGGAGAACCACAAGTACCAGCATGCGGCGGAAAAACGGGCCCGCTGGTACCTGTAGTACTACCACTAAAAAAATACCCAAAAAAACACAAGACACACACACCGTGAAAGTATAATTTTATTACATACATACACACATACATACATACTTACCTTATGTTCTCACGCAGGTCGGTCCTCTTCTCCAGTAGAATCCAAGGGGTACCTGTTGAAGAAATTCTACTCACGAGATCCAGGGGTCCAGGCTCCTCGGCAAATCCAGGGATAATCCACGTACTTGAATAAAACAAAAAAACGGTTGCCCGACCACGAACTGAAAGGTGACCCATGTTTGCACATGGGTCACCTTCCCACGAATGCCAGAAACCCACTTTGCCTTCTGGCTAAGTGGGTTTCTTCAGCCAATCAGGGAGTGCCACGTTGTAGCACCCTCCTGATCGGCTGTGTGCTCTTGTCCTCACTGACAGGCAGCACACGGCAGTGTTACAATGTAGCGCCTATGCGCTACATTGTAACCAATGATGGGAACTTTCTGCCCTGCGGTTGACCTAAAGTGACGTCACCGCTGAGCAGAAAGTTCCCATCATTGGTTACAATGTAGCGCATAGGCGCTACATTGTAACACTGCCGCGTGCTGCCTGTCACTCAGTACAGGAGCACACAGCTGATCAGGAGAGTGCTACAACGTGGCACTCCCTGATTGGCTGAAGAAACCCACTTAGCCAGAAGGCAAAGTGGGTTTCTGGCATTCGTGGGAAGGTGACCCATGTGCAAACATGGGTCACCTTTCAGTTCGTGGTCGGGCAACCGTTTTTTTGTTTTATTCAAGTACGTGGATTATCCCTGGATTTGCCGAGGAGCCTGGACCCCTGGATCTCGTGAGTAGAATTTCTTCAACAGGTACCCCTTGGATTCTACTGGAGAAGAGGACCGACCTGCGTGAGAACATAAGGTAAGTATGTATGTATGTGTGTATGTATGTAATAAAATTATACTTTCACGGTGTGTGTGTCTTGTGTTTTTTTGGGTATTTTTTTAGTGGTAGTACTACAGGTACCAGCGGGCCCGTTTTTCCGCCGCATGCTGGTACTTGTGGTTCTCCAAGTACCAGCATGCGGGGGAGGCTTGCTGGGACTTGTAGTACTGCTACTAAAAACAATATCTTTTATTTTACAACAAAGGCTATCAGCCCTCCCATCCGCAGCCCATTGGATGGGGGGGGACAGCCTCGGGCTTCACCCCTGGCCCTTGGGTGGCTGGGGGGGGGGGGACCCCTTGATTGAAGGGGTCCCCACTCCCCCATGGTACCCCGGCCAGGGGTGACTAGTTGGATTTTTGATGCCACGGCCGCAGGGCACTATATAAAAGTGACCCCCGGCTGTGGCATTATCTGTCCAGCTAGTGGAGCCCGGTGCTGGTTTTAAAAATACGGGGGACCCCTACTCTTTTTGTCCCCCGTATTTTTGGGACCAGGACCAGGCGCAGAGCCCGATGCTGGTTGCTTAAATATGGGGGAACCCCTGTCATTTTTTTCCCATATTTCTGCAACCAGGATCGGCTCAAAGAGCCCGAGGCTGGTTATGCTTAGGAGGGGGGACCCCACGCATTTTTTGGGGGGATTTTACATTGTTTAATTAAAAATAAAAAATAAAAAGAACCCCAGCACGGATCACACAGATCCGGCCGAGATTGATTGTAAAAAAAACGGCAGTGTTTTGCTAATCACTGCCGTAAAATTAGGAAAAAAAAAACGAATGACATCGACATCGGAAGAAAAGAAAAACACGAATACGACAGCTTAGTAAATCCATCGTAATAAATTCAAAAAGTTGCAGTTTTACACTCTCGATGTCATTCGTGATTGAACTTTGACCTATTTTCGGAAATTACGAATGTTAGTAAATATACCCCAGTGTGTCTACATTCACACAATTCATTTAAGTTTCATATACACCTTATACACACAGCCTGAAGGTCATTTAATACATATTTTTAATAACTTTGTGTATTAAACAAAGTTTGTGTACATTGAGCCATCAAAAAACAAAGGTTTCACTATCTCACTCTCACTCAGAAAAGTCCGTATTTCGGAATATTCCGGATTTCGGAATATTTGGATATGGGATACTCAACCTGTACCATATAAGATTGTATCATTTTAGAAATACTACTGTAGTCCAATTTTAACAGTATTGTAAAATTACAGAATTAGCATATTAGTTATCCCAAAAAGAAGACCCAAGTTTTGCATATGGTGTAGTCTAACAATTTCATGCATCCTATAAATGAGGGGCTATAGTGACCAGATTGCATATTAGAGTTTTATAAATACTAGGGATCATGTGAACATGAGCATTTTGATGAAAACACGTGGGTTCAAAAGGTGTTACTCGGTGGACCTCCAGAGTGCCCTGTCTCCTGCAGCCTCTGACTGTCTGGCTCTTCTCCGGGACCACGTGGGCCCCCCTCTCTGCCGAAGCTCCCCGGTCCTGTCTCGCCCACCTTGCTCGGCTGGCCACGTCATGATGCCTCTCTAGGGCCCCAGCCTTACCCCCCCTGGTCCTGAGCCTTACTGCTGGAGCGCCTTCTCTACCTCCCACCCTGCTGTCCACCCCCTTTCTCATATGTCCACGATGCCCAGGGGTGGCAAAAAGTCACAGGGGTCCAACCTCACACCATTCCTTACTAAAAAGAGCACCCCGGCCAAGAGCAGGCCTGATGCTCCTGAACCACCCCATGGTCCCTCCGATTCTGAGGCCGAAGATGACGATCTCACACCCCTTACCCGCAGGGACTTTCTCTCCCTCCTTAAGGAGATGCGGGATGTTAAAACCTCTGTCCAGGCTCTCCACTCCCTGAAATCCGATATTGCCGACATTGGCTCCAGAACAGATCAACTTGAACGACGAGTGGAAGAGGTGGTGTCGTTCCAGCAAGCGGTCGAGACCGACTTCCATCAACTCCGCCAAGATGTTGTCCAGTTGCGGGAGGAGCATGAGGACCAAGACAATAGGGTGAGGAGAAATAACCTGAGTATCCGGGGTATTCCTGAGGAGGTTGAGGCGGCCCACCTTGATCTTTACCTTAAGCGCCTCTTTGCCCACCTGTCACCTGACACCCCTGAAGAACATCTCCTAGATGGAGCGCATCGAGCCCTGCGACCTCGCTCTCAGGACTCCTCCCAGCCCAGGGATGTCATCCTCCAACTGCACTACTTCACTGCGAAAGAGGCCATCATGAGAGAAGCCCGACGGCTGGGATCTGTGACTTTCCAGAATACCCCCATGCAGATCTTTCAGGACTTATCCCCGCTCACCCTGGCCAAACATAGAGACTTTAAACCCGTCACTTCCCTGCTCTCCCGTCATAATGTTAAATACCGCTGGGGTTTCCCTTTCCATATCCTGGTTTGGCACCAAGGCAAGCTGCTCACGGCCAGGAACCTACCCGAGGCTCAAACGCTGCTCTCCAAGCTGGGTATCCACACCGCCAAACAGGATATTCCTACTCAACGCCTGCCACCGCGGACACAGCGGGACTCGCTTCAGCCCCCTCGATCTGAGTGGTTTACGGTCCCGGCTTCTGCGGCCACCCCAGCTCCACCTCCAGTTCCCTGATGGACTTCTAGCTCTCTAATTTAAGGCCTTCTCTATATAATTATGTTGACCTTTCCTGGTCGCACTCCCCTACCCGGGGAGCTGTTTTACTTTAGATCTCCCGCATCCTGATTTCCCGACCCCTTAGTTGATTCTCGACTGTTTCGTTGTTACCTCTTGTTAAACTGTTACAATGTTGACATGTTAATATGCTGAAAACTGCTAATCTGTTTTTTCTCTACCCCCTGCCCCTCCCTTCCTTTCTGGACCTGGCGCTCCATCTGTTCTTTGTCCCTGCTTTCTTTCCAGCTTTTTCCCTCAGGTCCCCCCAGGGGAGGTTTGCCTCCTACCCCTCGCTATGTGGTTTGTGATCCATTATCTGGACCCCATGCCGCGCACCCTTAGGGCTTTGAGCCCTCTTGCTGACCTAGGTGCCCTCCCGACACCTAGTATCCCTTCCCCCTGTCAGCATTACCGGTCCTGGCCCCTATTGCCGGATGACCAACCACCCTCCCTTCCCCCCCGGTTTCCTTTCCTTCCTCCCTCCTTTCTGACCACGTTGTCTCTCACTTTGTATCCTTCTTCTCTATCTCTCTTCTTCCTTCCTCTACTTTCAGTGCTCTCCGCGCCTTCTATTCTGCCTACCTCTTTGTTGCTTGCCCATGGGTCTCCGGGTACTCTCCTTTAATGTGAAGGGCTTGAATAGCCTTTAAAAGAGAGGTAAGCTCTTTGCCTCCCTTAAACTCCATAAAGGTGACCTGGTCTTTCTCCAGGAGACTCACTTCCTACATAACTCCCACCCTACGCTGCAATGTAAACCATACCCTGATTCTTTCCATGCCTGTGACCATTCAGCCAAGAAACGGGGGGTTGCGATTTTATTTGCCCGCCACCTCACCTTTGAGCTTCTAGATTCCCATGCCGACAAGGATGGCCGGTTTCTTGTTTTAGTGGTGAAACTTAATAACAAACTCTGTACCCTAGCCAACGTCTATACCCCTAACCAACGACAGGAACGATTCTTTGCAAAGCTAGATACTCTCCTTACTCGAGTCCGGCAAGGCGACCTCATACTTGCTGGGGACTTTAACTCTGTTTTAAATCCACAGATGGACCACTCTCCCTCTCTCCCCACTGCTTCCCCGTCGGACTCCCTCCGCTCTAGATCCCTCCTCCGTCTCATGCGATCCCAGCTTCTCTATGACTCCTGGAGGATAAAAGACCCCTCTGCTCGTGACTATACCTTTTATTCTGCTCCTCATAATTCCTACTCCCGCATTGATATGGTCCTGCTCAGCCACGATCTCGCCTTGAATCTCCACGCTGCCCATATTCACCCATTGATCTGATCTGATCATGCCCCTATCTCTTGCGACCTCTCGGGTCTGATATCACGCCCCCGTCCCATGACATGGCGTCTTAACGACTCCCTCCTTCACAACCCGGAGATAAGTTCCCATCTTCGGGACATGATTTCCGACTATTTTACCCTGAACGATACCCCTGACATTTCTAGGTCCACTCTCTGGCTGGCACACAAAGCAGTTCTTCGTGGGCACGTTATCAGCCTGGCCTCAAAAACCAAAAAGCAATCCCTCACCCAGTTTAACAAACTCTCTATTAAACTCCACACACTTGAGACCCAGCATAAGGCGTCCTCCGACCAGGCTGTCTTGTCTGAAGTTCGCACTGTTAAGGCAGAACTTGATCTCCTTCTCTCCAGACGGGTGGCCAAACGTCTTAAGTGGCTTCGCCAGTCTTTTTACGAGAAAGGAGACAAGGCGGACAAGAGCCTAGCAGCACGACTCCGTTCCACGAGAGCCAAAACTAATATTATCTCTATCAGAAACTCTCTCAATCAGCTTGTTCATGACCCCACCGCCATCAGGGCTGCCTTCCAATCCTATTACGCTGACCTGTACAACCTTCCACCCCCCTCACCTGGTTCTTCCCCTCTGCCCCACTCTGACCTAGTCTCTCACTTTCTTTCAGCGTCTAACTTGCCTAGATTGCCTCAGGACGCCATGGACCATCTTAACAGTGAGATCTCGGTGGAAGAAATTGCCCAGACTATACTCATGCAAAAAATTGGTATATCCCCGGGCCCGGATGGGTTCACAGCTCTTTACTACAAAAAGTTATCCGATCTTCTCTCCCCCCACCTTCAGTCCCTGTTTAATAGGATTGTCCATGGCGACCCCTTTCCCCCTGAGATGTTGGAGGCTAGAATTGTGGTGATCCCTAAGGAAGGCAAGGACACCCTTAACTGCGCTAGCTACCGCCCTATATCTCTCTTGAACTTGGACTTGAAAATCTTTGCTAAAATCCTAGCCAACCGCCTTAACCCGTATCTCCCTTCCCTTGTCCATTACGACCAGGTGGTATTTATCCCAGGCCGTAAAGCGAGGGATAACACCAGATGTGCTATAGATCTTATACACATCTCGAACTCCAGGGGATCCCCCACTATCATGCTCTCCTTAGATGCTGAAAAGGCATTTGACCGGATCTCGTGGAGTTTTCTGAGAGCCGCCCTGGAGGTCTATGGCTTGTCTGGTGGCTTTCTCACTGGTGTCCTGGCACTATACTCCGCCCCCTCTGCCACAGTCTTAATCAATGGCGTCCCGTCTGCTTCCGTCAGCATTTCAAATGGAACACGTCAGGGATGCCCCCTCTCACCGCTAATATTTGCCCTCATTTTTGAGCCCCTCGCTTCTCAAATTAGAGCTCATCCAGATATACACGGTATACAAGTAGGCCGTATCGATCTAAAATCTTCCTCTTCGCTGACGACATTCTACTTTCTCTGAGCCAGCCCCTTATCTCACTCCCAAATTTATTTACAGTCCTGCATTCTTACAGCCTTAAATCAGGCTACAAGATCAATTATTCCAAATCCGAGGCTATGCTGCTTCATGTCCCTCACCGAGAGGCTGAGTCCCTTCGCGCCAACTTTAATTTTAAATGGCAGCCCACAAAGATGAAATATTTGGGGATTTATTTGACCTCCCGCTATGACTCTCTCTTCCGGGAAAACTTTCCACCCCTCCTCACCAACACACTCACTGACCTGACATCCTGGAACAGTCTTTTCATTTCGTGGCTGGGCAGGATCATAGCGGTTAAAATGACCATAGTCCCCAAATGGCTTTATCTTTTCCAGACCCTCCCGGTGGCAATCCCAGCCTCCTTTCTTCGCACTATCCAACGAACCCTCGTGCGTTTTATCTGGAACCACAGACACCCCCCCCCCCGCATCGCCGCCAATACCCTGAAATGGCCAACCTCCGCTGGCGGTAGGGGTCTTCCTGATGTCAAACTCTACTATCTAGCCTCCCACCTATCCCAAATTGTCACCTCTTATGCTCCTCCGGGATCTGTATCCTAGTTGGATATTGATGCAGCCCTCGTCAGCCTCGGTGGTTACAAGAGGAAGGGATTTACTGGTCAGTGGACTGTAACCAAGCTCACGCAAACCACCCCACCAACTCCCTCAGTGTCAATTTCCTCCTTCCCCAGGAATGCCAATAGTCCTGCAGGCCATGTCACTGGCAATTCTGACGAGTCCTCTCCTGCCTGGGATTCCTCCGATGCATCCTTGCGTTTAACGCCTACTGCTGCTGGCGCTGCTGTTGTTGCTGCTGGGAGTCGATGGTCATCCCAGAGGGGAAGTCGTAAGACCACTTTTACTACTTCCACCAAGCAATTGACTGTCCAACAGTCCTTTGCGAGGAAGATGAAATATCACAGCAGTCATCCTGCTGCAAAGCGGATAACTGAGGCCTTGGCATCCTGGGCGGTGAGAAACGTGGTTCCGGTATCCATCATTACTGCAGAGCCAACTATAGACTTGTTTGAGGTACTGTGTCCCCGGTACCAAATACCATCTAGGTTCCATTTCTCTAGGCAGGCGATACCGAAAATGTACACAGACCTCAGAAAAAGACTCACCAGTGTCCTAAAAAATGCAGTTGTACCCAATGTCCACTTAACCACGGACATGTGGACAAGTGGAGCAGTGCAGACTCAGGACTATATGACTGTGACAGCCCACTGGGTAGATGTATGGACTCCCGTCGCAAGAACAGCAGCGGCGGCACCAGTAGCAGCATCTCGCAAACGCCAACTCTTTCCTAGGCAGGCTACGCTTTGTATCACCGCTTTCCAGAATACGCACACAGCTAAAAACCTCTTACGGCAACTGAGGAAGATCATCGCAGAATAGCTTACCCCAATTGGACTCTCCTGTGGATTTGTGGCATCGGACAACGCCAGCAATATTGTGTGTGCATTAAATATGGGCAAATTCCAGCACGTCCCATGTTTTGCACATACCTTGAATTTGGTGGTGCAGAATTATTTAAAAAACGAGAGGGGCGTGCAAGAGATGCTGTCGGTGGCCAGAAGAATTGCGCCACACTTTCGGCGTACAGGCACCACGTACAGAAGACTGGAGCACCACCAAAAACGCCTGAACCTGCCCTGCCATCATCTAAAGCAAGAAGTGGTAACGAGGTGGAATTCAACCCTCTATATGCTTCAGAGGTTGAGGAGCAGCAAAAGGCCATTCAAGCCTATACAACTGAGCACGATATAGGAGGTGGAATGCACCTGTCTCAAGCGCAGTGGAGAATGATTTCAACGTTGTGCAAGGTTCTGCAACCTTTTGAACTTGCCACACGTGAAGTCAGTTCAGACTAGAGATGAGCGGGTTCGGTTTCTCTGAATCCGAACCCGCCCGAACTTCATGTTTTTTTTCACGGGTCCGAGCGACTCGGATCTTCCCGCCTTGCTCGGTTAACCCGAGCGCGCCCGAACGTCATCATGACGCTGTCGGATTCTCGCGAGGCTCGGATTCTATCGCGAGACTCGGATTCTATATAAGGAGCCGCGCGTCGCCGCCATTTTCACACGTGCATTGAGATTGATAGGGAGAGGACGTGGCTGGCGTCCTCTCCATTTAGATTAGGGTTGAGAGAGAGAGAGAGAGATTGACCTGAGGCTGTGATACTGTAGAAGAGAGTGCAGAGTTTAGTGACTGACGACCACAGTGACCACCAGACAGTGCAGTTGTTTGTTTTATTTAATATATCCGTTCTCTGCCTGAAAAAAACGATACACACAGTGACTCAGTCACATACCATATCTGTGTGCACTGCTCAGCCCAGTGTGCTGCATCAATGTATATATATATCTGACTGTGCTCAGCTCACACAGCTTATAATTGTGGGGGAGACTGGGGAGCACTGCAGTGCCAGTTATAGGTTATAGCAGGAGCCAGGAGTACATAATATTATATTAAAATTAAACAGTGCACACTTTTGCTGCAGGAGTGCCACTGCCAGTGTGACTAGTGACCAGTGACCTGACCACCAGTATATATAATATTAGTAGTATACTATCTCTTTATCAACCAGTCTATATTAGCAGCAGACACAGTACAGTGCGGTAGTTCACGGCTGTGGCTACCTCTGTGTCGGCACTCGGCAGCCCGTCCATAATTGTATATACCACCTAACCGTGGTTTTTTTTTCTTTCTTTATAGTCATACTAGTTACGAGTATACTATCTCTTTATCAACCAGTCTATATTAGCAGCAGACACAGTACAGTGCGGTAGTTCACGGCTGTGGCTACCTCTGTGTCGGCACTCGGCAGCCCGTCCATAATTGTATATACCACCTAACCGTGGTTTTTTTTTCTTTCTTTATACATACATACAAGTTACGAGTATACTATCTCTTTATCAACCAGTCTATATTAGCAGCAGACACAGTACAGTGCGGTAGTTCACGGCTGTGGCTACCTCTGTGTCGGCACTCGGCAGCCCGTCCATAATTGTATATACCACCTAACCGTGGTTTTTTTTTCTTTCTTTATACATACATACTAGTTACGAGTATACTATCTCTTTATCAACCAGTCTATATATTAGCAGCAGACACAGTACAGTGCGGTAGTTCACGGCTGTGGCTACCTCTGTGTCGGCACTCGGCAGCCCGTCCATAATTGTATATACCACCTAACCGTGTTTTTTTTTTTTTTCTTTATACATACATACTAGTTACGAGTATACTATCTCTTTATCAACCAGTCTATATATTAGCAGCAGACACAGTACAGTGCGGTAGTTCACGGCTGTGGCTACCTCTGTGTCGGCACTCGGCAGCCCGTCCATAATTGTATATACCACCTAACCGTGGTTTTTTTTTCTTTCTTTATACATACATACTAGTTACGAGTATACTATCTCTTTATCAACCAGTCTATATATTAGCAGCAGACACAGTACAGTGCGGTAGTTCACGGCTGTGGCTACCTCTGTGTCGGCACTCGGCAGCCCGTCCATAATTGTATATACCACCTAACCGTGGTTTTTTTTTCTTTCTTTATACATACATACTAGTTACGAGTATACTATCTCTTTATCAACCAGTCTATATATTAGCAGCAGACACAGTACAGTGCGGTAGTTCACGGCTGTGGCTACCTCTGTGTCGGCACTCGGCAGCCCGTCCATAATTGTATATACCACCTAACCGTGGTTTTTTTTTCTTTCTTTATACATACATACTAGTTACGAGTATACTATCTCTTTATCAACCAGTCTATATATTAGCAGCAGACACAGTACAGTGCGGTAGTTCACGGCTGTGGCTACCTCTGTGTCGGCACTCGGCAGCCCGTCCATAATTGTATATACCACCTAACCGTGGTTTTTTTTTCTTTCTTTATACATACATACTAGTTACGAGTATACTATCTCTTTATCAACCAGTCTATATATTAGCAGCAGACACAGTACAGTGCGGTAGTTCACGGCTGTGGCTACCTCTGTGTCGGCACTCGGCAGCCCGTCCATAATTGTATATACCACCTAACCGTGGTTTTTTTTTCTTTCTTTATACATACATACTAGTTACGAGTATACTATCTCTTTATCAACCAGTCTATATATTAGCAGCAGACACAGTACAGTGCGGTAGTTCACGGCTGTGGCTACCTCTGTGTCGGCACTCGGCAGCCCGTCCATAATTGTATATACCACCTAACCGTGGTTTTTTTTTCTTTCTTTATACATACATACTAGTTACGAGTATACTATCTCTTTATCAACCAGTCTATATATTAGCAGCAGACACAGTACAGTGCGGTAGTTCACGGCTGTGGCTACCTCTGTGTCGGCACTCGGCAGCCCGTCCATAATTGTATATACCACCTAACCGTGGTTTTTTTTTCTTTCTTTATACATACATACTAGTTACGAGTATACTATCTCTTTATCAACCAGTCTATATATTAGCAGCAGACACAGTACAGTGCGGTAGTTCACGGCTGTGGCTACCTCTGTGTCGGCACTCGGCAGCCCGTCCATAATTGTATATACCACCTAACCGTGGTTTTTTTTTCTTCTTTATACATACATACTACTACGACATCTCTTTATCAACCAGTCTATATTAGCAGCAGACACAGTACAGTACGGTAGTTCACGGCTGTGGCTACCTCTGTGTCTGCACTCGGCAGGCAGTCCGTCCATAATTGTATACCACCTAACCGTGGTTTTTTTTTCTTTCTTCTTTATACATACATAGTTACATAGACATCTCTTTATCAACCAGTCTATATTAGCAGCAGACACAGTACAGTACGGTAGTTCACGGCTGTGGCTACCTCTGTGTCTGCACTCGGCAGGCAGTCCATAATTGTATACTAGTATCCATCTCCATTGTTTACCTGAGGTGCCTTTTAGTTGTGCCTATTAAAATATGGAGAACAAAAATGTTGAGGTTCCAAAATTAGGGAAAGATCAAGATCCACTTCCACCTCGTGCTGAAGCTGCTGCCACTAGTCATGGCCGAGACGATGAAATGCCAGCAACGTCGTCTGCCAAGGCCGATGCCCAATGTCATAGTACAGAGCATGTCAAATCCAAAACACCAAATATCAGAAAAAAAAGGACTCCAAAACCTAAAATAAAATTGTCGGAGGAGAAGCGTAAACTTGCCAATATGCCATTTACGACACGGAGTGGCAAGGAACGGCTGAGGCCCTGGCCTATGTTCATGGCTAGTGGTTCAGCTTCACATGAGGATGGAAGCACTCAGCCTCTCGCTAGAAAAATGAAAAGACTCAAGCTGGCAAAAGCAGCACAGCAAAGAACTGTGCATTCTTCGAAATCCCAAATCCACAAGGAGAGTCCAATTGTGTCGGTTGCGATGTCTGACCTTCCCAACACTGGACGTGAAGAGCATGCGCCTTCCACCATTTGCACGCCCCCTGCAAGTGCTGGAAGGAGCACCCGCAGTCCAGTTCCTGATAGTCAGATTGAAGATGTCAGTGTTGAAGTACACCAGGATGAGGAGGATATGGGTGTTGCTGGCGCTGGGGAGGAAATTGACCAGGAGGATTCTGATGGTGAGGTGGTTTGTTTAAGTCAGGCACCCGGGGAGACACCTGTTGTCCGTGGGAGGAATATGGCCGTTGACATGCCAGGTGAAAATACCAAAAAAATCAGCTCTTCGGTGTGGAGGTATTTCACCAGAAATGCGGACAACAGGTGTCAAGCCGTGTGTTCCCTTTGTCAAGCTGTAATAAGTAGGGGTAAGGACGTTAACCACCTCGGAACATCCTCCCTTATACGTCACCTGCAGCGCATTCATAATAAGTCAGTGACAAGTTCAAAAACTTTGGGTGACAGCGGAAGCAGTCCACTGACCAGTAAATCCCTTCCTCTTGTAACCAAGCTCACGCAAACCACCCCACCAACTCCCTCAGTGTCAATTTCCTCCTTCCCCAGGAATGCCAATAGTCCTGCAGGCCATGTCACTGGCAATTCTGACGATTCCTCTCCTGCCTGGGATTCCTCCGATGCATCCTTGCGTGTAACGCCTACTGCTGCTGGCGCTGCTGTTGTTGCTGCTGGGAGTCGATGGTCATCCCAGAGGGGAAGTCGTAAGCCCACTTGTACTACTTCCAGTAAGCAATTGACTGTTCAACAGTCCTTTGCGAGGAAGATGAAATATCACAGCAGTCATCCTGCTGCAAAGCGGATAACTGAGGCCTTGACAACTATGTTGGTGTTAGACGTGCGTCCGGTATCCGCCGTTAGTTCACAGGGAACTAGACAATTTATTGAGGCAGTGTGCCCCCGTTACCAAATACCATCTAGGTTCCACTTCTCTAGGCAGGCGATACCGAGAATGTACACGGACGTCAGAAAAAGACTCACCAGTGTCCTAAAAAATGCAGTTGTACCCAATGTCCACTTAACCACGGACATGTGGACAAGTGGAGCAGGGCAGGGTCAGGACTATATGACTGTGACAGCCCACTGGGTAGATGTATGGACTCCCGCCGCAAGAACAGCAGCGGCGGCACCAGTAGCAGCATCTCGCAAACGCCAACTCTTTCCTAGGCAGGCTACGCTTTGTATCACCGCTTTCCAGAATACGCACACAGCTGAAAACCTCTTACGGCAACTGAGGAAGATCATCGCGGAATGGCTTACCCCAATTGGACTCTCCTGTGGATTTGTGGCATCGGACAACGCCAGCAATATTGTGTGTGCATTAAATATGGGCAAATTCCAGCACGTCCCATGTTTTGCACATACCTTGAATTTGGTGGTGCAGAATTTTTTAAAAAACGACAGGGGCGTGCAAGAGATGCTGTCGGTGGCCAGAAGAATTGCGGGACACTTTCGGCGTACAGGCACCACGTACAGAAGACTGGAGCATCACCAAAAACTACTGAACCTGCCCTGCCATCATCTGAAGCAAGAAGTGGTAATGAGGTGGAATTCAACCCTCTATATGCTTCAGAGGTTGGAGGAGCAGCAAAAGGCCATTCAAGCCTATACAATTGAGCACGATATAGTAGGTGGAATGCACCTGTCTCAGGCGCAGTGGAGAATGATTTCAACGTTGTGCAAGGTTCTGATGCCCTTTGAACTTGCCACACGTGAAGTCAGTTCAGACACTGCCAGCCTGAGTCAGGTCATTCCCCTCATCAGGCTTTTGCAGAAGAAGCTGGAGACATTGAAGGAGGAGCTAACACGGAGCGATTCCGCTAGGCATGTGGGACTTGTGGATGGAGCCCTTAATTCGCTTAACAAGGATTCACGGGTGGTCAATCTGTTGAAATCAGAGCACTACATTTTGGCCACCGTGCTCGATCCTAGATTTAAAGCCTACCTTGGATCTCTCTTTCCGGCAGACACAAGTCTGCTGGGGTTGAAAGACCTGCTGGTGACAAAATTGTCAAGTCAAGCGGAACGCGACCTGTCAACATCTCCTCCTTCACATTCTCCCGCAACTGGGGGTGCGAGGAAAAGGCTCAGAATTCCGAGCCCACCCGCTGGCGGTGATGCAGGGCAGTCTGGAGCGACTGCTGATGCTGACATCTGGTCCGGACTGAAGGACCTGACAATGATTACGGACATGTCGTCTACTGTCACTGCATATGATTCTCTCAACATTGATAGAATGGTGGAGGATTATATGAGTGACCGCATCCAAGTAGGCACGTCACACAGTCCGTACTTATACTGGCAGGAAAAAGAGGCAATTTGGAGGCCCTTGCACAAACTGGCTTTATTCTACCTAAGTTGCCCTCCCACAAGTGTGTACTCCGAAAGAGTGTTTAGTGCCGCCGCTCACCTTGTCAGCAATCGGCGTACGAGGTTACATCCAGAAAATGTGGAGAAGATGATGTTCATTAAAATGAATTATAATCAATTCCTCCGCGGAGACATTGACCAGCAGCAATTGCCTCCACAAAGTACACAGGGAGCTGAGATGGTGGATTCCAGTGGGGACGAATTGATAATCTGTGAGGAGGGGGATGTACACGGTGATATATCGGAGGGTGATGATGAGGTGGACATCTTGCCTCTGTAGAGCCAGTTTGTGCAAGGAGAGATTAATTGCTTCTTTTTTGGGGGGGGTCCAAACCAACCCGTCATATCAGTCACAGTCGTGTGGCAGACCCTGTCACTGAAATGATGGGTTGGTTAAAGTGTGCATGTCCTGTTTTGTTTATACAACATAAGGGTGGGTGGGAGGGCCCAAGGACAATTCCATCTTGCACCTCTTTTTTCTTTTCTTTTTCTTTGCATCATGTGCTGATTGGGGAGGGTTTTTTGGAAGGGACATCCTGCGTGACACTGCAGTGCCACTCCTAAATGGGCCCGGTGTTTGTGTCGGCCACTAGGGTCGCTAATCTTACTCACACAGCTACCTCATTGCGCCTCTTTTTTTCTTTGCGTCATGTGCTGTTTGGAGAGGGTTTTTTGGAAGGGACATCCTGCGTGACACTGCAGTGCCACTCCTAGATGGTCCCGGTGTTTGTGTCGGCCACTAGGGTCGCTAATCTTACTCACACAGCTACCTCATTGCGCCTCTTTTTTTCTTTGCGTCATGTGCTGTTTGGGGAGGGTTTTTTGGAAGGGCCATCCTGCGTGACACTGCAGTGCCACTCCTAGATGGGCCCGGTGTTTGTGTCGGCCACTAGGGTCGCTAATCTTACTCACACAGCTACCTCATTGCGCCTCTTTTTTTCTTTGCGTCATGTGCTGTTTGGGGAGGGTTTTTTGGAAGGGACATCCTGCGTGACACTGCAGTGCCACTCCTAGATGGGCCCGGTGTTTGTGTCGGCCACTAGGGTCGCTTATCTTACTCACACAGCGACCTCGGTGCAAATTTTAGGACTAAAAATAATATTGTGAGGTGTGAGGTATTCAGAATAGACTGAAAATGAGTGTAAATTATGGTTTTTGAGGTTAATAATACTTTGGGATCAAAATGACCTCCAAATTCTATGATTTAAGCTGTTTTTTAGTGTTTTTTGAAAAAAACACCCGAATCCAAAACACACCCGAATCCGACAAAAAAAATTCGGTGAGGTTTTGCCAAAACGCGTTCGAACCCAAAACACGGCCGCGGAACCGAACCCAAAACCAAAACACAAAACCCGAAAAATTTCAGGCGCTCATCTCTAGTTCAGACACTGCCAGCCAGGTCATTCCCCTCATCAGGCTTTTGCAGAAGAAGCTGGAGACATTGAAGGAGGAGCTAACACAGAGCGATTCCGCTAGGCATGTGGGACTTGTGGATGGAGCCCTTAATTCGCTTAACAAGGATTCACGGGTGGTCAATCTGTTGAAATCAGAGCACTACATTTTGGCCACCGTGCTCGATCCTAGATTTAAAACCTACCTTGGATCTCTCTTTCCGGCAGACACAAGTCTGCAGGGGTTCAAAGAACTGCTGGTGAGAAAATTGTCAAGTCAAGCGGAACGCGACCTGTCAACATCTCCTCCTTCACATTCTCCCGCAACTGGGGGTGCGAGGAAAAGGCTCAGAATTCCGAGCCCACCCGCTGGCGGTGATGCATGGCAGTCTGGAGCGACTGCTGATGCTGACATCTGGTCCGGACTGAAGGACCTGACAACGATTACGGACATGTCGTCTACTGTCACTGCATATGATTCTCTCCCCATTGAAAGAATGGTGGAGGATTATATGAGTGACCGCATCCAAGTAGGCACGTCGGACAGTCCGTACTTATACTGGCAGGAAAAAGAGGCAATTTGGAGGCCCTTGCACAAACTGGCTTTATTCTACCTAAGTTGCCCTCCCACAAGTGTGTACTCCGAAAGTGTTTAGTGCCGCCGCTCACCTTGTCAGCAATCGGCGTACGAGGTTACATCCAGAAAATGTGGAGAAGATGATGTTCATTAAAATTAATTATAATCAATTCCTCCGTGGAGACATTCACCAGCAGCAATTGCCTCCACAAAGTACACAGGGAGCTGAGATGGTGGATTCCAGTGGGGACGAATTGATAATCTGTGAGGAGGGGGATGTACACGGTGATATATCGGAGGATGATGATGAGGTGGACATCTTGCCTCTGTAGAGCCAGTTTGTGCAAGGAGAGATTAATTGCTTCTTTTTTGGTGGGGGTCCAAACCAACCCGTCATTTCAGTCACAGTCGTGTGGCAGACCCTGTCACTGAAATGATGGGTTGGTTAAAGTGTGCATGTCCTGTTTATACAACATAAGGGTGGGTGGGAGGGCCCAAGGACAATTCCATCTTGCACCTCTTTTTTCTTTCATTTTTCTTTGCGTCATGTGCTGTTTGGGGAGTGTTTTTTGGAAGGGCCAGCCTGCGTGACACTGCAGTGCCACTCCTAGATGGGCCAGGTGTTTGTGTCGGCCACTAGGGTCGCTTAGCTTACTCACACAGCTACCTCATTGCGCCTCTTTTTTTCTTTGCGTCATGTGCTGTTTGGGGAGTATTTTTTGGAAGGGCCATCCTGCCTGACACTGCAGTGCCACTCCTAGATGGGCCAGGTGTTTGTGTCGGCCACTTGGGTCGCTGAGCTTAGTCACACAGCTACCTCATTGCGCCTCTTTTTTTTCTTCTTTGCATCATGTGCTGTTTGGGGAGTGTTTTTTGGAAGGGCCATCCTGCGTGACACTGCAGTGCCACTCCTAGATGGGCCAGGTGTTTGTGTCGGCCACTTGGGTCGCTGAGCTTAGTCATCCAGCGACCTCGGTGCAAATTTTAGGACTAAAAATAATATTGTGAGGTGTGAGGTGTTCAGAATAGACTGAAAATGAGTGGAAATTATGGTTATTGAGGTTAATAATACTTTGGGATCAAAATGACCCCCAAATTCTATGATTTAAGCTGTTTTTTAGGGTTTTTTTAAAAAAACACCCGAATCCAAAACACACCCGAATCCGACAAAAAAAATTCGGTGAGGTTTTGCCAAAACGCGTTCGAACCCAAAACACGGCCGCGGAACCAAACCCAAAACCAAAACACAAAACCCGAAAAATTTCCAGTGCACATCACTAATAGCTTCTAAAATAAAGAATTGGTGGTGCTGCCCATAGCAACCAATCAGATGCTATCAATATCTAAAAAGCAATAGAGAAATTATAGACAGCATCTGATTGGCTACTATGGGCAACATCACCAATTCTCTGTTTTAGAAGTTTTAGTAAATTTACCCCCAAGACTGATGTTGTTCAAGCTACCAAAGGGTAGTGCATTTATTTATAACATACTGACTGGTGCAAGCACAATTTTATAGCACTTGCATTAGCACAATGGAGGTCATTCAGACCCGATCGCACACTGCATTTTTTCGCAGCTGTGCGATCGGGTCTGAACTGCGCAAGTGTGTGACACGCAATGCGCAGGCGCGTCGGCCGCCATCGCTGGTTGTCGCCAGTCAGCGATGGATCCTACGAAGAAAGAGATCGCAAGAAGATTGACAGACAGAAGGTGTTTGTGGGCAGCAACTCACCGTTTTCTGGGAGTGTCCGGAAAAACGCAGGCGGGCCCGGCCGTTTCCAGGGAGGTTTCCTGACGTCAGCATCATCCCGGATCATCTCAGCGGCTGAGTAAGTCCTGGGCTGTGCAGAAACTGCACAAACTTTTGTTTGTGCAGCTCTCTGCACAGCCGATCGCACCCCTGCACAGCGTTTCCCCCCTCCCCTGTAGGTGGCGATTACCTGGTCGCAGCAGTGCAAAAAATAGCCTGCGTGCGACCATTCTGAATTAGGCCCCATTACCGATCTAGGTGTAAAAGTACACAGATTGCAATTTATTGCAATCATACCCAGTTTACAGTATTTGCATAGACTGTCAATAACACAGTTGTTTCCTGTGCTGGCCTATAAACAATTTGCATAATATGCATCTGAATAGAAGCAAGGCGGTGCCCAGAATTTCTGGTATTCATTCATCTCTATTCATCTCTAATAATGGGATGTAGTTATCGGTCACACATACCCAACCCCTAATAATAACCAAACCTGAAGTATTCATATTGTCATGTTAAATCTATCAACAAGGAATATTAGACAGAAAAGGAGTATACCTATCTAACTTAAGGACATTTTCCTAGCCTAATTCTACATTCTGTACTTATTCATTGTGAATGCCATTAATGTTCCTGCTTTGTTTTTAAATACTACATAAGACCATAAAAAGACTTACACTGGGAAAACAAAACAATGCTGTTCTCTATTATTCATTCAAACAGTTGCACATTCTTGGTCATGTGAAATTTACAATAAAAACAATTAAAATAAAATTGTTCCCACATGGTGCTCATATAGTTATACAATATAGAAAGAATTACTGTTGGAGAAGCATACAATGAAATTCCTGATGAACTGTAGTTGCCTAGGAGTAAACACTTTGTATTCTGCATCTTAGAATAATGATTGCATTATTATACTTTGCAAGACATTCCGAAAGCTTCGCTTGGAATACATCACCATCACATTTCAAATACTTGCAGATGTTTTAGGTACAATTGAATGACATATTGTGTGAATTAATTAATAAGCTGCACTTAGTTGATTTCAATGTCAGAGGCTAAAAAAAAAAAAGTATTTAATAAAGGATACTGCTCAACTAATTAAGTGTTTACTTAACTGTGTTTGTTATTGATTTTTATCAGTAAAAGAGTATTTGTTAATAGTTCAGTTACAGTACAACTTTGGCACTTATATTGAATTTATTATTGAACAGAAATACCATACAGCTAATTGTAAAATTAACAGAGAAGAGGAAATTATTTCTAGTAATAGCAACAATAATTTTAGTATTTATGGTGATAAAGTGTCATGATCTTTTTTTTAGTTATGTTTAGCTAGCACTAAACTACCTTTTCATTGGTTAACTTTTGTATCACTGTATAGTTTAAAGTGGGTGTGATTAGAATTACCTATATCCAATCAACTAATCAGAATGTTCATAACAGCACCGATGATTTTAAGAGATGAATGTGCTGATCTTCTGACAGGCTGCCACAGTTCTGCCCAATCAGCGCATGTGTTACGAAGTGACAGCATTGTTTGGTACTGCACCTTCATCTACTGAAGTCAGGGCCAACATCCGGGGGGGGGACATCAGGGTGGGGGGCTGCTGGACTGGAGTCCTGGGCCTTGACAAAGTGGGGGCCCACCTGCGGTGAACCCTCTATAACAAAAGGGAAGGGCCCAGTCTGACCACAGAATACCTGGGGTAGTACTCCACCTTTGGAGGTGTGTTGTGTGAGCCTTGGGGGAGTGTGAAGGAGGAGCAGCTCTGTCCGTGAGTGTGGTACTGATGCCTGATGCAGCCATGATCCTTAAAAGCTCCCTCCTACTACTGCGAAGCTGGCTTGTTTGTTGCTGAATGGGAGGTGGGCTCAGCTGCAGCATCATGGCTGGGCCAGGAGATGAACGCAGAACACAGACACTTGCCACTGCCAGTCATGGCTGCCTAGCGCTGGAGCTCGGAAATGCAGCCTGTTGCAGGGTGCTGACAGGGCAGGGGACCCTCTCTGATAGATTACTTTCCACCTAGCTCCGGTCAGTGGGCCTAATTTAGATCTGGTTGCAGCTGCAAATTTGTTAGCTAATGGGCAAAACCATGTGCACTGCAGGGGAAGGGGGGGGGGGGGGGGGGCAGATATAACATGTGCAGAGAGAGTTAGATTTGAGTGGGGTGTGTTCAAACTGAAATCTAAATTGCAGTGTCAAAATAAAGCAGCCAGTGTTTACCCTGCACAGAAACGAAATAACCCACCCAAATCTAACTCTCTCTGCAAATGTTATATCTTTCCCCCCTGCAGTGCACATGGTTCTGCCCATTAGCTAACAAATTTGCTCCTGCTATCAGATCTGAATTACCCCGAGTGTCTCTTCTATTTCCTATCCTGTTGCGCTGAAGTTTTCCACACAGGCTCCCCCTCCTCTCTCCATGTCCTCCACCTGGCACCTCCTCTCCTACCTTACTGTAAGTGTCCACTACACACTGTCACAACTGAGGGCCTGAGCTGACGGAAGGCAGCCTCAGTTGTAGGGGCTGAGATGTACCGGAACCTGGGAGGTTGTATCAGACCCCTGGACATGTAAGTAACATGAAGAGAAACCGCCCGAAGGCGTGACCACGACAACTTGAGTAAAAGTCAATGATATTTATTTATGACAAACTCCATGCATCACAGTAGCAGTAAAAAGTAACATAAAAATCAGCAGAGAAATAATAATACAGTTCCTGGGTACTACAGGGTGGCAGGGGCCACAGAGCTCTGGTGGTATGAGACAGTTCTTATTATCTGCAAGTTGGAAAGTCCTTACCAGGCTCAACTGTAGCAATGAGGAAAGCCCAGGGTCGTACCAGCTGGTGTTCCAGGGAAAGCTGGACTGCTGTAGATAAAATGCTGCTGTGGGTACTGGTTAGAACCAGACAGGTGTTGGCACGGAGTGGATACTGGCTGGAACCAGTTAAATAATAAATAAAGCTTGAGAGCGATGCAATGTAGATGAAATGTAGAATTTGAGAGCGGAGAAATAATAATACCGGTGGAGAGTGGTAAACTGCAGAAAGGACACCGGCCCTTTAAGAGAAGCTGTACACTGCTGGAAGCTGAGCTGGAAGCAGGTGATGTTGTAGCTGGAAACAGGTGAGTCCAGAATGGATCGGAGAGTCAGGCTACACCGCAGATGGAATGCTGGTGCGGGTCTCTATAGCAGAAGTCTGGAGACAGGAGCTGGAACCTGAAAGACATTCACAGAAGAGAGACAAACTGGAACTAGGTTTGACAACCAAAGCACTGACGCCTTCCTTGCTCAGGCACAACCTATTTATACCTGCAGCAAGGAAGGCATTGGCTAGGCAATTATGCAAATTAATAATACTGACAACGGATTGGTAGGAATGATCAGCTGACAGAATCCAAGATGGCTGCGCCCATGCAGACACTTGGAGGGAAGTTTGGATTGTAATCCATGTGGTCTGGAAAACAGTAATGGCGGCGCCGGCCACCGGAGACAGGAGACGCCAGGCTGACAGATGCACATCCGACCACGCGGACACAGCGGAGGCCGCGGCTGACGTAATCGCCACTCTGAATGCAGAAGCTCAGGGACGGCGGCGGAGGCCGCGGGAGACGCCATGCCAAATGTATAAGGCATTACTGTGACTGCGTCCAGAGAGACAGGAGAGGATGCGGGAATGTGCACATCAGGATAACAGATGGGATCCGGTCCTGGAGCGCTGAGCCAGCCTTAGGAGGCATCTGATAGGTAAGAAATGGCGTCCAGATACCCGGATCGTGACAGCACCCCCCCCTTTAGGAGTGGCCCCAGGACACTTCTTTGGCTTTTGAGGAAACTTGGAATGGAATCTCCGGACCAAGGCAGGAGCATGGACATCAGAAGCATTGGTCCATGAACGTTCCTCAGGGCCATAACCCTTCCAGTCAATAAGATACTGAAGTTGACCGTAACGGTGACGTGAGTCCAGGATCTTGGCTACTTCATACTCAACGCCTCGTTGAGTATGGACTTTCGGAGTTGGAGGAAGTGAGGAATGAAACCGATTCAAGATTAGCGGTTTCAACAGGGAAACATGGAATGTCCTGGGTATCTTTAAGAAGGGAGGCAACTGGAGTCTGTAAGCAACAGGATTAATGACTTGATCAATTTTAAAAGGACCGATGTAGCGAGGTGCAAACTTCATACTGGGAACTCATAACCTCAAATTCTTCGTGGATAACCATACCCGATCACCCACCTTGAGAGCAGGAACTGCTCGACGCTTCTTATCCGCAAACTTCTTGTACCTGAACGATGCCTTGAGCAGAGCTGATCGTACGCTCTTCCAGATATTGGCAAACTGATGCAAGGTGATATCCACTGCGGGAACAGAAGTTGCTGGAAGCGGTTGGAACTCAAGGACTTTAGGGTGGAATCCAAAGTTGGTGAAGAATGGTGTTGAAGAAGATGAAGAATGATACTGGTTGTTATGACAGAACTCGGCCCAGGGAAGTAATTGAACCCAGTCATCTTGAGAGGAGGACACATAGATGCGGAGGAAGGACTCCAAGTCCTGATTCACCCTCTCAGTTTGACCATTGGTCTGAGGATGGTAAGCCGTGGAAAACTTTAGCTTGACTTGGAGGGCTTGACATAAACTTCGCCAGAATTTGGCTGTGAATTGAACTCCTCGATCTGAGATAATTTCTTCTGGAAGACCGTGGAGTCGAAAGATCTCTTGTATGAATACTTGAGCCAACTTGGAAGCTGACGGAAGACCGGTGAGAGGAATGAAGTGTGCCATCTTGGTGAACCGGTCAACTACCACCCAGATGGTATTAAACTTGTTGCACATGGGCAAATCTGTAATAAAATCCATCGACAAATGGGTCCATGGTCGACGGGGAACAGATAGTGGAACCAGTTGCCCCGCAGGCGACTGGCGGGATACTTTATGTTGAGCACACTTTGGGCAAGATGCAATAAACTCCAAAACGTCCTTTTTCAGAGTTGGCCACCAATAGGACCTAGAGATAAACTCCAGGGTTTTTTGGATACCTGTTTGTCCGGCAAAGCGGGAAGCATGGGCCCAATGCATGAGCTTCTTCCCTAGTGTCGGCTTCACAAAACTTTTCCCTGATGGGGGCGTAGAGTCCATCCCTACCGTGGAGAATGCCAACGGACTTATAATAGGATGCTTGTCTGAAGACTCTGACTCATTTTCTTGCTCCCATGAGCGGGAAAGGGCATCGGCCTTGCGATTCTGAGAGCCCGGACAGAACTGGAGTTTAAAGTCGAACCTGGAAAAGAAAAGTGCCCATCTGGCCTGACAAGGGTTGAGACATTGTGCGCCTTTCAGATATAGAAGGTTCTTGTGGTCTGTAAGGATGGTGATTGAATGAGAAGCTCCCTCCAACAGATATCTCCACTCCTCTAGAGCGAGCTTGATGGCTAGCAACTCCTGGTCGTCAATGGCATAGTTGCGCTCCGCTGGGGAGAACTTCCGTGAGAAGAAACTGCAAGGATGTAAATGGCCATCTTTAGCCCTCTGAGATAACACCGCTCCTACTCCAACGGAGGAGGCATCCACCTCTAGGATGAAAGGAGAGTCGATGTCAGGCTGTTTCAGGACAGGCGCAGAGATGAACCTCTGTTTTAAAAGATGAAAAGCTTGCATGGCTTCTTCAGACCACTTGGACGGGTTAGCACCCTTCTTGGTGAAAGCAGTAATAGGCGCCACAATGGTGGAAAAGTCTCGTATAAACTTTCGGTAATAATTGGCGAACCCTAAGAACCTCTGGACCCCTTTGAGGGTTAAGGGTACCGGCCAATTCTGGATTGCTTGTAGTTTCTCAGGATCCATCTCTAGTCCGGAACCGGACACAATGTACCCTAGAAACGGAATGGACTTGACTTCAAAGACGCATTTCTCTAATTTGCAATAGAGATGATTGACACGGAGACGGGACAGAACCTCCTTTACCCAAAAACGATGTTCCTCTAAATTGTTGGCAAAAATTAGGATATCATCTAGATAGACCACGACATGACGGTATAGAATGTCTCTGAAGATCTCATTGACGAAATGCTGGAAGACAGCTGGAGCATTGCTCAATCCGAAGGGCATGACGAGGTACTCATAATGTCCGTCACGGGTGTTAAATGCGGTCTTCCACTCGTCACCCTCACGGATCCGGATGAGATTGTATGCACCTCTCAAGTCCAGCTTTGTAAAGATGGTAGCTCCGCTAACTCTGTCAAAGAGCTCAGTAATCAGGGGTAAAGGATAGCGGTTCTTGATGGTAATGTCGTTCAAACCTCTGTAGTCGATGCACGGCCGCAGACCACCATCTTTTTTTTTTACAAAAAAGAAGCCTGCGCCGGCTGGAGAAGAAGAAGGTCGAATGAACCCCTTTGCTAGGTTCTCTTTAATGTATTCCTCCATAGAATGCGTCTTGGGCAGAGACAACGGATAAGTTCGGCCTCGAGGTGGAACCTTCCCTGGAACGAGATCAATCGGGCAGTCCCATTCTCTATGAGGAGGAAGGATATCAGCAGAAGCTTTACTGAACACATCCGTGAAATCTTGATATGGAGGAGGTGGAACATCAGACGACCTGGGGGAGGAAGAACAGACAGGCAACACTTTAAACAAACATGTCTCAGCACAGGAGGGACCCCATGCCAGGATTTGCGTAGTCGTCCAATCAATTGTAGGATTGTGAAGACGGAGCCATGGAAGGCCCAGGACCACAGGATGTGTGGCTCTTGGAATCACTAAAAGTGAAATAAGTTCGGAATGAAGAACTCCCACTCTCAGACGAACTGGTAGAGTCCTTAGAGCAATAACTGTATCAAAAATTTTACTGCCATCCACGGCAGTTAAGGAAAAGGAGGAAGGAAGTCTCTCGGTGGGTAGGGACCACCGTTTAACATAGGCTTCGGTAATAAAGTTCCCAGCTGCTCCGGAATCCAGGAGGGCAATGACGTTCTGATAACGTTGAGCAACTTGAAGCGAGACTGGGAGATTACAATCTTGAGGAGATGGAGAGGAGATCATTACTCCTAGCCGGCCCTCTCCTTGGCGAGCTAGGATTTGAAGTTTCCCGGACGTTTGGGACAGGCATGAATAGTGTGAGACGGGGCTGCACAATACAGACAGAGAGACTCAGAGAGGCGTCTTCGGCGCTCAGCAGGAGTTAAACGGGAACGGCCAATTTGCATGGGTTCATCTTTAGTTGGTGACAGTTGGCGAGGAGGAGGAGCAGAAGATTTTGGAGCAGATGATCTTCCACGCTCAGTTGCTCTCTCTCTGAAACGTAAGTCAACTTTTGTACAAAGTGAGATTAGCTCATCTAACTTGGAGGGTAAGTCTCTGGTAGCTAACTCATCTTTAATACGCTCGGATAAACCATGCCAGAATGCAGCATACAGGACCTCGTCGTTCCATGCCAGTTCAGATGCCAGGATCTGGAACTGTATAAGATATTGTCCTACAGTATGTGATCCCTGGCGTAAACGGAGAATCTCAGACGAAGCTGAAGTTACCCGGCCTGGCTCGTCGAAGATGCGCCTGAATGTTGACACGAATGCAGTGTAAGAAGATAGCAGGGTGTCGGACCTCTCCCATAACGGTGATGCCCAGTCAAGGGCTGAGCCACTGAGAAGTGAGATGATGTAGGCAATTTTTGTACGGTCACTGGGAAAATTGCCAGGTTGTAGCTCAAACTGAATCTCACACTGGTTGAGAAATCCCCTGCAGAATCTTGGAGATCCGTCAAATTTTGCTGGCGTTGGAAGATGAAGACGTGGAGCAGAAACGGGTAAGGTGGGTGGGGTTATAGTTGGAGTCACTGTGGTTGACGCCCCAGATGCGCCTGATCCACGGAGAGTTGTCTGAATCCCATCCAGCCGAGTAGAGAAATCCTGGAGACAGCGGATGATGTGGCCCTGTGCAGCCTCCTGATGTTCAAGTCGGGCTGCCAGTTCTTGCATCGGCCTGGCCGCTTGATCCTGGTCTCCGGCTGGATTCATTTGGTCAGTGCTTACTGTCACAACTGAGGGCCTGAGCTGACGGAAGGCAGCCTCAGTTGTAGGGGCTGAGATGTACCGGAACCTGGGAGGTTGTATCAGACCCCTGGACATGTAAGTAACATGAAGAGAAACCGCCCGAAGGCGTGACCACGACAACTTGAGTAAAAGTCAATGATATTTATTTATGACAAACTCCATGCATCACAGTAGCAGTAAAAAGTAACATAAAAATCAGCAGAGAAATAATAATACAGTTCCTGGGTACTACAGGGTGGCAGGGGCCACAGAGCTCTGGTGGTATGAGACAGTTCTTATTATCTGCAAGTTGGAAAGTCCTTACCAGGCTCAACTGTAGCAATGAGGAAAGCCCAGGGTCGTACCAGCTGGTGTTCCAGGGAAAGCTGGACTGCTGTAGATAAAATGCTGCTGTGGGTACTGGTTAGAACCAGACAGGTGTTGGCACGGAGTGGATACTGGCTGGAACCAGTTAAATAATAAATAAAGCTTGAGAGCGATGCAATGTAGATGAAATGTAGAATTTGAGAGCGGAGAAATAATAATACCGGTGGAGAGTGGTAAACTGCAGAAAGGACACCGGCCCTTTAAGAGAAGCTGTACACTGCTGGAAGCTGAGCTGGAAGCAGGTGATGTTGTAGCTGGAAACAGGTGAGTCCAGAATGGATCGGAGAGTCAGGCTACACCGCAGATGGAATGCTGGTGCGGGTCTCTATAGCAGAAGTCTGGAGACAGGAGCTGGAACCTGAAAGACATTCACAGAAGAGAGACAAACTGGAACTAGGTTTGACAACCAAAGCACTGACGCCTTCCTTGCTCAGGCACAACCTATTTATACCTGCAGCAAGGAAGGCATTGGCTAGGCAATTATGCAAATTAATAATACTGACAACGGATTGGTAGGAATGATCAGCTGACAGAATCCAAGATGGCTGCGCCCATGCAGACACTTGGAGGGAAGTTTGGATTGTAATCCATGTGGTCTGGAAAACAGTAATGGCGGCGCCGGCCACCGGAGACAGGAGACGCCAGGCTGACAGATGCACATCCGACCACGCGGACACAGCGGAGGCCGCGGCTGACGTAATCGCCACTCTGAATGCAGAAGCTCAGGGACGGCGGCGGAGGCCGCGGGAGACGCCATGCCAAATGTACAAGGCGTTACTGTGACTGCGTCCAGAGAGACAGGAGAGGATGCGGGAATGTGCACATCAGGATAACAGATGGGATCCGGTCCTGGAGCGCTGAGCCAGCCTTAGGAGGCATCTGATAGGTAAGAAATGGCGTCCAGATACCCGGATCGTGACACACACTACTCTGCCTCACATTGCTCTAGTCAGATCATCTCTCTTCAGCACCGCTGATATCTTTCACTCATGCAGCATCTTTTTCAAGTAGTGCAACCCTACAATCCATCCATAGTCCCCAGGCAGCACACAATACACCAGCCAATCCCTACTGTCCCATCTCCTTACACAACGTCCACCCTTTGTATCCTTCCTTTATAGCATGTCGTATCCTTCATTCTTATATCCTTCCTAATCTTTCTAGGGACAGCTCCCATTCCTCTCCCTGTCTACTCTGCTTCAGCACCTCCACTTCCACCTACTGATATTTTCTTTTTTACTTTAGTTTTTATTCGCTTATATTTTATTTGATTTTATTTATGTTGAGTTTTATATTTATTTTCAATATTATAATTTTCTTTTTGTACATCCACTTTTTTATCAGGTCCACTTTTCAACAGTTTTATCAGGTCTAACACCACTATCACTTTAGCCACACTAACCCATTACGCTAGCGCTCATACTGTATATAGTCGAAGCTCTGATGTGGAGCAGGTGAGCGGACAGCAGGTGGGGCAGCAGCAGCAGCAGCTTCATCCCAAGTAATTGCGACTGCACTAGCCGCACTGCACTTGCTATATCCCTGCTCAAGCCACAAGGTAGGGGGGTGGCTGCCTATTTGGTCAGTCCTGGACCCTAAATTTCTGATGGCATCCCTGACTGTAGTTTTCCACAGTGTTCAAAAGTTATTGCAGATTTGTCAGAGACTATTGTCCCAAACTGTGGAAAACTGTGGTGCTGGATCTAGTTATTCTAGTTGTGTGATGACTAGTTCACATCATACATATTTTATATAACCACATGGCACCTATAAAATTAGATTAGAAGATCCATTTACGCATGGTCTCCTGTATCAGTGATTTAGAGTAGGGTATAGATGGGTCAGTGATGTAGTGGAGGATATAGAGGAGTCAGTTGAAATACTAATAATTTTTTGTAAGGGGAGGGGGTACACAACATTTATTTTGCCTCCGGGCAACTGGGATGAAGTTACGCCACTGGATAGACCTTCAAACACCTACTGTAGCAGTCTTCGGGTAAAAAGGTAAAAACAATAATGAAATCTCTGAGATTTTGCTTCTAGCCTGATCAAATGTGCACAAAATGTTTAGCTACTGACAGACCAGTCATATAACATAGGCATAAATGGTGCCAGGATAACTATTTTGCTAGTGGTAGAATAACATATTTATACAGTGTCCTCTACTAATTAAATTAAAGTTAAATTAAAGTAAAAATCTATCAGACTAATTGTGGTACCATTTTGTATTTCTTAGGCGGTTGTTTATGAATAAACAAAAGCATTTATTCCAGTTTTTTAGGTGGATATATGAAGAATTTGTGTTTTCTTCCAATTTAAACACAAAAAACAGGAGAGAAATAATTGATTTCACCACTGTTTCGTTTCTTTTCACTACCACATCCGTACCATGCAACGGAACTGAGATTTTTGGCAATTTACAAAACTCAACCTTTAACATCTCAGGATAATATTCTGCTTACTTGAAGTCCTTGTGAAGTCCTCTGGTCCAGTCTTCACATTCTTCGAAATCTTCACTGTAGGTGCTCAACTTTACTGACTAGCACACGCACAGTCCAAACATAAACAGATTGTATAATGTGTATATGCTGCCTTACTGGGACTTGTAAGCACATTGCTGGCCACAATAAATTAACGCCCAGGGCAACAGTTTTTGTTTTTTCATAATGGCTGTCACAGCAGGGTAAAATTGATAATTTCCGCTTTAAGGTTGATGTGAAGTCCAGTGTAAAATGTTGGTTATTTTGTTGAACAAATAGACAAAATCATAAATAGACCTATAAGTGTTATAAAAGGGGGAAAAAAAATAATAAATAATTATGTTAATCTCTATCTTTAAAAAAAAAACAATGTACACCTATAGATATCTAATTTACTGGCCTACTTATCATTGGTGGCAGTGGGGCCCATAAATGATCATTTCTTAAGCTCCTGGGGAGGGATATGAAAAATCCCTCTCTGGGGAAAAGGTAGTCTATAGGCTACAATGGCTAACATAATCTAATGACTAGGTACTTGCTCCAAAAATCTATGGGGACTGCTTATGCAAACAAAAATAGAGGGATTACTACTGATATCTTGGATATCTGTGCTGGTACCCTTAAATTTAACATAATCCGTAGAAAATAAGGAGATTTATGGTAAGACTTAACATTGTTAAATCTCTTTCTGCAAGGTACACTGGTGATTGCACAAGCTTATGTACAGGCTGGACTTCTAGCTCATGCTACTATCAAGGCCCATTCTACTCAGTCTGTTGGACCTTCTTGGGCGGCCCGCCATGGCGCATCCCTGGAACAATTGTGCAAGGCGGCTACGTGGTCCTCAGTGAACATTTTCATCAGGTTCTATGCCTTTGATACTTCCGCCTCCCAGGATGCTTCCTTTGGACGCCAGGTTCTAGTGCCCGCTACAGTGAGTCCCCTCCCATGAGGAACTGCTTTAGGACATCCCCGATGTTATTCCCTGTGGAATACCAGTGTACCCTGCTGCAGAAAAGGAGATTTATGGTAGACTTACCATTGTTAAATCTCTTTCTGCGAGGTACACTGGATTCCACAGGGCGCCCACCCTGACGCACTTAGCTTCTTTGGGTTTGTATGGCATTAGCCGCTGACAATTTCTCCTGTCGTGAGAATGTGGTTATCTGTGGCTACTAACTACTGTCTCCTCTTTTCCGTGCTACTGCATTGGACTGGTTAACAAAACTGAGCTCCAGTGCCTGGAGGCGGGGATATAGAGGAGGCGGTGCAGTGCATCCTGGGAACAGTCAAAGCTTTAGCCTGTTGGTGCCTCGGATCAAGATCCAACTCTACACCCCAATGTTATTCCCTGTGGAATACCAGTGTACCCCGCTGCAGAAATAATGATTATGTTGAATTTATTACATTGCTTTAAGTTAAACTTTACAAAGAGAAATGCATCAGAAACATTAACTATAGCAGTGTATACAAGATAATCTTGTACATGAGAAAACAAGCTACAGTATGGTGCATAAAAAGAAAAAAAACAAAAAGGATGAGCTTGTATCTGTATTCACTTCATGGAAGAAGAATAATACTATTGTCTCCATTTTCAAACATACTATTTATCTATGTATTGTCAAATGGCAAAATTACTAGTGCTCTCATGCCGAGATAATGGAAGCTATGTAGTATATTGGCACAGTGTGCCAATGTAATTTTCATAAATACTCAGTTCTTTCTGCTTTGCAAGCAGCAGGGGTTTGCATTATCCAACACAGGTGCCAGCTACAATACCAGTGTGGAACACAAATCCTTTCAGTCACTTAAATTGCCTTTAAACAGTATATTCTCTTAATATTAACCTGTTAGTAATATTTCATTAGCAGTTTTTAAAAAATCCGTTTACATTTGATTACCAAACATTATAGTACAATACGCCAGATTATTTTAATATAATATAAAATGTACATTAATTTCCTGTGTAAGGTCATAATCAGCACCATTTTCAAGGGGTGTGGTATGTGTGACCGGCAGTCAGGAGTCCGCCGGTCAGCATACCGACGCCGGGATCCCAGCATCGGAATCCCGGCGGGAGGTGGCGAGTGCAGCAAGCCCCTTGCAGGCTCACTGCGCTCGCCACGCTGCGGGCACTGTGGCGATCTACAGTCGCCACGGGTTCTATTCCTACTCTATGGATGTCGTGGACACCCACGAGTGGGAATAGTCCCTTTGGGTCGGCATGCCGACCGTTGGGATTGTGAGGGGGCAGGATGTAGGGGGAAGTTATGTGACCTTCGGTCTCCTGACCGCCGGTCTCATAACTACATCCCTTTTCAAGGGATGTGCAACTGGTGTAGCTAACTAGGATGCAATGGCAAGGTGCGGCATGGTCCTTTCCCAGACAGCACCTGCGTATGGCTTGCACAAGCCTCCCAAGGCTAGAGTGTGGGTACTTGGGACACGACCATCTTACTGCTCTTGTGCGTATATAGGGGGTCATTCCGAGTTGTTCGCTCGTTGCCCATTTTCGATATGCTGCAATTTGTTGCAAACTGCGCATGCGCAAGGCACGCAGGGCGCATGCGCTTTGTTATTTAACTAAAAACTTTGCAGATTTGCTGTGGATTCTACGGCGCTTTTCAGTCGCACTGCTGATCGGAGAATGATTGACAGGAAAGGGGCGTTTCTGGGTGGCAACTCAGCGTTTTCCCGGCGTATGCAAAAAAACGCAGGCGTGTCAGGGAAAAACGCGGGAGTGTCTGGAGAAACGGGGGAGTGGCTGACCGAACGCAAGGCGTGTTTGTGACGTCAACCAGGAACTAAACGGACTGAGCTGATCGCAATCTGTGAGTAGGTCCGGAGCTACTCAGAAACTGCTAAGAATTATGTAGTAGCAGTTTTGCTAATTTTTCGTTCGCTATTTTGCTATGCTAAGATACACTCCCAGAGGGCGGCGGCCTAGCGTGTGCAATGCTGCTAAAAGCAGCTAGCGAGCGATCAACTCGGAATGAGGGCCATAATTAAAGGGCATCTCTGTGGGGGGGGGGGGGGGTGCCGCAGATAGGGCCGGAGGTACTTCGAGTGGAGGAGGGTGGGTAATGCTTCTCCTCCTGGAAGCAGCTAAGCTGCTGTCCTCCCTTTGGCAATGGATGGCAGAACAAACTGGCTGGCTGAATCAATGCAAAAGGTAAGAGTGCTGTGCTGCACACCCACTGCACTGCACAGCACTGTCACCTTTCACATTGATTCAGCGTCCAGACATTACCCCCTGTAATATCACCCACTCTATCTGTAACATTAGCCATCTCGGGGCTTCCAGGCCGGCAGCCCAGGTGCTGTGTTGCGGAGTCAGGGCCTCTGGGGATCTGGGCGCGGCTGTGGCAAAGAGGCACTTCTGTGACATCGCGTGCAGAGGAGGTTCCGGGGCTCAGATAGTATACGGAGCAGGGAGGGCTATGAATGCCTTCCGCTGCGCCGCTTTTCTACACATCTATGCCGGTGGCCACAGCAGCTTTTGTTCCACCTACGCTGCGGCTAGAGAGTGGGGATTGTTGATGTCGGAGGGGGCAGGTGGACTGGCAGCAGGACATAGGACGCTGTAGTAAAAGTTTTTCTTTCCTATCTACAGCGCAGAGACTTGCTGCAGATGCAGTGGCATACCCTCCGACTGTACCTTTTTGGCAGGCACAGTACCTTTTTTTTATGGTCTGTACCGATTTTTGGCTTTCCAAACTTCCATTGAAAGTATAGGAAAATGGGCATGGCCATTTCACTTTACCCGTTGCCACGCCCCCTTTTCGAATTTGTACCGATTTTTATGTGTAAATTGTTGGAGGGTATGTTGCTGCAGATGCAGTGGGCCTAATTTGGGGTGTGGACCTGGAGCTGCAGCTCCATCAGCCCACTCTTAATCCTGCTCAGGGAACACACAGTAGCCAAAGGGCAGAGCCTCCCATTGGATGTAACCTGTGTGGGAGGGCGTTTCTCGCTCAATCAGCTGTGGACAGGGTGTGATAGACCTGCCGCTAACCCAATGAGAGCTCCTAGCCACGCCCAGCGTTATACACAGAGTCACTCTGGGCTGTTATATAGGACATAGGTTCTCAAACTCGGCCCTCAGGTCCCCACACAGTACATGTTTTGCAGATAACTCAGCAGGCGCACAGGTGCATTAATTACTTACCAACACATTTTAAAAGATCCACAGCTGGAGTAAATTATTTCACTTGTGATTCTGTGAGTAGACCTGCAAAACATGCACTGTGTGGGGTCATGAGGACCGAGTTTGAGAACCTGTGATATCTCCTATATAATAGCCCAGATCTGTGACTTTGTGATTCATTTGCTAACGCTGGGCGGAGTCACAGTCACAGATCTGGGATCTGGGTGGCTGGATGCAGGCCAGGAACAGTCCCCTCCCTCGGTCCGCCCATCCCTGCCCAGTCCCCTCCCCATCTCCGCCCACTCCCCTCTCTCCCCCCTCCCCGTACACTCCCAGCACCCTGGTTACACTGCAGCTGCTGACTGCTCAGCTGCTGCACAGTCCGGAGGAGAATGCCGTGGACGACCACTGACTTCACATCAGCCGCCACCCACCCGCGGCACACACCCCGCACCATCCCACCCGCGGCACCCACACCTGCAGCACCCCCCACCCACGGCACTCACTCCCCCACCATGGCACACACATCTGCAGCACCCCTCGCCCCTCCCCCACCTGCGGCACTACCTCCCCCACCCATAGCAGCCACATCTGCAGCACCCCCCACCCCTCCCCCACCCGCGGCACTCTCGCCCCTCCCCCACCCGTGGCCCTCCCCCACCCATAGCACCCACATCTGCAGCACCCACCACCACTCCCCCACCCGCGGCACTACCGCCCCTCCCCCACCCATGGCACTCCCTCCCCCTCACCCGCCCATAGCAGCCACATCTGCAGCACCCCCCCCCCCCCGCGGCACTCCCGCCCCTCCCCCACCCGCGACACTCCCACCCCTCCCCCACCCATAGCAGCCACATCTGCAGCACCCCCCACCCCTCCCCCACCCGCGGCACTCCCGCCCCTCCCCCACCAGCAGCAGATGCCCATCCACGGCATTCCCGCCCCTCCCCCACCCACAGTACACGCCCCCTCCCCCACCCACGGCACTCCCGCCCCATCCCCCACCCGTAGCACCCACACCTGCAGCACCACCCGCCGCACTCCCGCACCTTCCCCCATCCGCAGCACCCCCCACCCCTACCCCACCCGCGGCACCTACCACATCCATCCCCCACCCACAGCACATGTCCCTCCCCCACCCGTAGCACCCACAACCCGCGGCACCCCCTGCCCCTCCCCCACCCGCGGCACTCCCACCACTCCCCCAGCTACACTCCCGCACCATAAAACCCACCCGCCCCTCCCCCACCTGCGTCACCCACAGTATCCACCACATCCGCCCCCCACCCGCGACATCCGCCTCGCACCCCCTACCCCACCCGTAGCACCCGCAGCACCCCCCACCCCTCCCACACCCACGGCACTCCCGACCCCACCCGCAGCACCACATCTGTCCCCCCGCACATACCCCTCCCGCACCCGCGGCACTCCCGCCCCCTCCCCCACCCGTATCACCCACAACCCCCAAACCCCCCCGCCCCTCCCCCACCTGCAGTACCCCCGCACCTCCCCCACCTCTCCCCCCGCTACACCCCCGCACCCTCCCCTCCCACAACCCACCCCCATAGGCTGGATAGGCACCTCCACCTCACTGAACCCACCCTCTTTCCAAACCCCCCACACACACACTGAACTTCTGTGAGTATAGTTGCTACCAATGGACATTGGATTAATAAAAAAAAAGTAATACTGTGGCCATTATGTGTCTAAGCGACACTGCTACCTGTGGCCATTGTGTATAAGTGGCACAGCTCCCTGTGGCCACTGTGTGTATACGCGGCTCTGGTACCAGTGCCCATTGTGTGTGTATAAGTGACACTGCTACCTGTGGCCATTGTGTGTATAAGCACCACTGCTACCTGTGGCCATTGTGTGTATAGGTGGTCCTGCTACCTGTGGCCATTGTGTGTATAAGTGACACTGCTACCAGTGGCCATTGTGTGTATAAGCGGTGCTGCTAAAAGTGGCCATTGTGTGTATAAGTGGTGCTGCTACCTGTGGCCATTGTGTGTATAAACGGCTCAGCTACCTGTGGCCACTGTGTGTATAAGTGCCTCTGTTACCTATGGGAATTGTGTGTAGAAGTGGCACTGCTACCGGGGTCCATTGTGTGTATAAGCAACACTGCTACCTGTGGTCATTGTGTGTATAAACTGCTTTGCTACCTGTGGGCACGTTGTGTATCAACGTCTCTGCTACCTGTGGGCACTGTGTGTATCAACGTTTCTGCTACCTGTGGGCACTGTCTGTATCAGCGGCTCTGCTACCTGTGGGCACTGTGTGTATCAGCGGCTCTGCTACCTGTGGGCACTGTGTGTATAAGCGGCTCTGCTACCTGTGGGCACTGTGTGTATAAGCGGCTCTGCTATCTGTGGGTATTGTGGGTATAAGCTGCCCTGCTACCTCTGGCCACTGTGTGGATACGTGGCTCTGATACCTGTGTCCACTGTGTGTATAAGCTGCGCTGCTTCCTGTGGGCACTGTGTGTATAAGCGGCTCTGCTACCTGTGGGCACTGTGTGTATAAGCAGCTCTGCTACCTGTGGGCACTGTGTGTATAAGCTGCGCTGCTACCTGTGGGCAGTGTGTGTATAAGCGGCTCTGCTACCTGTGGGTATTGTGTGTATAAGCGGGTCTGCTACCTGTGGGTATTGTGTGTATAAGCTGCCCTGCTACCTCTGGCCACTGTGTGGATACGTGGCTCCGTTACCAGTGGCCATTGTGTGTATAAGCGGCTCAGCTACCTGTATCCATTCTGTGTATACGCGGCTCTGATACCTGTGGCCACTGTGTGTATAAGCTGCGCTGCATACACTAGCAGTATATACTACACTATGTTATTCATTGTGCCCTGCGGCCACTCTTTACGCCCTCACAAAGGGCTACGCCCCCTTGACAATCGCACGCCCTTCCCCCTTGCAATATTTACCCAGTAGCATAAACTTTTTTGCAGGTAATACTCCATATAATAACAATTATAGCACAGCTGAAGCCCGTGCAGGGGTTAACGGGTCGTAGCCTCTTGCAACGGTATTTTCTGTCTAACACCTTCCCTCTCTTTATCCTCTCCCTACCACCCTGACTCTCCCTATCCTTTACCGATCGCACCGCGTTTCTGTACATTCCCTTTCTCTCCCCCCCCACCCCCCCCCCCCCTACGCCTCTCTATCTTTCTCAACCGGACACCATTTCTGTATGCCCTCTATACTGCCCTGTGTTTCTGATTCTGTTATCTACCGGCCTGCGTATGTCCAAAGGTGTGCAGGGGTTAACGGGGCGTTGCCCCAAATGACGGTGTGAAGAGCGCCCGTAGGGCGCGATGAATCACCTAGTAGGAGATAATTGTTTCAATGCTATGAACCAGTCTTTGTCTTAAAGAACATCGATGGATACTAATGTTTCAGTTAAATAAATAGAGATGGTGAGAATGGGATGTGAGTGTAGGATGTCTGATTATAGTCAAGGACTACATACTTAAGAAAAGACGTACTTTTAAGAAGAGTAATGCTGCCCTCCAGCGACAATATATTATACTGTATACATATTGTGTTTAACGTTAATAATCATATTGATATTGTATGTTAATGACAAGCATGTGCAGTTGTAATTTTTTTTGTGTACATGCTAATTGTGACCATTATAAAAGGTCAACCTAGGAGATGTAAAGGCAGAGATACTTTGGAAACACAAGAATTATGTGTTCACTTCTCTCCAGCTGACATGTGAGCTCACCGCAAGGGACATGACATACACAACAGCTCACCTAGCCAGGTGGTAGACGGGAGGTTTCAGTCTGGATTTAACATTTCCAGGAGGTTCCACCGAGATGTTCTAAGCTGATCCAAAGGACAGACAACCCGGAAGATCCTAGGACATCGGATATATATATATATATATATATATATGGAAGAAGTGGGAGATAGGGGTACCGGCGACTTGTGTTGTTTGAAAATGTATATTAAAAGATCCTAAAATTTATCAGCCAAAAAATATATATATAAAAATATTCAAATTTATTAAGATATAAAACTTAATAGATAAAAGTACAAATTTTCAAAAAAAGTATAAAAATATATATGAATAAATATAAGGTAGGAGATAAGACTTAGCTTAAAAATAGGCAGGGGGTCAGTGCAGGGAGCCCAACGCGTTTCGTCACATATGACTTCTTCAAAGGGTAGGGACAGAATGATTCCTTAAGCCTATTTATACCCTTACATACTGGGTATGGAGTAGTGACATCACAGATGGTCATGTGATTTAATCTCAAAGTCTCACCAAAATACACACATAATGGTACTTATTAATCATCACAGCAGGCTATGGGTGTTATTTGGGGCACATCTACAGTTAAAACGAATGGTTTATATGTTTAAAAAGTATATATATAGGGTTTTTCATGAATTAATGTAATAAATAGCGGCACTTCCGCCACACTTCCGGTGACGGAGGCCGCGGGTCACATGACTTAGGGCACTTCCGCCCCACTTCCTGTATGCTTCTGCGCATGCGCCGCACTTCCTGTGTGCTTCTGCGCATGCGCCGGCGGCGGGACCCGGTCCGTGTGTTTGCGCATGCGCCGGCGGCGGGACTCGTTCTCCATGTCTGCGCATGCGCCGGCGGCGGGACCTGGTTTCGATGTCAATTCAGTTTTGTCTCCTCTGTGTTTAGTCTGTGTTTCTCTCCTCCATGGCGGCCATTTTCGTGTATATCAAGTCCATAGAGTTCAAGGCAATTGCGGTGGCCATTTTGATGTGGTTTCAGGAGACCCATATTGATTTCATTATGAGGTATCCATAGTAACGTTTCCATATGGAAAAAAAGAGATAAAAGATTTGGTAATGATCCTTATCTTGGTGTTTCTATTACCATCATAAAGCAACATTTGTCATTATTAAAATATTGAATTATTAGTATTAAAAAACCCATAAGCTACTATTGTATATGCTTGTAATTATAATACAGTAGTATTAATAGTACAGTAATATTTTTAAAATAATATTTTTAAAGTTTAAATGGGCTATCTCAGGTATAACTAGGGTTCGGGGGGGGGGGTTGGACCACGTGAATATATTATATATTAATTAGATATATAAAATGCTAATTAGGATCATAAAACATTTTCGTTTGTTTCAAAGGACCCTTTAAATCGTAGGGGTGCCGAGTGTTAGTAGATCGCCCACCAGGTGGCTTGATGTCCTATCGTCACTCACTACAGTACCTGATAAGAGAAGATTCCAAGACAAAGAATACCCGGAGCCCATCTTGAATGAAGCAATGAAGAAGACAAGAAGTTTAAACAGAGATGACCTGCTGAGGTACAAACCGAGAGACGAAACGAAGGATGCAGTCGCGTTTATCACCACATTTAATCAACATGAGAGAATAATAAGGAATTCACTAAAGAAGCACTGGAACATCCTTCTGATGGATACAGTATTAAAAGATATCCTACCGCCCGAACCAACACTAGTTTTCAAAAAGTCAAGAAATTTGAAGGACTGCCTGGCACCCAGCATGATAAAGGAGAAACCTAATCAAAGGATCCCAATGCTTAAGTGCCTAGGATCTTATAAATGTGGGAAGTGTATTATTTGCAAATATTTACATAGGAACAGGAAAACTTTCTGTGATATGGAAAATAAAAAGGAATATACTATTAAACATTTCATGAACTGCAATACAACGTCCGTGATCTACCTGTTGGAATGTACCTGTGGGATGAAATACTTTAATAATGACAAATGTTGCTTTATGATGGTAATAGAAACACCAAGATAAGGATCATTACCAAATCTTTTATCTCTTTTTTTCCATATGGAAACGTTACTATGGATACCTCATAATGAAATCAATATGGGTCTCCTGAAACCACATCAAAATGGCCACCGCAATTGCCTTGAACTCTATGGACTTGATATACACGAAAATGGCCGCCATGGAGGAGAGAAACACAGACTAAACACAGAGGAGACAAAACTGAATTGACATCGAAACCAGGTCCCGCCGCCGGCGCATGCGCAGACATGGAGAACGAGTCCCGCCGCCGGCGCATGCGCAAACACACGGACCGGGTCCCGCCGCCGGCGCATGCGCAGAAGCACACAGGAAGTGCGGCGCATGCGCAGAAGCATACAGGAAGTGGGGCGGAAGTGCCCTAAGTCATGTGACCCGCGGCCTCCGTCACCGGAAGTGTGGCGGAAGTGCCGCTATTTAATACATTAATTCATGAAAAACCCTATATATATACTTTTTAAACATATAAACCATTCGTTTTAACTGTAGATGTGCCCCAAATAACACCCATAGCCTGCTGTGATGATTAATAAGTACCATTATGTGTGTATTTTGGTGAGACTTTGAGATTAAATCACATGACCATCTGTGATGTCACTACTCCATACCCAGTATGTAAGGGTATAAATAGGCTTAAGGAATCATTCTGTCCCTACCCTTTGAAGAAGTCATATGTGACGAAACGCGTTGGGCTCCCTGCACTGACCCCCTGCCTATTTTTAAGCTAAGTCTTATCTCCTACCTTATATTTATTCATATATATTTTTATACTTTTTTTGAAAATTTGTACTTTTATCTATTAAGTTTTATATCTTAATAAATTTGAATATTTTTATATATATATTTTTTGGCTGATAAATTTTAGGATCTTTTAATATACATTTTCAAACAACACAAGTCGCCGGTACCCCTATCTCCCACTTCTTCCACAATTTTTAGCATTGCTTCACCAGCATTGCATCTTTAGGGGGTGGCAGACACCTTAAAAAAGGTTATGTGTGTTTTTTAAATGTTTTTACAGTTTTTCTCTTTTTATAAAATATTTTAACGGAATATTGGAATCTATCCCACAAGTGGCGCTGTATATATATTTTTCTCCATATATATATATATATATATATATATGTTAGTATGGGTTTTAAAAGAAATAGAAACCAGCACCTCCAAATTACTGCATAATAAAGTCTTTATCAAGATATAAAAATCTTAAAACACCAGAGGCAAGAAACATTGAATAAAGCACATGGGGTGTCAAAAAACTGCATAATATCATATCACCATATCCAAAGTGGTAAATAATGCAAGCCTCCAGCGACTACCTGTCTGTCGCTGAAAGCTTGCATTATTTACCACTTTGGATATGGTGATATGATATTATGCAGTTTTTTGACACCCCATGTGCTTTATTCAATGTTTCTTGCCTCTGGTGTTTTAAGATTTTTATATCTTGATAAAGACTTTATTATGCAGCAATTTAGAGGTGCTGGTTTCTATTTCTTTGGAACTATTGCAACATATTATGTACCCAGCACTCCTAGTATGGACGATACTGTGTGCGGCAGGCTATACAACCATTATATGTTAGTATGTATATGGAAACTCCCCTCAACAAATTCTGCGTTTGCCCCTGTGGGCATTCTCACACACTCACACCATACTTGCCTACCTGACCCTCTCCATGAGGGAGAAAATGCTCTGTTCCTGGACTTTCCCGGTAATGTATGATTGCCATCACCTGTGGTGAGCTAGTTAATTGATAAGAAAGGCGTTTCACCACAGGTGATGGCAATCATACATTACCAGGAAAGTCCAGGAACAGAGCATTTTCTCCCTCATGGAGAGGGTCAGGTAGGCAAGTATGACTCACATAGGTACTTGCACATATAACCAGGCATGCTGTAAGATGTTCTAAGCTGATCCAAAGGACAGACAACTCGGGAGAGCCTAGGACATTGGATTCTGCCCAAAACCGCGGTACGCAGGATTTCCTGCCTGGTTAGACTCCGCTGTTTTAGTGCTGTCTTATGTCTGTCTGCTGTCTCAGGTATGAACATTTGTGTGTCTCAGTGCTCCTGGTTAGTTTACAAATGACATGTCTATAAGTAATCATAAATTCAAATGTCCAGACTGAAAAAGTGTAGTTTGACATTGACCCAACAGATATACAGAAACAAATATTCATGCATTGCTTAAATTTCAGTAATGATTGGCAAGTCCAGAGGTATATTACATAAGAGAAAGGTTTTAATATCCAATTGGCGGTCATTTCAAAAAAAATTGGCAATGTTGTGATAACAGTTTAGAACAGGCATTCCCAACCACGGCCCTCAAGGCACACCAACAGTGCAAGTTTTTCTGATATCCAGGCTTCAGCACAGGTGAGTTAATTAGTAGCTCAGTTATTTTGATTTAACCATCTGTGCAGCAGCCTGGATATCACTAAAACCAGCACTGTTGGTGTGCCTTGAGGACCGTGGTTGGGAATGCCTGGTTTAGAACATAGGTCTGCAAACTCTGTCCTCATTACCCTCACACAGTGCATGTTTTGCAGGTCTCCTCACAGAATCGCAAGTGAAATAATTAACTCCACCTGTGGACCTTTTAAAATGTGTCAGTGAGTAATTAATACACCTGTGCACCTGCTGGGTTACCTGCAAAACATGCACTGTGTGGGGTAATGAGGACCAGGTTTGCAGACCTATGGTTTAGAACAGTGGTTCTCAAACTCGGTCCTCAGGACCCCACACAGTGCATGTTTTGCAGGTAACCCAGCAAGTGCACAGGTGTATTAATTACTCACTGACACATTTTAAAAGGTCCACAGGTGAAGCTAATTATTTCACCTGCGATTCTGTGAGGAGACCTGCAAAACATGCTCTGTGTGGGGTCCTGAGGACCGAGTTTGAGAACCTGTGGTTTAGAGCATATAACAGTTTGTAAAGCACCTTAAAGCATACTTGCCTACCTGACCCTCTCCATGAGGGAGAAAATGCTCTGTTCCTGGACTTTCTTGGTAATGTATGATTGCCATCACCTGTGGTGAAACACCTTGCTTGTCAATTAACTAGCTCACCACAGGTGATGGCAATCATACATTACCAGGAAAGTCCAGGAACAGAGCATTTTCTCCCTCATGGAGAGGGTCAGGTAGGCAAGTATGCCTTAAAGTGACATTTTCTTTTTCTGTTTTCCATGTAATAGTCTAGGCATCGTTTTGTTTATATTGCAGCAGGTGAACAACTTGTATGATTGTTCAACCAGAGTGTTTACTAAGTTCTAGATTGATTGGCATAGCAGAGTTGTTGCTTATATCATAGAATTGGTGACAGTAGCCTTTCTAAATACGATAAAAGTTTGTGCTAAGGCACCCCTAATTGGGATCTAAGCATAGACACAGGGATTTTTGTTTTTTCTAGTGAAACCCACAGAACAAGTAGTCAGTATGAGAAATGCTGACTGGAAAATACTCGGGGACAACAGCAGCCCAATAGATATTATTCAGGCAATACAAGGTCCTGCGGGAACAGAAGGAATGTCATTTCTTTTTAAAAATGCTGGTATTTCCAAAGAAGGCACACTAGACAGATTCACAAATCATATCTACCAATTATTAAAAGTCATAAACTTGAAAGCAAATTGTTGGATTGGCTCAAAGTATCAGAACAAATTATTTTAGAAAAAGAAACCAGAGAAATGGAAGAAAATATGAGAGTGTTGTCTCTTGGGTACTGTCCCTATGACATGGGTCCCACTTGTCCAGGGCCGGCTCTACCATTAGGCAGCTTTAGGCGGCTGCCTAGGGGCGCCGGGCCCTGGAGGGCGCCACTGAATTAATGTAACAAAAAATGTAAACTGTATTCAGCCTCCTCCTTTTACACTGCGCTGGCTGCTGCTGCCGGTCTATTCAGGTGCAGCCGCCACTATCAGGCTGTACCACATAGTGCCTCAGCGCATCCTTCATGCCGACACATGTAACATCAAGTCAGGTGAAGGCACATAAGAGGCGGATGTATCTATGACTCCTGAGGGGCGCCCACACAGCCGCTCCTCATAGCCCTGATGCGCCTCCTCTAGATCTCTGGATCCCGGATCTCTAGCAGCAAGCAGCACCTGACTACATGTCTGGAACAAGCAGCATCGCTGTAATGCTGCTGTTATCCTCAAAGGGGAATACTGCTAATGCAGAGGGTAAACAAGAAAACAACTTAAGGTAAGTAAGCCATGGGGGGTTTGAGGGTCCGCAGACAGTACAGAGCTTACAGCCCGATGGGTGGTTTGCATTTGTAAACAAGGGTTGGGGCTGGGAGACCTGGCCAGTGTCAGACTGGGGCATGTAGGACCCACCGGAGAAATGCAGTGGTAGGGGCCCATTTTAGGGGTGTGGCCAGTCAGCAGAGGGGGTGTGGCCTGCCACTTTATTGGTTTGACTATCCATTAGAGAGTGCAATGTCTGGGCCCCATAATAAATATATACAGTAAATACAGCTGCTGCATGCATGATAATGTACCAGATTAATAACAGCAATGCACTGTAGAAAATACACCATAGTCCAGTATAAGGTAACATATGTATAATGTATAATTCAAGTGCACAGTCTGGAACCTAATCCTTAGAGCAGGAGGTGGTTTCCCCTGTGGGCCAGTCCAAGCCTGGACCTGGCGCTGGCTTGAGTTGGTCGGCATTCCAAACCCAACCCCAATTAAATATTCCCAGACCCCATACACAGTATATATATATATATATATATATATATATATATATATATATATATATATATATATATAAAAAATGTCAAATTGGCCTCATTGTCCTATATGATTCCTAACATGCTGGCTAGAGTGTATACATAAAGAATAGATGGCACTCAAGGACTTTCAAAGTGAAAGCAAAATTTGGTGACAATGGGGGTCATTCCGAGTTGATCGCTAGCTGCCGTTGTTCACTGCATAGCGATCAGTGAAAAAAATGGCTAATCTGCGCATACACCGCAATGCACACGCGCGTCATATGGGTACAAAGTCCTCTGTGGTTTTGCACTGGTTCTAGCGACAATTCCAATTGCACAGCCGAACGCAAGGAGATTGACAGGAAGAGGGCGTTTCTGGGTGTCAACTGACCGTTTTCTGGGAGTGTTTGGAGAAACGCAGACGTGGCCGAGCATTTGCTGGGCGGGTATCTGACATCATTACCGTGTCACTTGTCGCAGCAATCATCGCACAGGATAAGTAACTACAGGGCTGGTCTTGTTTTGCACAAAATGTGTTTCCAGGCGCTCTGCTGCACAGGCATTCGCACTCCTGCAAAGCGAAAATACACTCCCCCGTGGATGGCGACTATGCGTTTGCACGGCTGCTAAAAACTGCTAGCGAGCTATCAACTCGGAATGACCCCCTTTGTTACAATATACTTTATCACTTCAAAAGTCTTTGAGTGTTGTCCATTTTCTCTGTATATGTATAATGATGCATTTCACCCCAGCCCTCCAAGTGGCCACCTGCATCTCCCCTCCAGGAGGTTGGGGGGGACGGGGTATTTGTAGATTAGGGGGCGCTGGGCTGAAGTTTAGCCTAGGGTGCAGAGAGATATTGCACCGGCCCTGCACTTGTCCTATAAAACGTAACAGTAACAGGAGATGGAGATGTCTTAATCCTGGTTGTAATTTTAGTAATTCTGCTGTGGACCAGCTTTGTATTGTATGCCGCACACCATGGTCAGAATCATGTAGACCTTGTTATACTACAGCCCCATTTACTGGTCCTAGAATATACTACCCTAACTCCAGAGACACTCCTCACAATCTTAAGATCAATTGAGGAAGGAACTGCTGACAAACAAGCTAAAAAGAAAACAGTACAACCAATATATGTTGTACCCCATAAACCACAGCATAAACCAAGCTTCGGTGTGCAACCAAAAAGAAAACCAATGGTGCCACTTACTGTTAAAATGAGTCAAAGATCACAGCAGTGCATGTAACAGGTACTTTGTTTTCATTGTCTGCAAAAAGGACACCTTAAAAGGGATTGCCCTCATGCCACTGAACCCAGAGTGGAACTGAAAGTTAAGAAAGCATAGGAAAACAGTCCCCAAAGTCACATATTCCACAGTTTAACTAATACACCAGGCCCACAATGTACTGTTCCCATAGAAATACAGGGTACAATAATTACGACTGCCTTGACAGACTCTGGGGCTGCCAGAAGTATAATTCAGATAAAACTGGTACCCCAAGGCATGCTTACCTCTGCTACTGTTTCAATTACTGGTGTAGGGGACAAATGCAGTATTTGCAAAAGACTAGGGGTATATGCAATTGTGGTCGAATTCATAAAAATGTCGAAAAACTGGCATTTTCGACAAAAAAAAACTGTCGAATTGGATTCGACAATGCAATACAGTACTTTTCGTCAAAATACCTGCCATTTCAGATTCGACTTTTTTCAAATCGACATTTTCAAAATTCGACATGTCTGCAATGGTCAAAATGCGGCTTTTCAACAAAAGTATATTCAATTGAAGAATGTCGATTCGACAACAGTGCTTTTCGACAGTAATTTCGTCAATTTCATTCTGCCTCACTTTGCTGGCGAGAGCTGATTAAAAAATTTTAAAACTATATTTTTTTTAGCTTTTTGGATTGATAATAGCATATCTATTTATATTTGAAGGGATTATCTACTTGGTTTGTCAATTTTTGACCCACAAGTATTATTTAATAGATTTTTTAAAAGAATATTTTTTTCTTCACTCTGCTGAGGGGAATGTACCCATGATTCAACAGTTTTACCCAGGATACACTTCTGCAAAGCCACTCCAGTATTGGACCAGTTTACCCCACTCTACCATGGACGTCCTACTTGTGATGTGGACCTGAACCACCGCCATGTTAGTCACTCTTTCAGGTGAGATGTACTGTATTGGCCAAAACTCCATCTTGTCTGAGTAACCTGTGTATATGCGTAGTGTTATTGGGACCTTTTGTTCTTTCCCAGGGTGGAGGAAACGCTCTCAAATTACCTCCTTATTCTCTTCCACAGGTCTTGCGGAGTATCCTTCTCGATTTGCAGGTACCAACCTGGATTTGAAGGGACACGACAGTTCCCCTGCTGTACCATGGGCAACCTAGTTGTGATGTGATGTGGACCTGAACCTCCGCCATGTAGCAGACACCCCCCCTCAGGTGAGATGTATTGCCCAAAACTCCCTCTTGTCCAAGTAACCCAGGCATGTCCCAACTGCGGCCCTCCGGCATTTGCAAAACTGCATATCCAATCATGCCCTGACACAGCAATGCTTATGCTGTGTCAGGGCATGCTTGGATGTGTAGTTTCTCAAGTGCCGGAGGGTTGCATTTGGGACAAAGGCCGATGTAACCTGCTTGTTTCCAAGTGTTGCTTGTACCTAGTCTTTGGATGACACAAATACCTGGAACCTCATACTATTCTCTTCAACAGGTCTTGCGGAGTATCCTTCCCGATTTGCAGGAAACAGCATGGATGTCAAGGGACACGACAGTTCCCCTTCTGTACCATGGGCGACCTACCACAATACCACTGCATCTCTGAAATGCCATATTTTACAATTTATGTACTAATAATTTAAAGAAAAACCACACAAAACTTCTCATTTTAAAAATTTAGTAAAGAATTAAAATTGTATTTTATTTTGGATTAAAAAATAAAATGTAATAAAACAAAAAAAGTAGTGTTTGTTCTTCTTTACATTCTTTTCTTGTGTAGATATCTGTGAAAAAAAAAAAATTCCATATTAAGTAAAGACACTAATGATGTCATGTTCATTCCTTTCCCAAGAACATTTGTGGAACCACACAGTCCAGCATGACCCATTGCTGGACTGTGTTGTTCCCCACGGTCAGACGGTCCAAAGTGGCAGAGTCAAGACAGTGGTCAGAACTTTGACACGGCTGCACTTGTGGAACCACACAGTCCAGCATGACCCATTGCTGGACTGTGTTGTTCCCCAGGGTCAGACGGTCCAAAGTTTCTGGAATATATACTAGAATCATCGCTTTACTCGCCTTGGTACGCACAACCCATCTACGCCATCAACCAATCCTATGAAGAAGCAAAAAACAAACACTAGTGAATTCACACTACAGTGAAAGTCTAATTTACACCAAATCAAAAGTGATTTGTTTGGTATATTAAAAAAAAAGTGGTATCATAATAGCTCTTTGGCCCATCACATATGTAACCACAAGGAGCTTTCATCAGTAACCACACGCGCCCGCATACATGCCCGCGCATGTATGCCTAGACATAGCTCCTTGGTAGTATCCGGTCAGGGGTGTGGGAGCCCAACACAAAATTAAAACAATAGTAAGAGAAAAAAAACAACTAATGGCAGGGGGAGAAAGGGAAACATGAAAATCATAAATAGTAAATAATAAAACAATATGACCGGGCTTATGGTAGTTGTTGGCCGTCCGGATCCTCTTCTTCCTCCTGATGTGGCGTCGATGCCTTTGGCGGATGTGGGGTGCGTTGAATTGGCCTCGGTGGCCGTGCTGGTGTAGAAGATGCGGTCGGTGGTGGAGGCATATGGTAGGTGGGGTACATCCCTGTATATCCTTGGTACAGCTGTGACCGTCCATACCAGGATTGTGGTGGAGCAAGGGCAGGAGGCGTCCGTGTGGCTTGTGGTGGCGGATGTGGTGGTTCACCAGCGTGTTGTTGAGCTGGCTCTGGGATCTTATCATAGATCATCTGTAGCGTTGTTGCGATGATCTTTGTGGCTGGCTGCCGAATGTCGTTGGCTCTCCGACATGTTGTCAACGCAGTGTGCCAGGCATGATGTGTTATCCACCAGCCAGTTGATGGATGTGGTCAGAACGTGAAGGATGTCCATAGTCTCCCTGTGATATACTCGTCTGGTCTTTTGCATTTCTGCCGTGCTGTCGGCAAGAGCCTTTTGCATGTCAACCAAACCGTTTGCCATCTTATCCATTGTCTTCTCAATGGCGTCCAGTCTGGTTCCAACGACATCCCGAAAACTATCCTGGCGGACATTCTTCTCTGCTGCCAGGGTGTTTACCCTCTGAATATTTGAGGGATCCTGCCCTTGCTGTACGTCTGCCGCCAATTGCATTTGTGAAGCTGAAAAGAAAATTAGAAATTAGTATACACATTCATACATTTGTTTGAAGGTTCACAATTTGATAATTACTCACACAAGGATGTAGAAACAGCGGACTGCTGCCCTTCCACCTCGTCGTCCGACTCATCCAGTCCAAGATCCGGCCTGTAGTAGGGACCAATCCCCGACGCTAATCCGCTGCTGGTCTGTGGCACCTCTGTTTGCAAATGAAGAAGAAAAAAAAAAAAAAAGTTAATAAACTATACAAAAATGGTGACACCCCCCCCCCCCCCACCCAAAAAATAAATAAACCTTCTCCATCCTGTGGTGCCGCTGCTTCAGGAGCTTCACTTGTCCTCAATTCTGGAGACTTTTCAAGGGTATGGCTGGATATGTCTGTACGGCTGTCTTCAAACCCAAGAAAAGTCTCGTCCGTTAACCCTGTTGACTCAAACAGTTCGGGTGATGGGTCCACAAGGGTAGTGTCTTGTTGAGGCTCTTCGGTCACAGTCCCAGAGCTCCTGGAGAGATGATGAGCTGGTGATGGCCTGCGCGCAGGAGATGTAGTTTGGCGCCCAGCTGGTGGTGTGTCGCCGACGGTGTCTGGTGCGCAGGTGACGTTTTGCGCGCTGATGTCTGGGGCGCAGGTGATGGTCTGCGTGCTGACGATGTCTGGCACGCAGGTGACTTTCTGCGCGCTGATGACGTCTGGCGCGCAGGTGACTCTGCGCGCTGACGATGTGTGGCGCGCAGGTGATGATCTGCGAGCTGCTGATGCTTGCTGCGCAGGGATGGTCCGCACGCTGCTGCCGATGCCTGCTGCGCAGGTGATGGTCCGCGCGCTGCCGATGTCCTGCGCGCAGGTGATGTCCTCTGGGCAGGCGTGTCTGGGGAAAAAGAACAAACACATTAGTAGATGCAAAAAAAAAAAAAAAGATTTAGTACAGCTCATCTGAATGTATTCTTACCATCAGGCCTCCTTTTGGACTGCTTGTCTCCCGCCGTCTTCCGTCTTCTGGGCGGTTCTTCCTCCTCGGGAAAGCCAGCAGGACGGCTGGAGTCCACACCTCCGCGAACTCCTTGGACCATGACAGGGTTCATGTGCCTGTTAATAACGTTCTCCCAGGGTAGCCACTTCAGATTGAGAGCCGGACCACCTCCCGTAGCTGTCTCATGTCGGCGCTGAATCCCCATCTTCTTCTTGGTCTGTCTGCGGCAATCACTGTTCCGCTTCATGCAGTTTCTGGTGCTCCGGCGGTTTCCAGATACTGCAGTGACTTGTCTCCCGATGGCATCCCAGATGTTTCGCTTGGTCTTAGCTGCTGTGGTCTGTGCCCTTGGTCCATACAGAACGTCATAGGACCTGTCGACGCCATCCACCAGGGCACAGTTTTCCGCCTCAGTGTATCTGGGTCCACGCGGTTTCTTCTGTCCTGTGTCTTCACCAGAGGCTTCCTCCTCCGACTGATCCTCTGGCTGGCTTCTTGCCTTTAGGGATAAAAAAAACATGCAATTAATATGATCGGTATGTACCTGTGAGTGTGTCAATATCCCTGTCAGTGCGCAAAGATACCTGTAGGTGTGCATGGCAGTGCGCAAAGTAGGGTGTGTCAAGTTGGATGCTATTGTGTCTGCAGGTGTTGTCCGTATTTACCTTTCTAGGACTTTTCTTTTTCTTTCGCTTCTCCCTTTGGTCCCTTGACGACCGTAACTGGTCACTGCATGCCTGGTCGGTCGTATCCTACTCCTGGGTCGGCTCCCACTCCTCATTGCTGTGCAGGGAAAATTCTTCTGAGGGGTGGGGGGAAGGGAGGGATCGGGGCCGCTTGTCCCTGGACATCTGTTGTAAAAAGAAAAATAATTTTTACAAATTTAACACACATTACATAATTACATGCAACCCTAGAGATGAGCGCCGGAAATTTTTCGGGTTTTGTGTTTTGGTTTTGGGTTCGGTTCCGCGGCCGTGTTTTGGGTTCGACCGCGTTTTGGCAAAACCTCACCGAATTTTTTTTGTCGGATTCGGGTGTGTTTTGGATTCGGGTGTTTTTTTCAAAAAACAGCTTAAATCATAGAATTTGGGGGTCATTTTGATCCCAAAGTATTATTAACCTCAAAAACCATAATTTACACTCATTTTCAGTCTATTCTGAATACCTCACACCTCACAATATTATTTATAATCCTAAAATTTGAACCGAGGTCGCTGTGTGAGTAAGATAAGCGACCCTAGTGGCCGACACAAACACCGGGCCCATCTAGGAGTGGCACTGCAGTGTCACGCAGGATGTCCCTTCCAAAAAACCCTCCCCAAACAGCACATGACGCAAAGAAAAAAAGAGGCGCAATGAGGTAGCTGTGTGAGTAAGATAAGCGACCCTAGTGGCCGACACAAACACCGGGCCCATCTAGGAGTGGCACTGCAGTGTCACGCAGGATGTCCCTTCCAAAAAACCCTCCCCAAACAGCACATGACGCAAAGAAAAAAAGAGGCGCAATGAGGTAGCTGACTGTGTGAGTAAGATAAGCGACCCTAGTGGCCGACACAAACACCGGGCCCATCTAGGAGTGGCACTGCAGTGTCACGCAGGATGGCCCTTCCAAAAAACCCTCCCCAAACAGCACATGACGCAAAGAAAAAAAGAGGCGCAATGAGGTAGCTGACTGTGTGAGTAAGATAAGCGACCCTAGTGGCCGACACAAACACCGGGCCCATCTAGGAGTGGCACTGCAGTGTCACGCAGGATGGCCCTTCCAAAAAACCCTCCCCAAACAGCACATGACGCAAAGAAAAAAAGAGGCGCAATGAGGTAGCTGACTGTGTGAGTAAGATAAGCGACCCTAGTGGCCGACACAAACACCGGGCCCATCTAGGAGTGGCACTGCAGTGTCACGCAGGATGGCCCTTCCAAAAAACCCTCCCCAAACAGCAAAGAAAAATAAAAGAAAAAAGAGGTGCAAGATGGAATTGTCCTTGGGCCCTCCCACCCACCCTTATGTTGTATAAACAGGACATGCACACTTTAACCAACCCATCATTTCAGTGACAGGGTCTGCCACACGACTGTGACTGATATGACGGGTTGGTTTGGACCCCCCCCCCAAAAAAGAAGCAATTAATCTCTCCTTGCACAAACTGGCTCTACAGAGGCAAGATGTCCACCTCATCATCATCCTCCGATATATCACCGTGTACATCCCCCTCCTCACAGATTATCAATTCGTCCCCACTGGAATCCACCATCTCAGCTCCCTGTGTACTTTGTGGAGGCAATTGCTGCTGGTCAATGTCTCCGCGGAGGAATTGATTATAATTCATTTTAATGAACATCATCTTCTCCACATTTTCTGGATGTAACCTCGTACGCCGATTGCTGACAAGGTGAGCGGCGGCACTAAACACTCTTTCGGAGTACACACTTGTGGGAGGGCAACTTAGGTAGAATAAAGCCAGTTTGTGCAAGGGCCTCCAAATTGCCTCTTTTTCCTGCCAATATAAGTACGGACTGTGTGACGTGCCTACTTGGATGCGGTCACTCATATAATCCTCCACCATTCTTTCAATGTTGAGAGAATCATATGCAGTGACAGTAGACGACATGTCCGTAATCGTTGTCAGGTCCTTCAGTCCGGACCAGATGTCAGCATCAGCAGTCACTCCAGACTGCCCTGCATCACCGCCAGCGGGTGGGCTCGGAATTCTGAGCCTTTTCCTCGCACCCCCAGTTGCGGGAGAATGTGAAGGAGGAGATGTTGACAGGTCGCGTTCCGCTTGACTTGACAATTTTCTCACCAGCAGGTCTTTCAACCCCAGCAGACTTGTGTCTGCCGGAAAGAGAGATCCAAGGTAGGTTTTAAATCTAGGATCGAGCACGGTGGCCAAAATGTAGTGCTCTGATTTCAACAGATTGACCACCCGTGAATCCTTGTTAAGCGAATTAAGGGCTCCATCCACAAGTCCCACATGCCTAGCGGAATCGCTCCGTGTTAGCTCCTCCTTCAATGTCTCCAGCTTCTTCTGCAAAAGCCTGATGAGGGGAATGACCTGACTCAGGCTGGCAGTGTCTGAACTGACTTCACGTGTGGCAAGTTCAAAGGGCATCAGAACCTTGCACAACGTTGAAATCATTCTCCACTGCACTTGAGACAGGTGCATTCCACCTCCTATATCGTGCTCAATTGTATAGGCTTGAATGGCCTTTTGCTGCTCCTCCAACCTCTGAAGCATATAGAGGGTTGAATTCCACCTCGTTACCACTTCTTGCTTCAGATGATGGCAGGGCAGGTTCAATAGTTTTTGGTGGTGCTCCAGTCTTCTGTACGTGGTGCCTGTACGCCGAAAGTGTCCCGCAATTCTTCTGGCCACCGACAGCATCTCTTGCACGCCCCTGTCGTTTTTTAAAAAATTCTGCACCACCAAATTCAAGGTATGTGCAAAACATGGGACGTGCTGGAATTTGCCCATATTTAATGCACACACAATATTGCTGGCGTTGTCCGATGCCACAAATTCACAGGAGAGTCCAATTGGGGTAAGCCATTCTGCGATGATCTTCCTCAGTTGCCGTAAGAGGTTTTTAGCTGTGTGCGTATTCTGGAAAGCGGTGATACAAAGCGTAGCCTGCCTAGGAAAGAGTTGGCGTTTGCGAGATGCTGCTACTGGTGCCGCCGCTGCTGTTCTTGCGGCGGGAGTCCATACATCTACCCAGTGGGCTGTCACAGTCATATAGTCCTGACCCTGCCCTGCTCCACTTGTCCACATGTCCGTGGTTAAGTGGACATTGGGTACAACTGCATTTTTTAGGACACTGGTGAGTCTTTTTCTGACGTCCGTGTGCATTCTCGGTATCGCCTGCCTACAGAAGTGGAACCTAGATGGTATTTGGTAACGGGGGAACACTGCCTCAATAAATTGTCTAGTTCCCTGTGAACTAACGGCGGATACCGGACGCACGTCTAACACCAACATAGTTGTCAAGGCCTCAGTTATCCGCTTTGCAGCAGGATGACTGCTGTGATATTTCATCTTCCTCGCAAAGGACTGTTGGACAGTCAATTGCTTACTGGAAGTAGTACAAGTGGGCTTACGACTTCCCCTCTGGGATGACCATCGACTCCCAGCAGCAACAACAGCAGCGCCAGCAGCAGTAGGCGTTACACGCAAGGATGCATCGGAGGAATCCCAGGCAGGAGAGGACTCGTCAGAATTGCCAGTGACATGGCCTGCAGGACTATTGGCATTCCTGGGGAAGGAGGAAATTGACACTGAGGGAGTTGGTGGGGTGGTTTGCGTGAGCTTGGTTACAAGAGGAAGGGATTTACTGGTCAGTGGACTGCTTCCGCTGTCGCCCAAAGTTTTTGAACTTGTCACTGACTTATTATGAATGCGCTGCAGGTGACGTATAAGGGAGGATGTTCCGAGGTGGTTAACGTCCTTACCCCTACTTATTACAGCTTGACAAAGGGAACACACGGCTTGACAAATGTTGTCCGCATTTCTGGTGAAATACTTCCACACCGAAGAGCTGATTTTTTTGGTATTTTCACCAGGCATGTCAACTGCCATATTCCTCCCACGGACAACAGGTGTCTCCCCGGGTGCCTGACTTAAACAAACCACCTCACCATCAGAATCCTCCTGGTCAATTTCCTCCCCAGCGCCAGCAACACCCATATCCTCCTCATCCTGGTGTACTTCAACACTGACATCTTCAATCTGACTATCAGGAACTGGACTGCGGGTGCTCCTTCCAGCACTTGCAGGGGGCGTGCAAATGGTGGAAGGCGCATGCTCTTCACGTCCAGTGTTGGGAAGGTCAGGCATCGCAACCGACACAATTGGACTCTCCTTGTGGATTTGGGATTTCGAAGAACGCACAGTTCTTTGCGGTGCTTTTGCCAGCTTGAGTCTTTTCAGTTTTCTAGCGAGAGGCTGAGTGCTTCCATCCTCATGTGAAGCTGAACCACTAGCCATGAACATAGGCCAGGGCCTCAGCCGTTCCTTGCCACTCCGTGTGGTAAATGGCATATTGGCAAGTTTACGCTTCTCCTCCGACAATTTTATTTTAGGTTTTGGAGTCCTTTTTTTACTGATATTTGGTGTTTTGGATTTGACATGCTCTGTACTATGACATTGGGCATCGGCCTTGGCAGACGACGTTGCTGGCATTTCATCGTCTCGGCCATGACTAGTGGCAGCAGCTTCAGCACGAGGTGGAAGTGGATCTTGATCTTTCCCTAATTTTGGAACCTCAACATTTTTGTTCTCCATATTTTAATAGGCACAACTAAAAGGCACCTCAGGTAAACAATGGAGATGGATGGATACTAGTATACAATTATGGATGGACTGCCGAGTGCCGACACAGAGGTAGCTACAGCCGTGGACTATTGTACTGTACTGTGTCTGCTGCTAATATAGACTGGATGATAATGAGATGTAGTATGTATGTATAAAGAAGAAAGAAAAAAAAACCACGGGTAGGTGGTATACAATTATGGATGGACTGCCGAGTGCCGACACAGAGGTAGCTACAGCTGTGGACTACTGTACTGTGTCTGCTGCTAATATAGACTGGTTGATAAAGAGATGTAGTATGTATGTATAAAGAAGAAAGAAAAAAAAACCACGGGTAGGTGGTATACAATTATGGATGGACTGCCGAGTGCCGACACAGAGGTAGCTACAGCCGTGGACTACCGTACTGTGTCTGCTGATAATATAGACTGGTTGATAATGAGATGTAGTATGTATAAAGAAGAAAGAAAAAAAAAACCACGGGTAGGTGGTATACAATTATGGACGGACTGCCGAGTGCCGACACAGAGGTAGCTACAGCCGTGGACTACCGTACTGTACTGTGTCTGCTGCTAATATAGACTGGATGATAATGAGATGTAGTATGTATAAAGAAGAAAGAAAAAAAAACCACGGGTAGGTGGTATACAATTATGGATGGACTGCCGAGTGCCGACACAGAGGTAGCTACAGCCGTGGACTACTGTACTGTGTCTGCTGCTAATATAGACTGGTTGATAAAGAGATGTAGTATGTATGTATAAAGAAGAAAGAAAAAAAAACCACGGGTAGGTGGTATACAATTATGGACGGACTGCCGAGTGCCGACACAGAGGTAGCTACAGCCGTGGACTACCGTACTGTACTGTGTCTGCTGCTAATATAGACTGGTTGATAAAGAGATGTAGTATGTATGTATAAAGAAGAAAGAAAAAAAAACCACGGGTAGGTGGTATACAATTATGGATGGACTGCCGAGTGCCGACACAGAGGTAGCTACAGCCGTGGACTACTGTACTGTGTCTGCTGCTAATATAGACTGGTTGATAAAGAGATGTAGTATGTATGTATAAAGAAGAAAGAAAAAAAAACCACGGGTAGGTGGTATACAATTATGGACGGACTGCCGAGTGCCGACACAGAGGTAGCTACAGCCGTGGACTACCGTACTGTACTGTGTCTGCTGCTAATATAGACTGGTTGATAAAGAGATGTAGTATGTATGTATAAAGAAGAAAGAAAAAAAAACCACGGGTAGGTGGTATACAATTATGGATGGACTGCCGAGTGCCGACACAGAGGTAGCTACAGCCGTGGACTACTGTACTGTGTCTGCTGCTAATATAGACTGGTTGATAAAGAGATGTAGTATGTATGTATAAAGAAGAAAGAAAAAAAAACCACGGGTAGGTGGTATACAATTATGGATGGACTGCCGAGTGCCGACACAGAGGTAGCTACAGCCGTGAACTACCGTACTGTGTCTGCTGCGACTGGATGATAACTAATGATATAAAATATATATATATATCACTACTGCAGCCGGACAGGTATATATTATATAATGACGGACCTGCTGGACACTGTCTGTCAGCAGAATGAGTTTTTTATAGAATAAAAAAAAAACACCACACAAGTCACACGACGAGTGTTTAACTTTTTCAGGCAATCACAATATAGTATACTACTAACTATACTGGTGGTCAGTGTGGTCAGGTCACTGGTCAGTCACACTGGCAGTGGCACTCCTGCAGCAAAAGTGTGCACTGTTTAATTTTAATAATATGTACTCCTGGCTCCTGCTATAACCTATAACTGGCACTGCTCCCCAGTCTCCCCCACAATTATAAGCTGTGTGAGCACAGTCAGATATATACATAGATGATGCAGCACACTGGGCTGAGCAGTGCACACAGATATGGTATGTGACTGAGTCACTGTGTATCGTTTTTTTCAGGCAGAGAACGGATTATATTAAATAAAACTGCACTGTCTGGTGGTCACTGTGGTCAGTCACTACTAAACTCTGCACTCTCTACAGTACTCCTAAGCTCCAGTAAATCAAGTGTCTCTGTCTCAAATCAATCTCACTCTCTCTCTTCTAATCTAAATGGAGAGGACGCCAGCCACGTCCTCTCCCTATCAATCTCAATGCACGTGTGAAAATGGCGGCGACGCGCGGCTCCTTATATAGAATCCGAGTCTCGCGAGAATCCGACAGCGTCATGATGACGTTCGGGCGCGCTCGGGTTAACCGAGCAAGGCGGGAAGATCCGAGTCGCTCGGACCCGTGAAAAAAAACATGAAGTTCGGGCGGGTTCGGATTCCGAGGAACCGAACCCGCTCATCTCTAGCAACCACACGTCATGCTGCTGGGACCCCAGTGCTCAAGCAGGACCAAACACACATTAAAAGAATTGAAAAATAAAAAAAAACTCAGCCAAACAAGCCAAAACCCCCATACAAGCATCCCTGCACATGCTGGAGGTCAACCAGTGCTAAAAAAAAAAAGGAGCCAAAAAACATGTTTGGCAAACAAACGACAGCACATGTCGACCACATGGATGATACCGACATGCTCAAAGTCACCCCAAACAAGCCAAAAAGCATCCCTGCACATGCTGGAGGTACACCAGTGCTAAAGTAGGAGCAAAAAAAACGTGTTTGGCAAACAAATGACAGCACATGTCGACCACATGGATGATACCGACATGCTCAAAGTCACCCCAAACAAGCCAAAAAGTACATCCAGCATGTGCAGGGATGCACCAGTGCTAAAATAGGAGCAAAAAAAGTGTTTGGCAAACAAACGACAGCACATGTCGACCACATGGATGATACCGACACGCTCAAAACAAGCCAAAAAGCATCCCTGCACATGCTGGAGATACACCAGTGCTAAAGTAGGAGCAAAAAAAGTGTTTGGCAAACAAATGACAGCTCATGTCGACCACATGGATGATACCGACACGCTCAAAGTCACCCCAAACAATCCAAAAAGTACCTCCAGCATGTGCAGGGATGCACCAGTGCTAAAATAGGAGCAAAAAAACATGTTTTGGAAACAAACTACAGCACATGTCGCCCACATAGCAGATACCGACATGCTCAAAGTCACCCCAAACAAGCCAAAAAGCATCCCTGCACATGCTGGAGGTACACTAATGCAAAAGCATGACCCAAAAAACATTTTATGAAAAAATAAAACGTGAAAAACTACCCCAAAACACAAAACTAAAAAAAAAACATGCAGCGATACAAGCAGGACCTGCAACAATCCAAACAGGACCTATATACAAAGTATAAGAACAGTGAAACAAATTTCCTTGGCGCAAAGCCGCCTGTACACTTCTGGTGTCAAAATAAATGTCACCACATTTATAGAACACAGATATACAACAATAATTAGACACCAGACTGTGTCCTGGGCGCTTATAAGATAAGTGATATAAGAAAAAAGATATAAAATATATACAATACGTTCCTCTTAAAGATGGATGACCTCAGAATTAATTCACTCCTTATGTGAATATTATGATCTCGTCCAATAGAATTGAGTCGAGGTTATCCGTACATGTGAAACAAAAAAATAACACGCAATGTGTGATATTGCTAATAGTCCAGAAATGAGACAGTTATAAAACAGATGAAATGAACGGTGATCCACAATTGTCTCGCGTACCCCACTCACACTGAGCAATGTATAGATGTGCCCATAAAGGTATCTTTCAACGCAATGATGTTAGCAGCATCCAAGTGACTAAACATAAGGTGTGATGAATTAGTCATACATAGGCGTACCAAAGACTCACACAAGGGATGTCGAGTACATTCCTCAAAAGGTATCTTTAAGCTTTCTATTTTTCACAAAAAATGAGGCGTACCCCAACTCACACTTGAACTTGCAGTTCTATTCCTATCAAGGTTTCTTTATCCTTGAGTGGTGTTGTCAGCAAACTCCAATGTTCTGGTTTGATGGCTCACAAGTATGCAGAGAAAAAGAATAACAGCAGACAGTGTGTAGTATTGTTTTAAGAAGAAATGTGCACAAATAATGAGGCACTGGTGATTAGTGGGAAACTGATAATTATTGCATATCCCACTCACATCAAAAAAATAGATGGTGAGGTGCCCATACAGATATTATTTATATGGGGACTCTCCCAAACCATGGGTGAGAGGTTTTGATCCAGAAGAGATTAATACACAAGCGTACCCGAACTCACACAAGATGTATGACAGACGTTCCTCTAACGGTATCTTTCACACCTTAACCCTCAAATGTGGGCGTACCCAGACTCACGTTGAAGTGGCATGGAGGAATCCTATCAGGGTATCTTTGCGGGCTCGAGTGATTTATTCTGTCTATTCTGTCTTGAACAACTTCACCAGTCAGTGTGTGATGGCAGGAAGGATCTTATAAAGTCTATTGATCACACTTAATGATGTGTGATAGTCCCAAAAAAATCCCAAATGCAAATGCAAAAAATCCCAAATGCACAGTCCAGATAATGTCAGACATTATCTGGACTGTGAGTAGCAAGATTCCTATTCTTCAATTTATTTATTTTTTAAAAGGCCAACGAAAATATTTTTTTAAACAGGAAATTATTTTTTCATATTTTTTATGTATGCTATTATATATAAAATTTTTAACTTCAATTTTTTGTGCTGTTGGAATGGATTAAAGAAGTAATTGTTTTTATAAAGCACCATTTGCATTTGGGATTTTTTTGGGACTATCACACATCATTAAGTGTGATCAATAGACTTTATAAGATCCTTCCTGCCATCACACACTGACTGGTGAAGTTGTTCAAGACAGAATAGACAGAATAAATCACTCGAGCCCGCAAAGATACCCTGATAGGATTCCTCCATGCCACTTCAACGTGAGTCTGGGTACGCCCACATTTGAGGGTTAAGGTGTGAAAGATACCGTTAGAGGAACGTCTGTCATACATCTTGTGTGAGTTCGGGTACGCTTGTGTATTAATCTCTTCTGGATCAAAACCTCTCACCCATGGTTTGGGAGAGTCCCCATATAAATAATATCTGTATGGGCACCTCACCATCTATTTTTTTGATGTGAGTGGGATATGCAATAATTATCAGTTTCCCACTAATCACCAGTGCCTCATTATTTGTGCACATTTCTTCTTAAAACAATACTACACACTGTCTGCTGTTATTCTTTTTCTCTGCATACTTGTGAGCCATCAAACCAGAACATTGGAGTTTGCTGACAACACCACTCAAGGATAAAGAAACCTTGATAGGAATAGAACTGCAAGTTCAAGTGTGAGTTGGGGTACGCCTCATTTTTTGTGAAAAATAGAAAGCTTAAAGATACCTTTTGAGGAATGTACTCGACATCCCTTGTGTGAGTCTTTGGTACGCCTATGTATGACTAATTCATCACACCTTATGTTTAGTCACTTGGATGCTGCTAACATCATTGCGTTGAAAGATACCTTTATGGGCACATCTATACATTGCTCAGTGTGAGTGGGGTACGCGAGACAATTGTGGATCACCGTTCATTTCATCTGTTTTATAACTGTCTCATTTCTGGACTATTAGCAATATCACACATTGCGTGTTATTTTTTTGTTTCACATGTACGGATAACCTCGACTCAATTCTATTGGACGAGATCATAATATTCACATAAGGAGTGAATTAATTCTGAGGTCATCCATCTTTAAGAGGAACGTATTGTATATATTTTATATCTTTTTTCTTGTAGGACCTATATACACATACCTGCACACATATACATACCCCAAACACCCCAAAGCAACGCCACATGTACACCTCATGGCACACCCCCACCACCACCCAAACATTACATACGGCTCTCATACCTCATCCAAAACAGTAGCCAAACACTCAGAACAACACCCATACACTACACAAACACATACATGCAACGCCAGACCACATGTGGTACTTACCTACAAATGTAGAAATCGCTCCAAAAATGACTCTCCTCCGGGGTAACAGGTATCCTGTCCGTCCTGGATTAAAGCCTGCTGGGTGTACAAATGATACCACAGCAAACAAACCCACTTTGATCGCTCTGCAACACCTCCACTCCACACTGCAGGGTCACAAAATGGCTGCTGAGCACACAGCAAACAAGCCCTATATAGAGCTCCAAACGGCGGGAAGTCGAATCCAGGACGCCCACTACTCGACGATTGGTCCATTATTTGACAAGGGGAGTGTCAAATCCGTTATGAATTGAATATGTCGAATTCATGGTCCCGGGTGGAGGGTTTCGGCTGTCGAGTAGTGTCGAATCCTAAAACGGTCGAAAAAAAGCCGCAATTCGTCCGGAATTGCATATACCCCAAAACCTGTACAAGTTTGCATAGATGGTACTGTAACATTAGAAACTCGATTTCTTGTATCGGATGAATCATACCTCCCAACTGTCCCGATTTTCGCGGGACAGTCCCGTTTTTTGGGGACTGTCCCGCTGTCCCACCCGCGGGCCGCAGTGTCCCGCAGTGGGGGGGGGCAGTTGGGAGGCTCTGTCACCCGCTGCCCTGCTTAGCAGAGCAGCGGTGAATAGACGCTGTGCGCATGCGCACAGCGTCTATTCAGTGCAGACAGAGGGATAGGGAGCATGCCAGCGGCTCACAGAGCGCTGGGCATGCCCCCTCAGTGACAAAAACAGGGGCGTGACTCGCGATCGCGGGTCCTCCCGTGAAGCCACGCCCCTTTTGTAGGCACCGCCCCTTTTCCGCCGCGCGAGTGTCCCGCTTCCCAAGAGAAGAAAGTTGGGAGGTATGGATGAATGTCCAATAAACCTGCAAGGAGCTGATCTACTGTCAGCCCTAAATGCTACCATACAGTACAACAATGGGGAAGTGGCTCTTATTTCCAAGCCAGGAACAATGGGTAATATAGCTTTTAACACCACACTGTTATTCATGTGTTTTACCATGCATGCAAAACCTGAAAGTACTTTTCTTAAAGAAATCTTTGTAAAGGTACCATCTGACTTATGGGCTAACAGTAAAGTGAATGTGGGTCTTTTACCAGTACAGCTAGTACAAATCAAGTTAAAGCCCAATGCAAAGCCTGTTAAAATCAAGCAGTACCCTTTAGACCTGATCAGGTTACTGCAATTACACATGTACAGAATTATGTAAAAGCAGGGACTTCATAGTTACATAGTTAATGAGGTTGAAAAAAGGCAAAATGCCCATCGAGTTCAACCTGTGGTGGTCATTCCGAGTTGATCGCTAGCTGCATTTGTTCGCAGCGCAGCAGTCAGGCTAAAAAATGGCAGTTCAGCACATGCGCAATGCGCAAGCGCGACGTACGGGCACAACAAATGATGCAGTTTTGCACAGGGTCTAGCGATGCATTTCAGTCGCACTGGTTGCCACAGAGTGGGCGAACGCTGGGTGGGTGTGTAACGTCAAATCCGGAACTGAATAGTCTGAAGTGATCGCAAGCGCTGAGTAGGTTTTGAGCTACTCTGAAACTACACAAAAGATTTTTGCAGGTTCTCTGCGATACAGCCATTTGCACTTCTGCTAAGCTAAAATACACTCCCAGTGGGCGGTGGCATAGCGTTTGCACGGCTGCTAAAAACTGCTAGCGAGCGATCAACTCGGAATGACCACTCGTATCCGTATTAAGCAGTGCACATTATAATGCACCAACCAAAATAATGGTTTCGTACCTATTGACAACTATATTAGTATCACTCCCATATACATAATGTCAACATATTAAATGCTATAGCCTTGGATGCCTTTTTCAACTAGAAAACTGTCCAATCCATTTTTAAATGCATTTACAGAGTCTGCCATTATTACCTTCTCCGGCAGGGAGTTCCAAATCCTTATTGCCCTTACCGTGAAGAACCCTTTCCTACGTTGTGTACGGAATTTTCTCTCCTCTAGCCTCAGTGAGTGCCCAGGTGTCCTATACAGAGTTTTATTAATAAACAAATCTTCTGCTAACTCTTTGTATTGACCCTTTACATATTTGAAGATATTAGTAATGTCTCCTTTTAGTCTCCTCTTTTCAAGGGAATACAAATTTAACCCTGTAAGACTTTCCTCATACTCCAGTGTCTCTAACCCTTTAATCAGTTTAGTAGCGCGCCTTTGAACTCTTTCGAGCTCCCCGATATCTTTTTTATAATATGGTGCCCAAAATTGAACACAATATTCCAGATGGGGACGTACCAATGATTTATACAGAGGCAGGATTACATCCGTGTCCCTTGACTCAATACCTTGTTTTATGCACGCAAGGACTTTAGTTGCCTTCTTTGCTGCATTTTCCCATTGTGTACTGTTATTAAGCCTATTATCTATGAGCACCCCCAAATCTTTTTCCACCACAGTTACCCCTATCTTTTCCCCATTTAGAGTGTAGGATGCAAGTTTGTTTCTAATCCCAAAGTACATAACTTTGCATTTATCAATATTGAATCTCATTCCCCATTTAGACTCCCAAGTTTCAAGTTTAAATAAGTAATTTTGTAAAGACGCCACATCGATTTCTGAATGAATTACCTTACACAGTTTAGTATCATCTGCAAAGATTGACACTGCTTTCCAGGCCTATTCCTAGATCATTAATAAATATATTAAACAGTAGCGGGCCAATTACTTACCCTTGTAGTATTCAGCTGACTACTGGTGCCCAGCTGGAGAACATCCCATTAACCACTACTCGTTATACCCTGTCATCCAGCCAATTTCCAATCCATGTACAAACAGTGGCCCTCATTCCGAGTTGTTCGCTCGGTATTTTTCATCGCATCGCAGTGAAAATCCGCTTAGTACGCATGCGCAATGTTCGCACTGCGACTGCGCCAAGTAACTTTACTATGAAGAAAGTAATTTTACTCACGGCTTTTTCATCGCTCCGGCGATCGTAATGTGATTGACAGGAAATGGGTGTTACTGGGCGGAAACACGGCGTTTCAGGGGCGTGTGGCTGAAAACGCTACCGTTTCCGGAAAAAACGCAGGAGTGGCCGGGGAAACGGTGGGAGTGCCTGGGCGAACGCTGGGTGTGTTTGTGACGTCAACCAGGAACGACAAGCACTGAAATGATCGCACAGGCAGAGTAAGTCTGGAGCTACTCTGAAACTGCTAAGTAGTTAGTAATCGCAATATTGCGAATACATCGGTCGCAATTTTAAGAAGCTAAGATTCACTCCCAGTAGGCGGCGGCTTAGCGTGAGCAACTCTGCTAAATTCGCCTTGCGACCGATCAACTCGGAATGAGGGCCCGTATTTCCTAGTCCAAGTTCCCCTAATTTGATGATTAGGGGAACTTGTGAGGCACTGTATCGAAGGCTTTTGCAAAATCTAAAAAGATCACATCCAATGCTTTACCCTGGTCGAGATTATCGCTCATTCCTTGTAGAAGCTAATTAAGTTAGTTTGACACGATGTGTCCCTCACAAACCCATGCTAACTATTGCTAATACACTTAGAATTCCGTAGATAGGGCCTAATTCAGCTAGGATTGCAAATCAGCAAAATTAGCAAAAAAAAAGCGTAAAAACGCAAATTCTGCAACTTAAATAGCAAAAAACTGAGAAAAAAAACAATTTCTGAGACTTCGCAAAAACTGCGTATGCACTTCAAAAAGTAGGCGTGTAGGGGGCGTACTAAAGGGCTGGACTTGCAAAAACTACGATCAGGAGCGTGTTGCGGGGCGTGTTGTGGGCGTATGCTGATGGTCGGTGGGCGGTGCATTCGCAATTTTTACATCAGATCGCACATTTCTGATGTGCAGTTTCTGAGTAACTACAGGTCTACCTTAAAAATTGCACAAGCTGACCTCAGTTGTAGACTGCATGTATACTGCAATCATTGCTACATTACACCCAGCTGAAGAAGCTCACACCTCAGACCACAAATCACTTCATTCAGCTGTATTGGAACTTAGAAACATGTAAGGTATTGTTTAACTCTGTAACACATGTTGATTGTGAAAATATATGTTACTAACCGATTTGTGTTTACACTTACTATCAATCGAGGTTTGACAACCACACTATTTGATAGAAGCAAATGTAAAATAACCTTTACAAGCATTTTGCTTAGTAGTATCTGCTGAATTACATTTAGCTTCCTAACATTTTTTTTTTAAAACAACCAACATTATTTTGTTAAACAAAACATTCCCACATACATTTTTTTATTTTTTACATTTTATTTGTGCGCTACACACATAAACATATGTTGAAGAACAGCAACACCATCTTTTTATTTTCAAGTTTTGCAAATTCTGCTCCATTTGTATACTTATTGAAACAAATATTAACACATACTTCCTTAATGTAAGGTATGTAAATAAAAGCAAAGAAACAATAATATGTAATGTTTGACCACTTCACAATCAAAAAAACACTATTTTTTTTATTTTGTTTTTATAAAAATGTTACTGTTGTTTCCGAATTAAAATATTTTGACTCCAAAAAAGTGTGTTTGTTAAAACATATACCAATAATTGCTGTTGTGTAGGGTTTAGAGCAGTGATTTTCAACCTTTTTCCATTCGGGGCATGCCGAACAAAATTCTAAAATTGCCAAGGCACACCATCAGTACCCCACAAACAACCCCCCCTCCCCAAAAAAAAAAACAAAAAAAAAAAACAACAACACACTTTGGCCCACATGGGGACTTAAAACACACATTGGTCCCCACAGTAATTGCACATATTGTCCCCCCACAGCAATTACACACATCCCCCCCCACAGTAATTACACATATTGTCCCGCCACATTAATTGCACGTATTATCCCCCCACAGTAATTACACATATCATCCCCGCCCAGCAATTACACACATTGGCCCCCCCACACACACAGTAATTACACACATGGGCCCCCCACAGTTATTACACATATTGGCCCCCACATTAATTCTGCATACTGTTCACACAGCTATTACTGTAAAATTCATACAAATACACTGGACCATACCTGTAAGGTTTCAGTATCACTTTTGCTTTTGCCTCTCCCTCCCTCAGCGTCAGCCGGCAGGGGTTAATGCAGCCGTGAGCAGTGAGGTGCAGCAGGGAGCAGCACTTTGCTGGCGGCTGGCAGGCAGGGGTTAATGCAGCCATAAGCAGTGAGGAGCAGTAGGGAGCAGCACTTGCCTGGCGACGGCAGCGGCGGGCGGGCAGCCGGGCTTGCGGCGGGCGGGTGGACAGGCGATGTGTCACGCTGCGTTGCCAAAGTTCACCAGTGTGATGACGGGCAGCGCATCTCTGGCGGCACATCTGAAAGCCACTGGCGGCACACCAGTGTGCCGCGGCACAGTGGTTGAAAACCACTGGTTTAGAGGCTAGAATTCATACTCTCTCAAGTTGAATATATTTGAACACAGTTCTGGGCATTAGTCAATGTTTGAAGAAAAACACTAAGGTGTCTTTAAGATAATAATTGCTAAATTACCACATTTGACCAATTAAGTGATGATTGAATTGATTTACAATTGTTGAGTAGTTTCTTTAATTTGGGTGCAGGAAAGTAGGTTGTGCAATTTTGAAGGGAAAAACACTGTTGTTAGCAAAAAATGCAACATCAGAAACATGTAGGCAAAAATTGCGTACATTAGTAATGTGTACGCAAAAATGGTTTTCGCAATATTTGCACATTTCACAAGGCCACCTTCTTTTTGTTAAATTAAATTAGTGTTGCAGTTTTTCCGTTTGGGCGTGCTTTCGCTCACAATGTTTGCTAATTTGTAATTTTTGCAATCCTTACTGAATTTGCCCCATAATCCTCTATGCTATCCCTCAAAATTCCTTCCAATATTTTACCCACTATAGAGGTTATACTAACTGGTCGATAGTTCCCAGGATGATTTTTAGATCCATTTTTAAATAATGGCACTACCTCAGCTATACGCCAATCCCGTGGTACCATACCTGATTTAATTGAACTACAGAAAATCAAGTATAAGGGTTTTGACAGCTGAGCCCTAAGCTCCTTAATAACCCTCAGATGAAAGCCATCTGGGTCCGGTGATTTATTAATCTTTATGTTGCTTAGGGTCTCCAGGCCTAATTCCTCACTTAAACAAGTATCTAGCCATGAATTGGCTTTACTCTCTATAGCTATTTGCTTTTCGTTTACAGTTTTAGCTGCTCTAATTACCTTTTTTCATCTTTTATTGTATTCCTTGTAATACTGGAATACCTCCTCCCCTCCAATTAATTTAAATGCTTTGAAGGCACGCCTTAATAGCCATTTCTTTTTTTCACCTCCTCATTAAGCCACATTGGTCTGTGTTTAGTACTGCTGCGTTTATTGCCCATGGGAATGAATTTGTGAATATTGCTATCAAGCAACCCTTTTAAAGCATCCCACATTTCCAAAGTGTCCTTACCCTGAAACAAAACTTCCCAGTCAATGTTGCTTAGTGCCTGCCTCAGCCTATTGAAGTTAGCTTTTCTAAAGTTGAATGTTTTGGTTGATCCCTTATAGCTTTGTTCTTTTAAACTAATGTTGAATGAGATTATATAGTGGTCACTGTTTACCCAAGGTCTCCCCAACTGTAATGTTTGATATAATGTCCACATTATTGGTAATAACTAGGTCCAGAATGTTTTTACCTCTGGTTAGGTCCTCAACTAATTGAGACAAGTACTGATCCTTTAATGTGTTTAGAAACCTGCTGCTCCTAGCTTTTACACATGAATCGTTACTCCAATTTATATCAGGATAATTGAAATCCCCAATCACTAGGATGTCCCCCATTCCTGCAGCTTTTTCAATTTGCTGCCAGAGTTGTTCCTCGTCCTGCTAATATCTGGTTGTTTGTAGCACGTGCCGATGACTAGTTTTTTTTTGCTTCAATGACCCAACCTGCGATCACCACCCATAGTGATTCCATGTCATCTCCAGTCCCCTCATAAAAACATCTATTATGCTTGGCTTTAGAGATGGTTTTACATAGAGACATATCCCTCCTCCCCTTTTGGTAGCCCTATCTCTCCTGAAAAGTGTATAGCCCTCCAAATTTGCAACCCAGTCGTGGGAGTCGTCCCACCATGTTTCCGTAATTCCTATAATATCATATTGATTTTTTTATACGAGCCATTCCAATTTCCCCATTTTACCTGATAGACTTCTTGCATTTGCAAGCATACATTTTAGCTTAATATTTCCCTTGCCAGTTTGTTTTAATGGAATGTTATCCTTATTTACAAGTGCCTTTCTAGAACTACTCTTACCAGCTGTTATTCTCCCCCCTCCCTTAGCACCCCCATCATACTTAATACAGCCTTCTTTACTACTACTATAATACCTATTAGGTCTTTCTAAACCCCTTCCCCAATTAAGGTAATTTCCCTTATGCTATGGACATCATAATCTATATACCGTACTGTGGACTATAATCGGTCATAAGATAACAATGTAGGACATAGGTCTGCAAACTCGGTCCTTTCTGTGTCAATATCCCCACAATTACCCTTGCCAGCTGATCTTTTCCTCCCTCCTTCGCCACCCCCAATTTGTTCACTACCCCCATCTTTACTGTTCTCATTGTTTGACCCATAACTTCTAGCTAAACCCTCCCCCAGGCTCCTAGTTTAAAAGTTCCTCCAACCTTCTAACCACCCTGACCCCCAGCACCGCAGCCCCCTCCTCATTCAGGTGCAATCCATCGCGACAAAAAAGATGGCGCCTGACTGAGAAGTCCGCCCAGTGTTCCAAGAACACAAACCCCTCTTTCCTACACCAGTCCCTAAGCCACACATTTACCTCCCTGATCTCCCTCTGTGTCCCTGGACTAGCGCGTGGCACCAGTAATATTTCGGAGAATATTACCCTAGATGTCCTTGCCTTAAGTTTCTTGCCTAATTCCCTATAGTCTTTCTTAAGGACATCCCACCTACCACTAACTTTGTCGTTGGTGCCGACATGCACCAAGACCGCCGGGTCTTTACCAGCCCCTTACAGCAATCTGTCTACCCGGCCCGCGATGTGCCATACCCGAGCACACGGGAGACAACAGACCGTACGGCGATCACAGTACCGGTAGCAGATTTCCCCGTCTGCCTTCCTGATAATAGAATCCCCTACCACCACAACTTGAGTAAGTACTTCACTATCTTTTTTCCCTTCTGTACCGGAGGGACTGCTTCTCTGGTTGCTAGAGGGAACAGTCTCCTCCGGCTCTGTCATTTTCTCACTGCCATCCCCAGAATCTTCGTCCATTTGGGCGAGTTTATTGGGGGTTTGGCAGATCGGAGATGTCCTGTCACCCCCTCTTCTTCTTCCTTCTAACCGTGACCCAGCTGCCTACCTGGTCATCCTCGTCTACCAGTGTTACCCCCTGCAGCTCCTCCACCGTTCTATATAAACTTTGCTCGAGATTGTGAATACTCCTCGTCGTGTAACGGTCTGCTCTAGATCAGTCACCTGGGCTTCCAGGGCAGCCGTTTGCTCACATCTTGCACAGATGTACCTGCATTCGGACTGTTGTTCCAGGTGCGCATACATCATGCATGATACGCATTGAGAGAGATCCTCAGTCACGGCCACCCCCATTTTTGCTAAGTGCTACTCCCTGTTACCTTTTGAAAAATGAAAATCAAGAAGAGGGGGAAAAAAAAGACAATATATATGTATATAAAGGGAACAATACAATATAGTCACCTAAACAGTAATATAGTTAAGCTTGTACATATCTTCCCTTGAGAGCCCGCTGATCCTTTTCACTTATGCAGCAGCAGTCCCAGGCCCCGTACAACAGGCTCCTCTAGCAGCAGCAATGTCTGCAGTCAGGCCGTGGCGGCAGCAGCACTCGGCCCGGTCGCAGCAGCTTCACCTGGCAGCACTTGTCCGGGAGGTGTCAGGACCTCCTGCCACAGCACCTGCTCACAGGTCCCTGCTTCCCCTGTGGTGGCTCTTGTCTCCTACTCCCAAAATTCACAGCTTCACCTCCTGCCAAAAAGAGATAGAGAGAAAAAAAACACACACACAAAGAACAAAACAAAACAGACGCTCAGATGCTCCTCCTCACATTCACTACACACACACACACACACACACACACACACACACACACAGAACATCTCTTTCACGTGCAGCCCACTCCTTCCAGTAGCTGCCTCCATCACTCACACACACACACACACTCACATAAATAAGGCCATCTGGTACATTGTATTTGAGTCTCTGGGAGGATAATTTATGTGCGACCCATGCTTATTAAAAGAGTGAGCAGACAGTGGGTGATTTATGCAATATTTAGGGTGAGATTCAAATGATATATCATGCCCAATTTCCTTTCTAAAATGATCTCCGTTATCGCGCATATTGCGCCCATAGTAATCAGGTTTACTGTGTAAAGGATTGGGCGCCTCACTACTCCGAGGGTAGCGAGCTGAAATAATGATACAACGTCCTTGAGGGCAGAAACAGAACGAGTGTGGAAAGGGGTGAAAAGAATTGAATCTCCCCCATAAAGTAAATATATGATATGTCTTTGTGGCTTTTCCATGCGAGTACAAATTCTACCGTAATTACTCATACCACGCGCTAATACGCAGGACCGCGGGAGTGACCATATGCAAATTGCGAATATGTGCACGCACGGCCGAATAAGTACACGCACGGAGGCCATCTATGTGGTGTTTGTATGTGATGTGTGTACTGTAATATTTTCCGACATCGACATTTTGCACAGGTTCTAGCGAAGCTTTCAGTCGCACGGCCGAATGCAGGAAGATTGACATGAAGTGGGCGTTTCTGGGTGTCAACCGACCGTTTTCAGGAAGTCTTGTTTTACACAAAATGATTTTGCAGGTGCTCTGATGCACAAGCGTTCGCACTTCTGCAAAGCGGCACGGCTGCTAAAAGAGCGATCAACTCTGAATAACCCCCAAAGAGCAGTGCTGTGGCAATGGTAGCAGCATCAGGCCCAGATTTGTCAAGCTTTAGAGAGTGATAAATAGCATGGTGATAAAGTACCAGACAATCAGCTCCTAACTTCTATGTCACAGGCTGAGTTGGAAAAATGACAGTTAGGAGCTGGTTGGTTGGTACTTTGGGGGTAATTCAGACCTGATCTCTAGGATGCGTTCTCTCACAGCCTGCGATCAGGTCCGAACTGCGTATTTGTTTGCACCACAATGTACAGGCGCGTCGGACGCCTGCACCGGGCATTGGTGCATAGCGACGGGATGGTGCAAAAAAAAGCAATCGCATGGGTGAACGCAAGGAGATTGACAGGTAGAGGGCTTTTGTGGGAAGCAACTGACCGTTTTCTGAGAGTGTCTGAAAAAACGCAGGCGTGTCCAAGCGTTTTCAGGTAGGGTGTCTGATGTCAATTCCAGTCCCGGAAAGGTTGAAGTGATCGCAGTGGCTGATTACATCCTGGGCTGCACAGAGACTGCACAAAATCAGTTTGTGCAGCTCTCTACATATGCGTTCGCACACTTGCACAGCTCAAATACCCTCCCCCTGTAGATGGCGACTATCTGATTGCAGGACAGCAAAAATCGCTGCCAAGCGATCAGGTCTGAATTAGGCTCTTTATCACCATGATATTTATCACTCTCCAAGGCTTGATAAATCTGGGCCTGAGGGGCACATGTACTAAGCAGTGATAAAAGTGTAGAAGTGAGCCAGTGGAGAAGTTGCCCGTGGCAACAAATCAGCATTGACGTAACCTTTATAATTTGCATACTATAAAAGTATACAGAGCAGCTGATTGGTTGCCATGGGCAACTTCCCCACTGGCTTACTTCTACACTTTTATCACTGCTTAGTACATGTCCCCCTTAATTTGTTAGCTATTTAGCCGGAGGGTCAGAGCTGCTGAGTACTGTAACAGTGCTGATGAACCAGCAAAGTCCCAATTAAAGCTGGAAGACAAACAAGGCAATCTGGAAGATAGTGCTGTAAGGTCAAAGATAGTGCTGTAGGTAGTTTTACGCATACCTAGGCATACTCACATCAGTAGCGGATCTTGGCACGGGCAAGAAGAACTTTTACCCAGGGCGCCGCCTTCCGGAGGGGGCCGGCGCCTTCCGGAGGCCGCCGCACCATGGCAAGATCCACTACTGCTGTGCCCCCCGCTGCCCGCTGTGTCCCGCTGCCGCTGCCCGCTGCGTCCCGCTGTGAATGGAACTAGACACGTAGCGTCTAGTTTCCCTTCGTGGAGAGGACCTTTACTGTGCGGTGCGCGATGGTGCTACTACTGTACAGGGGGCGTAACTGACCACGCTCCCTGTATGAAGCCACGCCCCTATTTCCCACCCGGGGCGCAAAACGGCCTAGAACCGGCCCTGACTCACATACTAACCTAGGTAGTTCAAAGTCACATACCCAGGCAAACTCACACCTAGGTAGTTTCACAAATACCCAGGCACTCATCAAAATTGTGTCAGTAAAAGGCTCCATGATTCCTGCCTTCCCTCCGGGAATGGTTAAATCCGCTTTCTCACTCTGGAAATAGAGGAACGTTTACTTTCTCAATGACATCACCTCTAGTACACCTTTTCCTTTGTTTACCCATATTCAGACACAATGCTTTCTCCCTCATAGTGAATTTTTTTCGTTACCTCCAACTTAAACACTTTCACTCCGGGGTTCATACCACTCTCTCTTCTAGGCCTCTCACCACTCTTGAAAATATATGTCTGAGACGTTCTTCTACGAAAGGTCTTATCTCTGACCACTATGCTTTGCTATTGCAGGGCTCTGCTGCTCCCAGAGATAACAGAGAATTGGCCTGGGAGAGAGATCTGGGTGTCACTTTGGATGAGGAGGAATGGGGAGAAATATGGCGTAACGCGTCTTCTAATTCTGTGTTCGGATAAAGGAAAATGTGTATAAGCTGTTCACCTGCTCTCACACCTATTCGCTGCCCCAATCCCCCTGGATCCTAAATACTTCCTACTGCCTCTAGACCTCCCGACCTTAACTATACAACAGAACAAGCTATTGCGTCATGTGGCTACCGCTACGACATGCCAAATAGCAAAAGCCTGGAAATCTCCCTCTTCACCATCCCTGCAATCCGTCATCACTTACATCTGGTACGTTTATTAGATGGAATATATGACCAGTACCATTAGGCAATCTGTCGGGGCATTTGATAAAATCTGGACACTCTGGCTAGCTGCTCAAAATGCCCCCTCCCAATTCTGTAGCTAATTAAGTTACCTTCCCATCCTCCTGTGTTGACTGCCCAGACCCCGCCACCCGGACCCCCTTCTCCTCTTCTCTCTATTTCTCTCTTTGTTCTCAACCTCGTTCTTTTTTTCTTCCTGTCTCTTCTCTTTCTGTTCTTTCATTCCCTTAGGCTGGTTGGCCACACCTAAGCCTGAGGGATTTTCTCTTCTTTTACACTATTTCTATTATTTTACTTCAATAAAAAAAGAAAAAAGATATAGGCCCTCATTCCGAGTTGTTCGCTCGGTAATTTCTTCGCATCGCAGCGATTTTCCGCTAATTGTGCATGCGCAATGTTCGCACTGCGACTGCGCCAAGTAAATTTGCTAAGAAGTTTGGTATTTTACTCACGGCATTACAAGGTTTTTTCTTCGTTCTGGTGATCGTAATATGATTGACAGGAAGTGGGTGTTTCTGGGCGGAAACTGGCCGTTTTATGGGAGTGTGTGAAAAAACGCTGCCATTTCTGGGGAAAACGTGGGGTGGCTGGAGAAACGGGGGAGTGTCTGGGCGAACGCTGGGTGTGTTTGTGACGTCAAACCAGGAACGAAACTGACTGAACTGATCGCAGTGGCAGAGTAAGTCCCGAGCTACTCAGAAACTGCTAAGAAATTTCTATTCGCAATTTTGAGAATCTTTCGTTTGCAATTTTGCTAAGCTAAGATTCACTCCCAGTAGGCGGCGGCTTAGCGTGTGCAATGCTGCTAAAAGCAGCTTGCGAGCGAACAACTCGGAATGAGGGCCTTACTCAATTGTTCGCTACATTACCCCTTCCTTGGGTTTATATTCGAGATGTGCACCGGAAATTTTTAGTGTTTTGTGTTTTGGTTTTGGATTCGGTTCCGTGGCCGTGTTTTGGATTCGGACGCGTTTTGGCTAAACCTCCCTGAAATTTTTTTTTGCGGATTCGGGTGTTTTTTTACAGAAAACCCTCAAAAACAGCTTAAATCATAGAATTTGGGGGTCATGATCCCATAGTATTATTAACCTCAATAACCATAATTTCCACTCATTCCCAGTCTATTCTGAACACCTCACACCTCACAATATTATTTTTAGTCCTAAAATTTGCACCAAGGTCGCTGGATGTCTAAGCTAAGCGACCCAAGTGGCCGACACAAACACCTGGCCCATCTAGGAGTGGCACTGCAGTGTCAGACAGGATGGCAGATTTAAAAAATAGTCCCCAAACAGCACATGATGCAAAGATAAATTAAAGAAAAAAGAGGTGCAAGATGGAATTGTCCTTGAGCCCTCCCACCCACCCTTATGTTGCATAAACAGGACATGCACACTTTAACAAACCCATCATTTCAGCGACAGGGTCTGCCACACGACTGTGACTGAAATGACTGGTTGGTTTGGGCCCCCACCAAAAAAGAAGCAATCAATCTCTCCTTGCACAAACTGGCTCTACAGAGGCAAGATGTCCACCTCCTCCTCATCGTCCGATTCCTCACCCCTTTCACTGTGTACATCCTCCTCCTCACAGATTATTAATTCGTCCCCACTGGAATCCACCATCTCAGGTCCCTGTGTACTGGAGGCAATTGCTGCTGGTGAATGTCTCCACGGAGGAATTGATTAGAATTCATTTTGATGAACATCATCTTCTCCACATTTTCTGGAAGTAACCACGTACGCCGATTGCTGACAAGGTGACCGGCTGCACTAAACACTCTTTCGGAGTACACACTGGAGGGGGGGGGGGGGGGGGGGGGGGGGGCAACTTAGGTAAAATAAAGCCAGTTTGTGCAAGGGCCTCCAAATTGCCTCTTTTTTCTGCCAGTATACGTACGGACTGTCTGACGTGCCTACTTGGATGCAGTCACTCATATAATCCTCCACCATTCTTTCAATGGTGACAGAATCATATGCAGTGACAGTAGACGACATGTCAGTAATCGTTGGCAGGTCCTTCAGTCCGGACCAGATGTCAGCACTCGCTCCAGACTGCCCTGCATCACCGCCAGCGGGTGGGCTCGGAATTCTTAGCCTTTTCCTCGCAGCCCCAGTTGCGGGAGAATGTGAAGAAGGAGCTGTTGACGGGTCATGTTCCGCTTGACTTGACAATTTTCTCACCAGCAGGTCTTTGAACCCCTGCAGACTTGTGTCTGCCGGAAAGAGAGATACAACATAGGTTTTAAATCTAGGATCGAGCACGGTGGCCAAAATGTAGTGCTCTGATTTCAACAGATTGACCACCCGTGAATCCTGGTTAAGCAAAATAAGGGCTCCATCCACAAGTCCCACATGCATAGCGGAATTGCTCCGTTTTTGCTCCTCCTTCAATCTCTCCAGCTTCTTCTGCAAAAGCCTGATAAGGGGAATGACCTGACTCAGGCTGGCAGTGTCTGAACTGACTTCACGTGTGGCAAGTTCAAAGGGTTGCAGAACCTTGCACAACGTTGAAATCATTCTCCACTGCGCTTGAGTCAGGTGCATTCCCCCTCCTTTGCCTATATCGTAGGTAGCTGTATAGGCTTGAATGGCCTTTTGCTGCTCCTCCATCCTCTGAAGCATATAGAGGGTTGAATTCCACCTCGTTACCACCTCTTGCTTCAGATGATGGCGGGGCAGGTTCAGGAGTGTTTGCTGGTGCTCCAGTCTTCGGCACGCGGTGGCTGAATGCCGAAAGTGTACCGCAATTCTTCGGGCCACCGACAGCATCTCTTGCACGCCCCTGTCGTTATTTAAATAATTCTGCACCACCAAATTCAATGTATGTGCAAAACATGGGACGTGCTGGAATTTGCCCACATGTAATGCACGCACAATGGCCCTCATTCCGAGTCGTTCGCTCGGTAATTTTCATCGCATCGCAGTGAAATTCCGCTTAGTACGCATGCGCAATATTCGCACTGCGACTGCGCCAAGTAATTTTACAATGAAGATAGTATTTTTACTCACGGCTTTTTCTTCGCTCCGGCGATCGTAGTGTGATTGACAGGAAATGGGTGTTACTGGGCGGAAACACGGCGTTTTAGGGGCGTGTGGATAAAAACGCTACCGTTTCCGGAAAAAACGCAGGAGTGGCCGGAGAAACGGGGGAGTGTCTGGGCGAACGCTGGGTGTGTTTATGACGTCAAACCAGGAACGACAAGCACTGAACTGATCGCAGATGCCGAGTAAGTCTGAAGCTACTCTGAAACTGCTAAGTAGTTTGTAATCGCAATATTGCGAATACATCGGTCGCAATTTTAAGAAGCTAAGATACACTCCCAGTAGGCGTAGGCTTAGCGTGAGCAACTCTGCTAAATTCGCCTTGCGAGCGATCAACTCGGAATGAGGGCCAATATTGGTGGCGTTGTCCGATGTCACAAATCCCCAGGAGAGTCCAATTGGGGTAAGCCATTCTGCGATGATGTTCCTCAGTTTCCGTAAGAGGTTGTCAGCTGTGTGCCTCTTATGGAAAGCGGTGATACAAAGCGTAGCCTGCCTAGGAACTAGTTGGCATTTGCGAGATGCTGCTACTGGTGCCGCCGCTGCTGTTCTTGCTGCGGGAGGCAATACATCTACCCAGTGGGCTGTCACAGTCATATAGTCCTGAGTCTGCCCTGCTCCACTTGTCCATATGCCCGTGGTTAAGTGGACATTGGGTACAACTGCATTTTTTAGGACACTGGTGACTCTTTTTCTGACATCTGTGTACATTCTCGGTATCAACTGCCTAGAGAAATGGAACCTAGATGGTATTTGGTACCGGGGACACACTACCTCAAGCAGTTCTCTAGTTCCCTGTGAATTAACGCTGGATACCGGACACACGTTTAACACCACCGAAGCTGCCAAGACCTGAGTTATCCGCTTTGCAGCAGGATGACTGCTGTGATATTTCATCTTCCTCGCAAAGGACTGTTGGACAGTCAATTGCTTACTGGAAGTAGTACAAGTGGTCTTCTGACTTCCCCTCTGGGATGACGATCGACTCCCAGCAGCAACAACAGCAGCGCCAGCAGCAATAGGCGTTACACTCAAGGATGAATCGGAGGAATCCCAGGCAGGAGAGGACTCGTCAGACTTGACAGTGACATGGCCTGCAGGACTATTGGCTTTCCTTTCTAAGGAGGAAATTGACACTGAGGGAGTTGGTGGTGTGGTTTGCAGGAGCTTGGTTACAAGAGGAAGGGATTTAGTGGTCAGTGGACTGCTTCCGCTGTCACCCAGTTTTTGAACTTGTCAATGACTTCTGATGAATGCGCTCCACATGACGTATAAGGGAGGATGTTCCTAGGTGGTTAACGTCCTTACCCCTACTTATTACAGCTTGACAAAGGCAACACACGGCTTGACACCTGTTGTCCGCATTTCTGTTAAAATAATTTCACAACGAAGAGGTGATTTTTTTTTGTAATTTGACCAGGCATGTCAATGGCCATATTCATCCCACGGACAACAGGTGTCTCCCCGGGTGCCTGACTTAAACAAACCACCTCACCATCAGAATCCTCCATGTCAATTTCCTCCTCAGCGCCAGCAACACCCATATCCTCATCCTGGTGTACTTCAACAGTGACATCTTCAATTTGACTATCAGGAACTGGACTGCAGGTGCTCCTTCCAGCACTTGCAGGGGGTGTGCAAATGGTGGAAGGCGCCACCTCTTCCCGTCCAGTGTTGGGAAGGTCAGGCATCGCAACTGACACAATTGGACTCTCCTTGGGGATTTGTGATTTAGAAGAATGCACAGTTCTTTGCTGTGCTTTTGCCAGCTTAAGTCTTTTCATTTTTCTAGCGAGAGGATGAGTGCTTCCATCCTCATGTGAAGCTGAACCACTAGCCATGAACATAGGACAGGGCCTTAGCCGTTCCTTGCCACTCCGTGTCGTAAATGGCATATTAGCAAGTTTACGCTTCTCATCAGACGCTTTGAATTTAGAGTTTTGGGTCATTTTACTGAACTTTTGTTTTTTGGATTTTACATGCTCTCTACTATGACATTGGGCATCGGCCTTGGCAGACAACGTTGATGGCATTTCATCGTCTCGGCCATGACTAGTGGCAGCAGCTTCAGCACAAGGTGGAAGTGGATCTTGATCTTTCCCTATTTTACTCTCCACATTTTTGTTCTCCATTTTTTAATTTGTGGAATTACATGCCAGTAATATATCAATAGCAATGGCCTACTGTACCGTACTGCTATATATTATATACTGGTGGTCAGCAAAATTATGCACTGTTCTCCTAATATATATACTGCGCACAACTAAAATGCACCACAGGTATGGATGGATAGTATACTTGACGACATAGAGGTAGGTAGAGCAGTGGACTACTGTACCGTACTGCTATATATTATATACTGGTGGTCAGCAAAATTATGCACTGTCCTCCTACTACTGCGCACAACAACTAAAATGCACCACAGGTATGGATGGATAGTATACTTGACGACACAGAGGTAGGTAGAGCAGTGGCCTACTGTACCGTACTGCTATATATTATATACTGGTGGTCAGCAAAATTATGCACTGTCCTCCTACTACTGCGCACAACAACTAAAATGCACCACAGGTATGGATGGATAGTATACTTGATGACACAGAGGTAGGTAGAGCAGTGGCCTACTGTACCGTACTGCTATATATTATATACTGGTGGTCAGCAAAATTATGCACTGTACTCCTACTATATATACTGCGCACAACTAAAATGCACCACAGGTATGGATGGATAGTACACTTGATGACACAGAGGTAGGTAGAGCAATGGCCTACTGTACCCTACTGCTATATATTATATACTGGTGGTCAGCAAAATTATGCAATGCCTCCTACTACTGCGCACAACAACTAAAATGCACCACAGGTATGGATGGATAGTATACTTGATGACACATAGGTAGGTAGAGCAGTGGCCTACTGTACCATACTGCTATATATTATATACTGGTGGTCAGCAAAATTATGCACTGTCCTCCTACTACTGCGCACAACAACTAAAATGCTCCACAGGTATGGATGGAAAGTATACTTGACAAAAAAGAGGTAGGTAGAGCAGTGGCCTACTGTACCGTACTGCTATATATTATATACTGGTGGTCAGCAAAATTATGCACTGTACTCCTACTATAGATACTGCGCACAACTAAAATGCACCACAGGTATGGATGGATAGTATACTTGATGACACAGAGGTAGGTAGAGCAGTGGACTACTGTACCGTACTGCTATATATTATATACTGGTGGTCAGCAAAATTATGCACTGTCCTCCTACTATATATACTGCGCACAACAACTAAAATGCACCACAGGTATGGATGGATAGTATACTTGATGACACAGAGGTAGGTAGAGCAGTGGCCTACTGTACCGTACTGCTATATATTATATACTGGTGGTCAGCAAAATTATGCACTGTCCTCCTACTACTGTGCACAACAACTAAAATGCACCACAGGTATGGATGGATAGTATACTTGACGACACAGAGGTAGGTAGAGCAGTGGCTTACTGTACCATACTGCTATATATTATATACTGGTGGTCAGCAAAATTATGCACTGTACTCCTACTATATATACTGCGCACAACTAAAATGCATCACAGGTATGGATTGACAGTATACTTGACGACACAGAGGTAGGTAGAGCAGTGGCCTACTGTACCGTACTGCTATATATTATATACTGGTGGTCAGCAAAATTAGGCACTGTACTCCTACTATATATACTGTGCACTACTAAAAATGCACCACAGGTATGGATGGATAGTATACTTGATGACACAGAGGTAGGTAGAGCAATGGCCTACTGTACCATACTGCTATATATTATATACTGGTGGTCAGCAAAATGATGCACTGTCCTCCTACTACTGCGCAAAACAACTAAAATGCACCACAGGTATGGATGGATAGTATACTTGACGACACAGAGGTAGGTAGAGCAGTGGACTACTGTACCGTACTGCTATATATTATATACTGGTGGTCAGCAAAATTATGCACTGTACTCCTATTATATATACTGAGCACAACTAAAATGCACCGCAGGTATGGATGGATAGTATACTTGATGACACAGAGGTAGGTAGAGCAGTGGCCTACTGTACTGTACTGCTATATATTATATACTGGTGGTCAGCAAAATGATGCACTGTCCTCCTACTACTGCGCACAACAACTAAAATGCACCACAGGTATGGATGGATAGTATACTTGACGACACAGAGGTAGGTAGAGCAGGGGCCTACTGTACCATACTGCTATATATTATATACTGGTTGTTAGCAAAATTATGCACTGTCCTCCTACTATTGCGCACAACAACTAAAATGCACCACAGGTATGGATGGATAGTATACTTGACGACACAGAGGTAGGTAGATCAGTGGCCTACTGTACCGTACTGCTAATTATTATATACTGGTGGTCAGCAAAATTATGCACTGTCCTCCTACTACTGCGCACAACAACTAAAATGCACCACAGGTATGGATGGATAGTATACTTGACGACACAGAGGTAGGTAGAGCAGTGGCCTACTGTACCGTACTGCTATATATTATATACTGGTGGTCAGCAAAATTATGCACTGTCCTCCTACTACTGCGCACAACAACTAAAATGCACCACAGGTATGGATGGATAGTATACTTGATGACACAGAGGTAGGTAGAGCAGTGGCCTACTGTACCGTACTGCTATATATTATATACTGGTGGTCAGCAAAATTATGCACTGTACTCCTACTATATATACTGCGCACAACTAAAATGCACCACAGGTATGGATGGATAGTATACTTGACGACACAGAGGTAGGTAGAGCAGTGGACTACTGTACTGTACTGCTATATATTATATACTGGTGGTCAGCAAAATTATGCACTGTCCTCCTACTATATATACTGCGCACAACAACTAAAATGCACCACAGGTATGGATGGATAGTATACTTGACGACACAGAGGTAGGTAGAGCAGTGGACTACTGTACTGTACTGCTATATATTATATACTGGTGGTCAGCAAAATTATGCACTGTCCTCCTACTATATATACTGCGCACAACAACTAAAATGCACCACAGGTATGGATGGATAGTATACTTGACGACACAGAGGTAGGTAGAGCAGTGGCCTACTGTACCGTACTGCTATATATTATATACTGGTGGTCAGCAAAATTATGCACTGTCCTCCTACTACTGCGCACAACAACTGAAATGCACCACAGGTAGGGATGGATAGTATACTTGATGACACAGAGGTAGGTAGAGCAGTGGCCTACTGTACCGTACTGCTATATATTATATACTGGTGGTCAGCAAAATTATGCACTGTACTCCTACTATATATACTGCGCACAACTAAAATGCACCACAGGTATGGATGGATAGTATATTTGACGACACATAGGTAGGTAGAGCAGTGGCCTACTCTACCGTACTGCTATATATTATATACTGGTGGTCAGCAAAATTATGCACTGTACTCCTACTATATATACTGCGCACAACTAAAATGTACCACAGGTATGGATGGATATAGTATACTTGATGACACAGAGGTAGGTAGAGCAGTGGACTACTGTACCGTACTGCTATATATTACTGTATATACTGGTGGTCAGCAAAATTATGCACTGTCCTCCTACTATATATACTGCGCCCAACAACTAAAATGCACCACAGGTATGGATGGATAGTATACTTGACGACACAGAGGTAGGTAGATCAGTGGACTACTGTACCATACTGATATAATACTGGTGGTCACTGGTCAGCAAAATTCTGCACTTTCCTCCTACTATATACTACAATGCAGCACAGATATGGAGCGTTTTTCAGGCAGAGAACGTATAATACTGGTGGTCACTGGTCAGCAAAACTCTGCACTATCCTCCTACTATATAATACTGGTGGTCCCCAGTCCCCACAATAAAGCACACTGAGCACAGATATTTGCAGCACACTGAGCACAGATATGGAGCGTTTTTCAGGCAGAGAACGTAGATATTTTCAGCACACTGAGCACAGATATTTGCAAGCACACTGAGCACAGATATTTGCAGCACACTGAGCACAGATATTTGCAGCACACTGAACACAACTAAGAGAACACTGCACGTCCTCTCCCTATCATCTCCAATGCACGAGTGAAAATGGCGGCGACGCGCGGCTCCTAATATATAATACGAATCTCGCGAGAATACGACAGCGGGATGATGACGTTCGGGCGCGCTCGGGTTAACCGAGCAAGGCGGGAAGATTCGAGTCTGCCTCGGAACCGTGTAAAATGGGTGAAGTTCGGGGGGGTTCGGATTCCAAGGAACCGAACCCGCTCATCTCTAGTTTATATGTGTACCGTCATTTTTTATGTAAATCGACTAATAAAACTTTAAAATAAAAAATAAATAAAAAAAAGGCTCCATGATTGTAGATCAGTAAATAAGAAGCTTCTAGAAAGAGAAAAAAACACAAATATATCCCCCAAAAAAATCAATAGCAGACTGTACTATGCTGTGTTTATCTCAGGAAATGAGTGACAACCTCCTGCCAGCTAAACAAAATGCATCATGTGAGAAAGTCAGGAAATCCATACAAAAAAGGCATGGTAAGGCTGAAAATTGCTTAAGGAATCTAAAAAAGTACTTATTTAGCAGATTGTGCAACACTGATTTCAGGTTTTTCCATGTTAGAGTAGGTGAAATGGAATCTGCGATAAAGGCAGCCCAAACCCCGATAAATTATGACTGGTTGTGCAATACAGTAAGTCTATTTTTTACTATGGAGACATTTTTTTTTGCGATAATCCTGAAATAGGATAAGTCCATAGTTTATTGCATGAAACAGGAGATTTATGGTTGACTTACCATAGTTAAATCTCTTTCTGCGAGGTACATTGGATTCCACAAGGAATACATTGCGGTGTAGAGTTGGATCTTGATCCAAGGCACCAACAGGCTAAAGCTTTGACTGTTCCCAGGATGCACTGCACCGCCTCCTCCATAACCCCGCCTCCAGGTACTGGAGCTCAGTTTCGTTAACCAGTCCAATGCAGTAGCAGGTAAAAGAGACGGCAGATGTTAGTGGCATAGAACCACATTCTCACAACAGGAGAAGGGACCAGCGGCTAATGCCATACAAACCCAAAGAAACTAAGTGCGTCAGGGTGGGCGCCCTCTGGAATCCAGTGTACCTCGCAGAAAGAGCTTTAACTATGGTAAGTCTACCATAAATCTCCTTCCTTTTCTGCAGCAGGGTACACTGGGATTCCACAGGGAATAAATCGGGGATGTAGTAAAGCAGTTCCTCATGGGAGGGGACGCACTGTAGCGGCACAATAACCCGGCATCCAGAAGAAGCATCCTGGAAGGCGGAAGTATCAAAGGCATAGAACCTAATGAACGCATTCACGGAGGACCACGTATCCACCTTGCACAATTGGCCACCCAAGAAGGTCCAACAGACCGAGTAGAATGGGCTATGATAATAGCAGGAGCTGGAAGACCAGCCTGCACATAAGCTTGTGCAATCACCATTCTAATCCATCTGGCCAAGGTTTGCTTAATCGCAGGCCAGCCCTGTTTGTGAAAACCAAAAAGTACAAAAAGGGTATCTGACCTCCGGATTGAGGCAGTCCTCTCCACATAGATACGGAGAGCCCGTACCACGGCCCTCATTCCGAGTTGTTCGCTCGGTAATTTTCTTCGCATCGCAGCGATTTTCCGCTAATTGCGCATGCGCAATGTTCGCACTGCGACTGCGCCAAGTAAAAAAAAGTTTGGTATTTTACTCACGGCATTACGAGGTTTTTTCTTCGTTCTGGTGATCGTAGTGTGATTGACAGGAAGTGGGTGTTTCTGGGCGGAAACTGGCCGTTTTATGGGTGTGTGTGAAAAAACGCTGCCGTTTCTGGGAAAAACGCAGGAGAGGCTGAAGAAACGGGGGAGTGTCTGGGCGAACGCTGGGTGTGTTTGTGACGTCAAACCAGGAACGACAAGCACTGAACTGATCGCACTGGAAGAGTAAGTCTCGAGCTACTCAGAAACTGCACAGAAAAATCTTTTCGCAATATTGCGAATACTTCGTTCGCAATTCTGCTAAGCTAAGATACACTCCCAGAGGGTGGCGGCTTAGCGTGTGTACTGCTGCGAAAAGCGGCTAGCGAGCGAACAACTCGGAATGAGGGCCCACATCCAAAGACAATTCTTCGGAAGACAAACCAGAAGAGATAAAAGCCGGAACCACAATCTCTTGATTAAGATGGAAAGAAGATACCACTTTAGGTAGATAGCCGGGGCGAGTTTGAGGAACTGCCCCGGTGACGGTGAAAAATCAAAAAGGGTGGACAACAGGACAAAGCGGCTAAGTCCGACACCCTCCTAATAGAGGCAATAGCCAGAAGAAACATGACCTTACGCGTAAGGCATTTAAGGTCCACAGACTCAAGAGGTTCAAATGGAGACTCTTGTAGGGCATTTAAGACAACAGACAGATCCCATGGAGTCACAGGAGGGACATAGGGAGGCTGAATCCATAAAACACCCTGAGTGGGGGGGCGTGGTCTGGGTGCTGAAGGAGACTGCCATGCTTAGTATGAGCTCCTGAGCACCATAGCCCAAACTACTTATACATGAAGCCTTCTGCAACTCTTAACCCAGCCTATCCACACTGCTGCCCTCCGTGCACCCCCGGCTGTGACCCCTGAAGTGCCGCGGAATCGGGGAGCGGTTTTAACCGCTCCCGCGGATTGCGGCCTACGGGGCTAGGAGAAGCCGGGACCTCGAGTCAGGCCTTAGGCCGGAAGCGGCTCCGGGACCCGCTGCACGGGCCGCTGACATCAGCTGGAGCTCTGTTCTTTCCGCGGCCGCTAGCCGCCGGCCGCGATTAGAGGTGTCCCCCTGTCCCCGGCCCCGACAGATACATACCCGGGGTTTGTGTCCAAATAGGATCCTTCCGCAAAAAACAGAGAGAGAAACTTCGAGAGGATTTACTGTCCAAGATACAATCTCTCGAGCTTCTACATAAAAAATCCCAAACCCCACAACACTACGCCGATCTCGAAACTGCCAGGGCGGCTCTGAATAAGTTACTCTCTGATAGAGTCAAGTTTTCCTATCGGAAATGCCGTAGCAGATACTGTCAATGGGGCAATAAGCCTGGAAAACTATTGGCCAAAGCACTTAGAGAACAACGTGCCCTTACTTTTATTCATACAATTAAAAACGAGCATGGCCAACCCCAACACCAGACACCCCACATAGCCAGGGCCTTCAGGACATATTATTCCACTCTGTATAACCTCTCTGGCCCAACCGGAAGAATTGACAGGTCGTCCCATCAAAAAGCCATAGCTGATTACTTACGGTCCTTACATTTCCCCACATTAACCACAACAGAAGTAGAAGATCTAGATGCCCCGTTTTCTACTGAGGAGGTTCAGCAAGTTATTGAATCCTCTCCTAATGGCAAGAGTCCCGGCCCCGATGGATATACTATTGCCTACTACAAAGCTTTTAAAGAGAAATTAATTCCTATACTCACAAGAGCCTTTAACACCATATCAGATCAATCGCCCTTCTCCCCACAATCTCTCGAAGCCCATATTGCAGTTCTACCCAAAGAGGGTAAGGATCCCAGCCTTTGCTCCAGTTACCGGCCAATCTCATTATTAAATATAGATATAAAACTTTTCGCCAAATTGATTGCAAATCGCCTTAAACTATTGTTACCTGGCTTGATACATGGAGATCAAACTGGATTTGTTTTAGGCCGAGAAGCTAGGGACAATACTTCTAAAGTGCTCAGCATGGTTCACTATGCCGGCCAGCTATCATCCCCATCAATCCTACTGTCGACTGATGCAGAAAAAGCTTTTGACAGAATTGACTGGGATTTTTTGACCGGTATATTGAGGCATCTGGGACTTGGTAATGTCTGTCTTCACAGAATCTTGTCCCTCTATGCCTCCCCGTCCGCCAAAATTAGGCTTAATGGCTCCCTTTCTGACCCCTTTCCAATTCTCAACGGTACGCGACAGGGATGCCCGCTATCTCCATTGCTCTTCGTCCTTTGCATGGAAACATTAGCCCGAAGTATTAGGGCTAACCCATGTATTTCGGGCCTGTTGGTAGGGGGGTCCGAATACAAACTGGCATTATATGCCGATGATCTACTCGCAATAATCACGAACCCGGTCACCTCTTTACCAAACTTAATGGCAGAGTTTGAGAAGTTTGGAGCTCTCTCTAACTTCAAAATAAATTATTCCAAATCCATTGCCATGAATTTAACTACTCCTCCTGCTATAGTAGAAAGCCTGAAACAAGCCTTCCCCTTCACCTGGCACGATCACAAATTAAAATATTTGGGGGTGTTACTGACCAACGATTTATCCAAAGTGTTCTCCCTAAACTTTAAACCCTTATTGACTAGGCTTCGCCTAGACTTCCTGAAATGGAAGAAATTGAGACTGTCCTGGTTCGGGAGGATCAATGTAGTTAAAATGAACGCCCTCCCTAGGATCTTATTCTTTCTCCAGTCCCTTCCGATACACATCCCCCTGCTCTGGCTTCGTGACGTCCAGAGGCTTATCCGTACATTTGTATGGGGTAGTAATACACCCAGGTTTAAACACGACATCTTGTTCAGGAGAAAACATCAAGGGGGGCAACAACTCCCACACATCCCTAACTACTACCACGCGGTACACCTGAATAGGATTCTGGAATGGACGCGTGCCAAAGACCGCAAACAATGGGTCCTCCTAGAGGAGGGTTGTCTCCCACATTATATTGAAATTGCACCTTGGCTTCCTACCCTCCCGAAGGTATCTCACCCCACGGTCTCCCCCACGCTCAAATTATGGGCCAAACTGAGATCCCAGAGTCACATATCCTCCAAACGGTCCCCCTTAACCTCCTTTCTCTATAACTCCGAATTTGCCCCTGGCTTCCAAGGGACTGCTTTCGCCCCATGGGCAGAAGCCGGGATCTTTAGAGTCGGTCAGCTGGTGAGCTCGGGGAGGGTGCGCTCCTTTTCAGATGTTCAATCCTCTTGGAACCTACACAATGCTGAGTTTTGGAGGTTCTTACAGGTCCACCATTTCATATCATCTCCTAAGAACTTCTCTGACGTAACTAGGGAACTCACCGGGTTTGAGAAACTATGCACCTCCCCCAAATCACCTACGAATACTATTTCACAAATCTATACGATGATTATGGAAAACTTTTTCCCACAACCTCCTACCTTCCTGGCTTCCTGGGAGAGGGAATTGTCAGGGCTACCTACACAGATTAACTGGGATTCTGTGTTTAAGAACGCTCAGGCGAGTTCTTTATGCATCTCGACATTAGAGACCCTTTATAAACTTATATATAGGTGGTACAGGACCCCTCGTGTTCTCAATAAAATGTTCCCCTCCCTTTCGAATCTATGTTGGAGATGCAAAAATGCCCCAGGGAGTTTTATACATATTTGGTGGGATTGCCCTCTTATAACTCCATTCTGGACAGGAGTATTTAAATGCACCGAACAGATATTGGGAGATGAGATTCCGAAAGACCCAGATTTCTGGCTCCTTAATCACACCTCCGCAGGGTCACACTCCTACAAATATTCCCTGTTAAGACACCTTAGCAACGCAGCTAAAGCGGTGGTTCCAATCCTTTGGAGATCCACCTCCCCACCCTCGATTAAAATGTGGTTCACAAAGATTGATCACTTTTTAGACATGGAAGACCTTGTCTCCTTCTCATCTGGGAAAACAGTTGACTTCATAGCTATCTGGTTCCCCTGGTATGACTTCAAGGACACACCGATGTATCGGTCCTATATTGCGACATAACCCCCTTCATATTTATAAACATGCTCATATTCATGCTTGTATTATTATTCATATCCATACTCATATTCCGACAATGATGTCTCTATAGTATGGTCCAGACTCATAATTGGTGGGGGAGGCCTCTCCGTCCCCCAATTGGTCTGCCCTTACTGTGCAGACTCTTACACCTGACTCTGCCTACCCTAATTTTCCCTTACTTCTCCTCTCTTCCTCTTCTCTTCTCTCTCTTGTTTCTCTTTCCCATTCATCAATGCTGTTTTGATAATATGTTTTCTTTTATAAGTTTTTAATGTTGTCAGTAATGCAGACAGATATCTTTCTACTAAGGGCGCTTTATGTGTAGTGTACTGCCGAATATATGTCACGCGATATTTTTGTATGCCCTCCTTTTGTTTTTGAAAATATTTCTGTAATGTTTTGACTGCTGCTTTAACTAATAACTAATAAAAACAGTTTACACAAAAAAAAACACCCTGAGTGAAAGTATGAACATCAGGAATAGATGCAATTTTTCTCTGAAACCACACCGACTAGGCAGATATGTGAACCTTTAGGGAGACCAGACAATGGCCTAAATCTAGGCCTTGTTGCAGAAAAGCCAAAAGCCTGGAAGTTCTGAATGAATAGGCATCATAATTCTTAGCAGCACACCATGTGAAGTAAGAGTTCCAGACCCTGGATTAAATCTGTGCAGAAGCGGGTTTGCGGGCCCTCAACATAGTTTGAATAACTGTCTCGTAGAATCCTTTGGCCCTCAGGAGTGAATCTTCAAGATCCATGCCATCAAAGCCAGTCTGGCCAGGTCCGTATAGACACAAGGGCCCTGAACGAGAAGGTCTGGGCGTTGAGGAAGTAGAAGAGGATGCTCTATCAATAGACCTTGCAGGTCTGAGAACCAATGCCATCTGGGCCAAGCTGGAGCGACTAGCAGTAGTATTCCTCTTGCTTGCTTGAACTTCCATAGTACCCTGGGCAGGAGTGACACTGGAGGGAACACATATGGCAGCCGAAAGTTCCATGGAATTGCCAGTGCGTCCACGAACGCTGCTTGAGGATCCCTTGTCCTTGATCCGAAGACCAGAACCTTGTGATTGTGTCGAGATGCCATCAGGTCTACATCTGGTAGGACCCACTTGTCCACTAGGAGTTGAAAGACGTCCGGATGAAGACTCCACTCTCCGGCGTGAACATCCTGATGACTGAGGAAATCCGCTTCCCAGTTACGGGAATGAACACTGACGATATTGCTGGCAGATGGCGTTCCGCCCAACAGAGGATTTTTGATACTTCCAACATTGCCATGCACCTTTGAGTGCTGCCTTGATGATTTATGTACGCCACTGTGGTGGCGTTGTCTGAATGTACTTGAACAGGCCTGTTCTGTACCAGAGGCAGGGCAAGCATCAACGCATTGAACACTGGGCCTAATTCAGAGTTGATCGCAGCAGAAAATTTGTTAGCAGTTAGGCAAAACCATGTGCACTGCAGAGGGGGGCAGATGTAACAAGTGCAGAGAGTGTTAAATTTGGGTGGGGTGTGTTCAAACTGAAATCTAAGTTGCAGTGTAAAAATAAAGCAGCCAGTATTTACCCTGCACAGAATCAAAATAACCCACCCAAACCTAACTCTCTCTGCAAATGTTAAATGTGCCACACCTGCAGTGCACATGGTTTTGCCCAACTGCTAACAAATTTGATGCTGCGAACAACTCTGAATTACCCCCACTGCCCGAAATTCCAGAATGTTTATCGGGAGAAGAGATTCCTCCCTGGTCCACCGACTCTGGAGAGAGTGTTGCTCCAACACTGCGCCCCAACCCCGCACGCTGGCGTTCGTTGTCAGGAGGACCCAGTTGAATATCCAGAAGGGACGGCCCCTGCTCAACAGTTGGTCCTGTAGTCACCAGCTCAGTGACAGACGAACCTCCGGAGTCAAGGAGATCATTTGAGACCTGATCCGATGGGGCAGGCCATCCCACTTGGAAAGGATTAACATCTTCAGAGGGCGGGAATGAAATTGAGCATACTCTACCATGTCGAAAGCCGACACTATGAGGCCTAGTACGTGCATCGCCAAGTGTATCGACACTCTTTGGCTATAGAAGAAGTAACTTATTCTGTCCTGAAGCTTCAGGACTTTCTCTGGACCCAGGAACAATCTCTGGCTATGTGTGTCCAACAGTGCCCCCAGGTGCACCATGCTCCGAGCAGGGACCAGTGAGGACTTTTTCCAGTTGAAGAGCCACCGGTAGGCCTGTTGAAATTGGATCGTCAGTTCCAGATGACTAAGGAGAACATCTTGGGAGTCTGCCAGGATCGGTAAGTCGTCCAGATACGGCAGGATCCTGATTCCCTGACAGCGGAGAAGGACCGTCATCACGGCTATGACCTTGGTGAAGATCCAAGGAGCCATGGCCAGTCCAAATGGCAGAGCTTGGAACTGATAATGGAGGTTGCCAAAAGCAAACCGCAATATTGTTGATGCGAGATGGCAACAGGTAAACATCCTGTATGTCCAGGGATCCCATATAGCTGTCCGGTTCCATGGCCAATACAATAGAGCGCAGAGTTTCCATACAGAATGTGGACACTTTTACAAATTTGTTCAATGATTTGAGGTTGTGGGACAGAGTTACCGGCACTACCACTCCTGTGTCCAGGAGGGATTACACAGCCAAGTGTAGAACTTGCGCTTTCAACGGATCCGAAGGTATAACCGTCGAGCAGAACTGTAGAGGGGGACGTCTCTTGAAAGAGATTGCGTACCCGTGAGAGACAACTTCCCGCACCCAGACATCCAAAGTGGTCTTTAACCAGGCTGGGGCGAACTGCAGAAGTCAGGCTCCCACCCTGGGGTCCCCCAGGGGGAGGCCGGCCTCGTCATGCAGCAGGCTTGTCTTGTTTGGAAGCAGGCTGATGGGCGGTCCAGGATTGTTTAGGTTGCAGGGTAAATACTGGCTGCTTTATTTTTACACTGCAATTTAGATTGCAGATTGAACACACCCCACCCAAATCTAACTCTCTCTGCACATGTTATATCTGCCTCCCCTGCAGAGCACATGGTTTTGCCCAACTGCTAAAAAATTTCCTGCTGCGATCAACTTGGAATTACCCCCATAGATATAACAATGCACAGTAGATACTAAATGTATATCACAGAATACTTGTACTAAATATTCTAAATATTCAGGTAACAGTACACTTGTTCTTAACACTGTCTAAAATGACATGTAGAATACTTAAGTGCCTGTAAATGCACAGCGCTGATGAGACAGGTGGCTTTACAGAAGAGACAGCGCCCTCAGTCCCGGAGATCAGCCCAGCTACTTGTATAAAGATAGCGCCAAAATCTCTGTCAGGGAGTGAGGGAGAGTTTCTGTTCTGCAAAAAATGGTGCTCTCTCTGTCTGCTGTATCTGAAAAAGGGGTGCTCTCTCTGTTTGCTGTATCTGAAAGGGGTGCTCTCTCTGTCTTCTGTTTCTGCAAAAAGGGGTGCTCTCTCTGTCTGCCGTACCTAAAAAGGGGTGCTCTCTCTGTCTGCTATTTCTGAAAGGGGTGCTCTCTCTGTCTGCTATTTCTGAAAGGGGTGCTCTCTCTGTTTGCAGTATCTTAAAAAGGGGTACTCTCTCTGCAGTATCTGAAAAAAAGGTACTCTCTCTGTTTGCTGCATCTGAAAAAGGGGTGCTCTATCTGAAAAAGGAGTGCTCTCTCTGTCTGCTGTATCTGAAAAAGGAGTGCTCTCTCTGTCCGCTGTATCTGAGAAAGAAGTGCTCCCTCTGTCTGCTGTATCTGAAAAAGGGGTACTCTCTCTGTCTGCTGTATCTGAAAGGGGTGCTCTCTGTCAGCTGTATCTGATAAAGGGGTGCTCTCTCTGTCTGCTGTATTTGAAAAAGGAGTGCTCTCTCTGTCAGCTGTATCTGAAAAAGGGGTGCTCTCTCTGTCTGCTGTATCTGAAAAAGGAGTACTCTCTCTGTCTGCTGTATCTGAAAAAGGGGTGTTCTCTCTGTCTGCTGTAACTGAAAAAGGAGTGCTCTCTCTGTCTGTTGTATCTGAAAATGGAGTACTCTGTCTGCTGTATCTGAAAAAGGGGTGCTCTGTCTGCTGTATCTGAAAAAAGGGGTGCTCTCTCTGTCTGCTGCATCTGAAAAAAGGGTGCTCTCTCTATCTGCTGTATCTGAAAAAGGAGTGCTCTCTCTGCTGTATCTGAGAAAGGGGTGCTCTCTCTGTCTGCTGTATCTGAAAAAGGAGTACTCTCTCTGTCTGCTGTATCTGAAAAAGGGGTGTTCTCTCTGTCTGCTGTAACTGAAAAAGGAGTGCTCTCTCTGTCTGCTGTATCTGAAAAAGGGGTGCTCTGTCTGCTGTATCTGAAAAAAGGGGTGCTCTCTCTGTCTGCTGCATCTGAAAAAAGGGTGCTCTCTCTATCTGCTGTATCTGAAAAAGGAGTGCTCTCTCTGCTGTATCTGAAAAAGGGGTGCTCTCTCTGTCTGCTGTATCTGAAAGGGGTGCTGTGTTGGGGTTAGGTTTAGGCAGGAGAAGGGGGTTTAGGGTTAGAGTGCTGAGCTGGGAAGTTTAGGATTAGGGACCGGGGAGGGACAGTTCAGCATATAGAAGCGGGGGTTAGTGTTAGGCATCAAGCAGGGAGGGTTACGTTGAGGCAGCGGGGAAGGGAAGGTTAGGCACCAAGCGGAGAGGGTCAGGCACCACCAGGGATGGTTAGGTTTAGGCACCCACAAGGGAGGGTTAGGGTTGGGGGCAGAGGAGGGTTAGGGGGCTTACTGGTAGCCTGTCAGGATTATGATGGACGGGATGATGCTGTCGGTATACTGACAGCTGGCATCCCATCCATCGGCAAATAATACTGAACCCACTCTGTCTGCCTGCTGTATCTGAAAGGGGTGATCTGTCCCTCTATCCAGGGGCTCTGCCCCAGTGTAAAATTAAAATAATAAAGCTAAAAGCAAAAATCATAATTATAAATATTGAAACTGGCTTGGTGAGCTGTATGATTTTTTCAAAATCCATTGGAGTGCCGCCCATTACATTGTGCTGTTTGCTGGGCTTTGTAGTGCCACGGGAGGGCACCCGGGTATTTGCTCTCTGTTGTAGGAGTGCCGGTCACATGTGTTTGTTTATATTAGAGATGAGCGGGTTCGGTTTCTCTGAATCCGAACCCGCCAGAACTTCATGTTTTTTTTCACGGGTCCGAGCGACTCGGATCTTCCCGCCTTGCTCGGTTAACCCGAGCGCGCCCGAACGTCATCATGACGCTGTCGGATTCTCGCGAGGCTCGGATTCTATCGCGAGACTCGGATTCTATATAAGGAGCCGCGCGTCGCCGCCATTTTCACACGTGCATTGAGATTGATAGGGAGAGGACGTGGCTGGCGTCCTCTCCGTTTAGAATAGATTAGAGAGACACTTGATTTACTAATTTTGGGGAGCATTAGGAGTACTCAGTACAGTGCAGAGTTTTGCTGATAGTGACCACCAGTTTTATTTATAATCCGTTCTCTGCCTGAAAAAAGCGATACACAGCACACAGTGACTCAGTCACATACCATATCTGTGTGCACTGCTCAGGCTCAGGCCAGTGTGCTGCATCATCTATTATCTATATATAATATTATATATATCTGTCTGACTGCTCAGCTCACACAGCTTATAATTGTGGGGGAGACTGGGGAGCACTACTGCAGTGCCAGTTATAGGTTATAGCAGGAGCCAGGAGTACATAATATATTATATAGTGAGTGACCACCAGACACACAGTGCAGTTTATTTAATATATCCGTTCTCTGCCTGAAAAAAGCGATACACACAGTGACTCAGTCAGTCACATACCATATCTGTGTGCACTGCTCAGGCTCAGGCCAGTGTGCTGCATCATCTATATATATTATATATCTGTCTGACTGCTCAGCTCACACAGCTTATAATTGTGGGGGAGACTGGGGAGCACTACTGCAGTGCCAGTTATAGGTTATAGCAGGAGCCAGGAGTACATAATATTATATTAAAATTAAACAGTGCACACTTTTGCTGCAGGAGTGCCACTGCCAGTGTGACTAGTGACCAGTGACCTGACCACCAGTATATATAATATTAGTAGTATACTATCTCTTTATCAACCAGTCTATATTAGCAGCAGACACAGTACAGTGCGGTAGTTCACGGCTGTGGCTACCTCTGTGTCGGCACTCGGCAGCCCGTCCATAATTGTATATACCACCTAACCGTGGTTTTTTTTTCTTTCTTTATACATACATACTAGTTACGAGTATACTATCTCTTTATCAACCAGTCTATATTAGCAGCAGACACAGTACAGTGCGGTAGTTCACGGCTGTGGCTACCTCTGTGTCGGCACTCGGCAGCCCGTCCATAATTGTATATACCACCTAACCGTGGTTTTTTTTTCTTTCTTTATACATACATACTAGTTACGAGTATACTATCTCATTATCAACCAGTCTATATATTAGCAGCAGACACAGTACAGTGCGGTAGTTCACGGCTGTGGCTACCTCTGTGTCGGCACTCGGCAGCCCGTCCATAATTGTATACTAGTATCCAATCCATCCATCTCCATTGTTTACCTGAGGTGCCTTTTAGTTGTGCCTATTAAAATATGGAGAACAAAAATGTTGAGGTTCCAAAATTAGGGAAAGATCAAGATCCACTTCCACCTCGTGCTGAAGCTGCTGCCACTAGTCATGGCCGAGACGATGAAATGCCAGCAACGTCGTCTGCCAAGGCCGATGCCCAATGTCATAGTACAGAGCATGTCAAATCCAAAACACCAAATATCAGTAAAAAAAGGACTCCAAAACCTAAAATAAAATTGTCGGAGGAGAAGCGTAAACTTGCCAATATGCCATTTACCACACGGAGTGGCAAGGAACGGCTGAGGCCCTGGCCTATGTTCATGGCTAGTGGTTCAGCTTCACATGAGGATGGAAGCACTCAGCCTCTCGCTAGAAAAATGAAAAGACTCAAGCTGGCAAAAGCAGCACAGCAAAGAACTGTGCATTCTTCGAAATCCCAAATCCACAAGGAGAGTCCAATTGTGTCGGTTGCGATGCCTGACCTTCCCAACACTGGACGTGAAGAGCATGCGCCTTCCACCATTTGCACGCCCCCTGCAAGTGCTGGAAGGAGCACCCGCAGTCCAGTTCCTGATAGTCAGATTGAAGATGTCAGTGTTGAAGTACACCAGGATGAGGAGGATATGGGTGTTGCTGGCGCTGGGGAGGAAATTGACCAGGAGGATTCTGATGGTGAGGTGGTTTGTTTAAGTCAGGCACCCGGGGAGACACCTGTTGTCCGTGGGAGGAATATGGCCGTTGACATGCCAGGTGAAAATACCAAAAAAATCAGCTCTTCGGTGTGGAGGTATTTCACCAGAAATGCGGACAACAGGTGTCAAGCCGTGTGTTCCCTTTGTCAAGCTGTAATAAGTAGGGGTAAGGACGTTAACCACCTCGGAACATCCTCCCTTATACGTCACCTGCAGCGCATTCATAATAAGTCAGTGACAAGTTCAAAAACTTTGGGTGACAGCGGAAGCAGTCCACTGACCAGTAAATCCCTTCCTCTTGTAACCAAGCTCACGCAAACCACCCCACCAACTCCCTCAGTGTCAATTTCCTCCTTCCCCAGGAATGCCAATAGTCCTGCAGGCCATGTCACTGGCAATTCTGACGAGTCCTCTCCTGCCTGGGATTCCTCCGATGCATCCTTGCGTGTAACGCCTACTGCTGCTGGCGCTGCTGTTGTTGCCGCTGGGAGTCGATGGTCATCCCAGAGGGGAAGTCGTAAGCCCACTTGTACTACTTCCAGTAAGCAATTGACTGTTCAACAGTCCTTTGCGAGGAAGATGAAATATCACAGCAGTCATCCTACTGCAAAGCGGATAACTGAGGCCTTGACAACTATGTTGGTGTTAGACGTGCGTCCGGTATCCGCCGTTAGTTCACAGGGAACTAGACAATTTATTGAGGCAGTGTGCCCCCGTTACCAAATACCATCTAGGTTCCACTTCTCTAGGCAGGCGATACCGAGAATGTACACGGACGTCAGAAAAAGACTCACCAGTGTCCTAAAAAATGCAGTTGTACCCAATGTCCACTTAACCACGGACATGTGGACAAGTGGAGCAGGGCAGGGTCAGGACTATATGACTGTGACAGCCCACTGGGTAGATGTATGGACTCCCGCCGCAAGAACAGCAGCGGCGGCACCAGTAGCAGCATCTCGCAAACGCCAACTCTTTCCTAGGCAGGCTACGCTTTGTATCACCGCTTTCCAGAATACGCACACAGCTGAAAACCTCTTACGGCAACTGAGGAAGATCATCGCGGAATGGCTTACCCCAATTGGACTCTCCTGTGGATTTGTGGCATCGGACAACGCCAGCAATATTGTGTGTGCATTAAATATAGGCAAATTCCAGCACGTCCCATGTTTTGCACATACCTTGAATTTGGTGGTGCAGAATTTTTTAAAAAACGACAGGGGCGTGCAAGAGATGCTGTCGGTGGCCAGAAGAATTGTGGGACACTTTCGGCGTACAGGCACCACGTACAGAAGACTGGAGCACCACCAAAAACTACTGAACCTGCCCTGCCATCATCTGAAGCAAGAAGTGGTAACGAGGTGGAATTCAACCCTCTATATGCTTCAGAGGTTGGAGGAGCAGCAAAAGGCCATTCAAGCCTATACAATTGAGCACGATATAGTAGGTGGAATGCACCTGTCTCAGGCGCAGTGGAGAATGATTTCAACGTTGTGCAAGGTTCTGATGCCCTTTGAACTTGCCACACGTGAAGTCAGTTCAGACACTGCCAGCCTGAGTCAGGTCATTCCCCTCATCAGGCTTTTGCAGAAGAAGCTGGAGGCATTGAAGAAGGAGCTAAAAGGGAGCGATTCCGCTAGGCATGTGGGACTTGTGGATGCAGCCCTTAATTTGCTTAACAAGGATTCACGGGTGGTCAATCTGTTGAAATCAGAGCACTACATTTTGGCCACCGTGCTCGATCCTAGATTTAAAGCCTACCTTGGATCTCTCTTTCCGGCAGACACAAGTCTGCTGGGGTTGAAAGACCTGCTGGTGACAAAATTGTCAAGTCAAGCGGAACGCGACCTGTCAACATCTCCTCCTTCACATTCTCCCGCAACTGGGGGTGCGAGGAAAAGGCTCAGAATTCCGAGCCCACCCGATGGCGGTGATGCAGGGCAGTCTGGAGCGACTGCTGATGCTGACATCTGGTCCGGACTGAAGGACCTGACAACGATTACGGACATGTCGTCTACTGTCACTGCATATGATTCTCTCAACATTGATAGAATGGTGGAGGATTATATGAGTGACCGCATCCAAGTAGGCACGTCACACAGTCCGTACTTATACTGGCAGGAAAAAGAGGCAATTTGGAGGCCCTTGCACAAACTGGCTTTATTCTACCTAAGTTGCCCTCCCACAAGTGTGTACTCCGAAAGAGTGTTTAGTGCCGCCGCTCACCTTGTCAGCAATCGGCGTACGAGGTTACATCCAGAAAATGTGGAGAAGATGATGTTCATTAAAATGAATTATAATCAATTCCTCCGCGGAGACATTGACCAGCAGCAATTGCCTCCACAAAGTACACAGGGAGCTGAGATGGTGGATTCCAGTGGGGACGAATTGATAATCTGTGAGGAGGGGGATGTACACGGTGATATATCGGAGGGTGAAGATGAGGTGGACATCTTGCCTCTGTAGAGCCAGTTTGTGCAAGGAGAGATTAATTGCTTCTTTTTTGGGGGGGGTCCAAACCAACCCGTCATATCAGTCACAGTCGTGTGGCAGACCCTGTCACTGAAATGATGGGTTGGTTAAAGTGTGCATGTCCTGTTTTGTTTATACAACATAAGGGTGGGTGGGAGGGCCCAAGGACAATTCCATCTTGCACCTCTTTTTTCTTTTCTTTTTCTTTGCATCATGTGCTGATTGGGGAGGGTTTTTTGGAAGGGACATCCTGCGTGACACTGCAGTGCCACTCCTAGATGGGCCCGGTGTTTGTGTCGGCCACTAGGGTCGCTAATCTTACTCACACAGTCAGCTACCTCATTGCGCCTCTTTTTTTCTTTGCGTCATGTGCTGTTTGGGGAGGGTTTTTTGGAAGGGACATCCTGCGTGACACTGCAGTGCCACTCCTAGATGGGCCCGGTGTTTGTGTCGGCCACTAGGGTCGCTAATCTTACTCACACAGCTACCTCATTGCGCCTCTTTTTTTCTTTGCGTCATGTGCTGTTTGGGGAGGGTTTTTTGGAAGGGACATCCTGCGTGACACTGCAGTGCCACTCCTAGATGGGCCCGGTGTTTGTGTCGGCCACTAGGGTCGCTAATCTTACTCACACAGCTACCTCATTGCGCCTCTTTTTTTCTTTGCGTCATGTGCTGTTTGGGGGAGGGTTTTTTGGAAGGGCCATCCTGCGTGACACTGCAGTGCCACTCCTAGATGGGCCCGGTGTTTGTGTCGGCCACAAGGGTCGCTAATCTTACTCACACAGCTACCTCATTGCGCCTCTTTTTTTCTTTGCGTCATGTGCTGTTTGGGGAGGGTTTTTTGGAAGGGACATCCTGCGTGACACTGCAGTGCCACTCCTAGATGGGCCCGGTGTTTGTGTCGGCCACTAGGGTCGCTTATCTTACTCACACAGCGACCTCGGTGCAAATTTTAGGACTAAAAATAATATTGTGAGGTGTGAGGTATTCAGAATAGACTGAAAATGAGTGTAAATTATGGTTTTTGAGGTTAATAATACATTGGGATCAAAATGACCCCCAAATTCTATGATTTAAGCTGTTTTTTAGTGTTTTTTGAAAAAAACACCCGAATCCAAAACACACCCGAATCCGACAAAAAAAATTCGGTGAGGTTTTGCCAAAACGCGTTCGAACCCAAAACACGGCCGCGGAACCGAACCCAAAACCAAAACACAAAACCCGAAAAATTTCAGGCGCTCATCTCTAGTTTATATATATATATATATATATATATATATATATATATATTTGTTTGTTTGTGCTGTACCCCAGTGTACTAGACAATTTTTATTTTATTTTCATAATTACTGTGACACTGCCGGTCAGACTGCAGTATATTATTTGCTACTCATACACATATTGTGTGACGCTGTCGGTGAAGTCAACAGCAGTGTGTAATTTTTATATATATGTCTGACTCATTTGTGCAACACCGCAACCGTTGGTGTATGATATAAAAAATACTTCTACATATTTCTGACTCATTTTTACGACATTGTCAGGGAAGTCAACTGCAGTGTGTAATTATTATATATATATATATATATATATATATATGTACCAGTAAAAGGCGGCACTTGGAGACTTTCACAAAATCAGCAACGTGTTTTAATGTGGGTCAATGTTTCGGGAGCCGAACTCCCTTCTTCAGGACACAGCAAACAAGTGCAAGTACAGTGCAAGAAACATTTAAATAGCTTACCTTCCCCAGGCCCGCCAGACCCCGCCGCGGCCAGCGGCGTCCCGTTCCACGGCACCCGCACTTCCGGGTACGGCAGACCCCGCCCCACGGAAGTGACGTCACTCCGTGCCCGGGTATTGCGGCCGCTGCGGATGTAAACACAGGGGATTAGCACAAGTTGCCATGGGGACAAGTAAACTCAACAAAAACATAACAAACGTGGTAAAAAAAACATATAAAATATAACCACATCCGTGGAAATCAGTGATGACAGATAAAATCAGCATGTAAAAACATTATGTATCCCCATAGTGCTTAAGACACACACAGCGGCTAGCATGTGTGTGATACAAAGTATATAAAAGTGCATAGATCTCACACTACTGACATATTTATAAATCACATTATAAAATAACCCTAATGGGTAATCAAATATTAAAGTAGTTAACAACAACTATACATTGCGGTATCAATAACCTGCACCTAGTCTATATATGTGTGTCTCTATGGTGCAAGTATCTGAAGGCATACTAAAAGAAAATGTACTTTATCTATGTACCCAACATTCCAGCAAAATCTCCATCCAAACCAAAGTAAACCATTTTACCCCAAATTAACACTGTATTAAACATTCCTCCCTAGCTCATAGAAAACAGCTTAGGCTTAAATTCTCATTTAGACCACGAGGATGGATGGTATCTAATTTGTGGATCCACTTTGCTTCCAACTGCAACAGTTTTTTTTGCTCTGTTGCCACCCGGCAGTGTGTCTGGTACCTGGTCCACTATTTTATAACGTACTGACGCCAGGCTGTGGCACCTTTGAGCGAAGTGGCGCGCCACCGGTTGCTCACTGTTGCCCAACATCAGTGCCGCCATGATGGCGGACCTGTGTTGGGCCATCCACTCCTTGAACAAACACTGTGTTTTGCCCACGTAGTATAAACTACATGGGCAAATTAACACATAAATAACAAACACTGAACTGCATGTAAGTGGCCTCCGAATCCCTATCTTTTTCCCTGTATGGGGATGTGAGATGGAATCCCCCGTCAGCATGTAGCTGCAACCATTAGTGGCAGCCTGCTTTACGTGTCAAGAAGTGTGTCATCGGCTGTGCAAGCTTGAACCCTGTCACGTCATTTTAACTACAAGGTCTTTAATATTTGCACTGCGGGTATAGCAAGGCATGATTCTACTATTTTTTAACACTTGTAAATTAGGGTCGGTGGTTATCATCGGCCACATCTGTTTGACCTTTTTACAGGTCCTTCTGCTAGCTGTGTTGAATTGGTTTACCCAAGTGACCTTGGTCGACTGAGCTATGGGTTTTTTCTCCTGTAGTAACTCCTGTCTATTCCTAGATCTTGCCCTAGCTCATGCCTGTTTCAGTAACCCAAGGGGATAACCCCTTTGTAGGAACCTGTTGGTCATGGCTTCTAATTGATCTTCCAGCTCGTCAGGGGTACTGGTGATTCTGCACACCCTGAGGAACTGGGAATAAGGTAAACCCTGTATCAGAGCTTGGGGGTGGAAGCTGTCATGTCTAAGGAGTGTGTTGCGGTCAGTAGGCTTAGTGTACACTGTTGTATGCAACTCTCCATCCCGCAACATGATTTCGATGTCCAAAAAACAAATTTCTGACATATGAGTGAAAAGGATAAATTTGACCGGACTGGAGGAGTAGTTATGTGTTTCCACCAACTCGGTCAAAGCACCCACCTCCCCTATGCAAAACAGTAGGAGGTCATCAATATAGCGTGAATATAGCTTGATCTGCCCAGCTATCATTTCCTCCTCAAAGAACACTTGGCGCTCCACCTCCCACATGTAGGCGTTGGCCAGCGACGGGGCCACTGCCACTGCCGACCCCATCGCACAGCCGGTGTTCTGTTTAAAAAACTTGCCATTAAACAGAAAATAATTGTGGGTTAAAGTATATTCCAGTAGACTGATGAACAGCTCCACGTCGGGACCCCTGTACACTGGGTTATGAGTGATAAGTCCACTAGCCCCGCCCAATGTGGTATACAGGTATACAAACTTGTTACATCGAGCGTTGCTAGGACCGTATCTGCACTGTACTTGCACTTGTTTGCTGTGTCCTGAAGAAGGGAGTTCGGCTCCCGAAATGTTGACCCACATTAAAACACGTTGCTGATTTTGTGAAAGTCTCCAAGTGCCGCCTTTTACTGGTACTATACATCAAGCTGCTGTCTCTCAAGGAGGGCACCGGAGTCGATAGCCTGGGAGGACCAGGAGTGCCAGACCAATTTCTGGATTTTATATATATATATAATATATATATATATATATATATATATATATTTATATATTTGCCTAATGCATCGTTTTTAAAATTCATTCTGTTTTTCAATATTTTGTGTTGTGTCCGTCCTCCCAGTATAAACATACAAGTGCTGCTGCTGCTCCATCCAGATACCTCGGTGCAACCTTTTGGCCTAAACTGGATAAAAACAATATTGTGAGCTGTGAGGTGTTCAGAATATACTGAAATGAGTGGAAATTAATGTTATTGAGGTTAATAATACTGTAGAAACAAAAACACCCCTAAACTCTGTTATTTTAGCTGTTTTTATGATTATTATTTTTTAAATACAGATCCAAAACCAAAACCCCCAAGGGTGGTTTTGGCAAAACCAATACAGATCCAAAACACGAAGGCGATCCAGATCCAAAACCAAAACACAAAACCCCAAAAATGGCCCGCCGCACACCTCTACTTGTAAGTGATTGCCCCTTTAAAAAAACATCCGAGTTCGGCCGGCATCCTGCACGGTCACCGAACTCGGGGGCGGTATTGCATCCTGCCCTACGTATCTACTGGTTCATTCAGTGTTCATTTCTCGGAAGTCCTCTGCTTTTCTCAATCTATACCACATCTCAAATTATGAGTCAATATGGTCAGACATTTTACTGGTGATCTTTGTATTGTCAACTTGAAAATCTTAAATGAAGATAAATGATGGTTAAAAAACATAGAGTAGCGAAATACATATTTTCCCTGCATTTCATAATGCCCTTCAAAATATGGAATCTCCACTTTTAGCAATTATTGACATAGAAACATCAAATTTGATGGCAGATAAGAACAAACTTGGTGCATCTAGTCTGCCCATGTACACACACGTACACACTAGGATTAATTCTTATTAGGAGCCAGTTAATCTATCAGTACATTTTTGACTTGTGGAGTAACCTACGCAAGCACAGGGAGGATATACAAACTCCTCACAGTTAGGGCAATGGTGGGAATTGAACCCATGTTCTTAGTGCTGTTAGGCAGTAATGCTAACCATTATAACATCTATACTGCTCTAAATACTTTTACTGACTTTCCAAAGTATCTGCTAGCCCACAAATTTAGATGCAGATAGATTTTATGAGGGTATTTCTATAGTCAGGGGTAGGTACCTTTGGCACTCCGACTTGTAATAACATATAAGGGATATGATAATAACATATATGACATGTGATAACACATATGGGATTGGATATACCACTTATGAGACAAGCCAAAGGCGTGAATAACACAGCCCTGTAGCAAGGAAGGGGCACTGCTGGCCTTGGCTGAAAGGGACCTTGGCCAGGCCTATGTGATTATTGTGGCCTGGCTGACGCTCCCCCCTGCTGGCCCTGTGTGCAGTGACAGCCGCTGTCTGCCTCCAGCCCCAGTCTTTACCGCCCTCCCTGTGGGCTCTCTCCATATACTTTGGTCGCATAGCGATAAATCCGCTACTGGTTCATACTATCTGTAAAGGGCCTTGAGTCCTATTGGAAAAAGTGCTACTGTATATAAATAAAAGTAGTAGTAGTAGTAGTAGTAGTAGTAGTAGTAGTAGTATTACTTTCAGGTGTCTTCGATCCATACTTGTCTACTATCATTGCCCTGCGCCATGTGATGACACAATTCACATCATTTCACGGCAGGGGATGAGGCCATAAAGATACAAGTCACATCCGCATGCCCCCTGCTCATACCCCTTGGACCTCACAGGGCAGAAGAACAGTTTGTAGACAAGGCATATAAACTGACAGAATTTGGAAAAAAAAACCAAGGAAACAAGTGTGCCTCTTTGTGACCACCCTTTACCATACAGTGACAATGACATTAAGACCAGTTCATTTCCTGACCATTATGATCTTTACAAACAGCATTGTAAACTAAATTCTGCTTATAGTATTATACAATTCAGTATCACTGAAGTGATTCTGCTTGTAACTATAAGTCCCATGTAACACTGCATATTTTCTCCAGGATGGCCAGTCTGGGTATTTGGTGCAGTATAAGATCCATGGATAAAATATGGGCCCTCATTCCGAGTTGTTCGCTCGCAAGGCGAATGTAGCAGAGTTACACACGCTAAGCCGCCGCCTACTGGGAGTGAATCTTAGCTTCTTAAAATTGCGACCGACGTACGCGCAATATTGCGATTACAAACGAGTTAGCAGTTTCTGAGTAGCTTCAGACTTACTCTGCCTGTGCGATCAGTTCAGTGCTTTTCGTTCCTGGCTGACGTCATAAACACACCCAGCGTTCGCCCAGGCACTCCCACCGTTTCTCCGGCCACTCCTGCGTTTTTTCCGGAAACGGTAGCGTTTCCAGCCACACGCCCCTAAAACGCCGTGCATCCGCCCAGTAACACCCATTTCCTGTCAATCACAATGCGAACGTCGGAGCGATGAAAATGCCGTGAGTAAACTTACTTTCATCATAGTAAAGTTACTTGGCGCAGTCGCAGTGCGAACATTGCGCATGCGCACTAAGAGAATTCTCACTGCGATGCGATGAAAATCTCCGAGCGAACAACTCGGAATGAGGGCCATGGATCTGATACTAAAAATTTGTCTAGCCAGCCTAAAACTTGTTATTTGGGTATGGTTTAAATTCTAACCTCTGTTACTTTTTTGCCTCCTTAGTTATGAGATGAGCATAATTTTTAACTTAATTACAATGATGTTTAAATCATAGATGTGAGTCTAGGGGGTAAATTTACTAAGATAGGAGTTCTATTTAAGATGGGATGTTGCCCATAGCAACCAATCAGATTCTAGGTATTATCTTCTAGAAGGTGCTAGATAAATGAGAAGTAGAATCTGATTGGTTGCTATGGGCAACATCCCATCTTATGTAGAACTCCCATTTTAGTAAATTTACCCCTTGGGTTCATGGCATTGGGTTGTAAACTTAAATGTTAAGACCAAACTATGAACCAATGAATCTTTTTTTTATGTGATAACTATAGTGTATATACAAGTTTACACTGGTATCGATAAGTGCTGACAACTGTGTTATTTTTAAGGTGTGATAGTTGCTTCTATTTTAGTAGGTTATTAATTGTATCTAGTTTGCATTGAATGTATTATTTAACAAAAAGTAATAATAACTGCCCCTTTAAAAAACCATACTCCAGCACTGGATTAACCCTAACCCTCCTAGTTTGTCTCTGTTTCAAGAAAAAAAGTCATTTTTAAAAATGGATTGGCTATAAGCAGCCCTCCATGAGGAGGCTAGGGGTGGATTTTTTTGAATTATTGGAAATTTACATGGATACTTTGCCAACTTCCAAGCAGCTGCAGGTTAAAATTTGCTTTCAACACATGGGTTGGTATGAGACCGGAATATTGTTGGAGGATGAGCCTATCCAGGTGTAGTCGCTTGTGTGTGTTTCTCTTTTTTTACTGTCTAATGTGTGATTTGTGGCTGCCCCCTTGCCAGACTAAGTTACCCTCCCCCTCCCTTCCCCTGCCCCATTTTTTCAGTTTTCTTTTCCCTTCTTTGTATTACTATTTGCCAATTATTGTTATTAGTATCAATGAAACATTTCTTATTTTTCGTATTACTAAAATACTGTTATGTTAGTCTATGCCAGGGGTTCTCAAACTATTTTCCTCTGGAATAATAAACATATAAATAATATCAATAATAATAATATATAATAATAATAATAATAATATTATATAATAAACAATAACCATGATTTGTGGCCGCCCCAGCAAGTTTCTGCAGAATGACTACCACACATGTGTGGTCAGCAGACCGCACATGCACAGTAGTATTGTGGAGGCAAAAAACAGAAGTTAAGTGACTGCTAATGTGATCACTTCATTTCTTACACAATGGTAGGGACAAGCTCCTTTCTGAGTCATTGCCCTGCATGTGTTTTTTAATATATTCATACGAATGTTAAATTTATACCTGCTGTGAAGGCTTTGGGGGTGACAGTGGGTGGCAGGGTTGAGGCAGTGGGTGACAGGGAGAGGCAGTGGGTGACGGGAAGGTTGAGGGTGTCAGTAAAAAGCAGTGGTAGACTGGGAAGGTAGTGAATGACAGGGAGAAGCAGTGAGTAGCAGGGGGTGGCAGTGGGAGAGGATGAGGCAGTGGCAGGAAGGGAAAGGCAGAGGGTGACGGGGTAGCAGATGGTGACGGGGTGATGGCAAACGGTGACTAGGTAGGGGCAGTGGTTGACTAGGGAGAGGCAGAGGGTGATGAGGCTGGGAGAGGGTGACAGGGATGGCAGTGGGTAGCTTGGAGCAGAGAGTGACAATGAGAGATAGAGGTTGTGGCAGTGCCTGGTTTGGAGATGTATAGGATGGCAGAAAAAAAGTGAATAGAGAGAGGCAGTGGGTGATGAGGATGGCAGTGGAGGACTGAGGTAAAGCAGAGAGTAATAGGGAATGGCAGGGGATGACAGGGGGATAGCAGAGGATGACTAGTGAGAGGCAGTGGGTGACAGGGGGAGGCATTGGTTGGCAGTGGTTGATAGGGGATGGCAAAGAGTGACAGGGAGGCAGTGGGAAATGGGTAATGGAGGATGGCAGGGGGTGACAGGTGGTGGCAGAGAGTAATGGGGGTTGAAAAGGGAGGTGGTAGGTGACAAAGGAAAGACAGTAGCTGCTTAATTAATGAGTGTTCCACTGTTCCCCCTCCACATCCTACACTGTGTGCTCCCTTGTTCCCCCAATTCTGATTCTGACAAAGCATTAAGCATCTACTGACTCTCCTTTGTCAGAATCAGAATCAGCATTATTGGCCAGGTGTACTCACGTACACTAGGAATTTTTTGGTTATGCAATGTACCGAAAAAAAATCCTAGTGTACATGAGTACACCTGGCCAATAAAGCTGATTCTGACAAAGGAGAGGCAGTAGCTGTTTAATTAATGAGTGTTCCCCTGTTACCCCTCCACATCCTACACTGTGTGCTCCCCTGTTCCCCCCATTCAAAGACACATCTCAAGTCTTATACTCCCTTGCTTCTACTTATCAGAATTCTTCACTTTGGTTTTGCCAAACTGCTAACAAATTTGCTGCTGCGATCAACTCTGAATTACCCCCTTAGTCTGACTACTGCTGGCTGCTTGTTTTATCTGCAAGTTTTCTATAGCTCAGAAGCCCCAGGGCCCAGGTGCGCCATTGCTGCCAGCCATGTGCCCCTGTGGATATCTGCATGTAGATGAGGGAGCCCGGACTGCAGCGGGGACAGCAGTGGCTGCTGGGCGGGACAGGAGAGGCAGAGCACTGGAGTGCTGCCTGATTATTCCTAGGACCTCTAAGCCAGTGATCCGCGGAGTCTGAAGTGACACACAATTCAACTGATTTTTCAGACTTCTTGGATCAACGGCTGAGAGATCAGAGGAGTTATAAGCATGATGATCACAACCCAATGCTGAGATGGTCACGACCCACTTTGGAGTTGGGACTCACAGTTTGAGAACCACTGGTCTATGCTGTTTAAGAGTACAATTTGCACTGTGTACTACATGTTGATTATGGGCCTAATTCAGTAAGGATTGAAAATTCTGCTAAGTAGCAGAATTTGCAATCCTTGTGATCGCATGCTGGGGGCTGCCCATTGCCCGGCAAGGCCGCTCAGCATGGTGACCGCCGTCCCCCCCTTGACCAAGCAGAAATTGTGATTGCATTGCAATTTTTGCTTGATCACAGAAATTAGGGTTGCCCCCATCCGGCGCAGTCAAGGAGGCCTGCCGCCATTTTTCGGATCACGATGGCGGCATGTGATGCCATGCAGCCGCCGCGACACACCCACGCAATGACCCCGTGTGGATGACGCTGCCCCCGTTTCCCTGCCTCTGCCCCGCAATTCTCCACCTCCGCCTAGGAAACCGAACGTAGCCGCCACCCCCCCCCCCCCCCCCCCCGGCCCCGCAAAGGCTTCTGCCTGATTGACAGGCAGAGGCATTTGCAGAAAATGCAGGTGTATGCGCAGGGCAGGCCCTGCGCATGCATCAGCATCGTTTTCATTTTTGCAGTTGGATCGCCTATTGCAATCCAACCTGAATCGAGCCCTATGTGCAATATCTGTGATTTTTTTATCCATCTCATTTGTATATGGCTATACTGTTCCTTATTGCCAATTGTGCTCTGTAAATTTGTGACATGTTCAATAAAAACATGTTCTAAAATAAATAAATAAATAAATAGGGGAGGCAAACAAAATAAAATCTTCCCCTGCAACAGTGGTACACAATATTTATTTTTAAGACTATAGGGGATATGTACCAAGCCTTACATAGTGGTAAAGTGTTTAAGGAAAGAAAAGAAGACACTATTTTTGGGGGGCACTCTTATTTATATTACACCTGTACAGGAAAAATGCTATTATCAATAAAATATAACTTTTATTAAGTGTATTTAAAATATCTGAGATTGTATTTAATCAACAAAAATGCAGCAGTGAAATCATGCCCTGCAAATTAATTGGGTATAGAGTTACTCCCAAATTAATTGGGTATAGAGTTATTCCCAAAGTGGGTATTTTATAGGTTATGAGAGCCCACAAATATTGATATCCACACACCTCTATTACCACTATAGGTTCTAATGACAATAGAGGTGTGTGGATATCAATATTTGTGGGCTCTCATAACCTATAAAATACCCACTTTGGGAATAACTCTATACCCAATTAATTTGGGAGTAACTCTATACCCAATTAATTTGCAGGGCATGATTTCACTGCTGCATTTTTGTTGATTAAATACAATCTCAGATATTTTAAATACACTTAATAAAAGTTATATTTTATTGATAATAGCATTTTTCCTGTACAGGTGTAATATAAATAAGAGTGCCCCCAAAAAAGAGTCTTCTTTTCTTTCCTTAAACATTGTGCTATTTCTTACTCTGGGGAGCACCACCAACCAATGAAATTAACCATAAAAGATATTCTTTCTCTTTTTTTGAATGATATGATAGTTGGTTATTCTGTTTAAATGTAAGTCAGTCTCCTGTTGAAACCTACCTCCTCTCTTAGGAGGATTTCTTTAGAGACGGGAGCGATCTAGTGCGGTTTGTCTCGCCACTTCCTATCCTTTGATAGTGGTAAAGTGGAAAGAAATAAAGTACCAGCCAATCAGCTCCTAACTGCCATGTTACAGGCTGTGTTTGAAGAATTACAGGAGCTGGTTGGTTGGTAATTTACCTCTCTCCACTTTATCACACTCCAAGGCTTAACATTTCTGCCCCCATACTGTAGCTCTTCACTAGAGTATGTATGTTTTAAGCTCTCTCCTTATTGTAGTCTTGTAAAGCAGCAAAACCTGTGGTTAAGGTGAGTAAACATCCAGTAGACTTATTATACACTATCATCTATTTTATGCGTTCCTCAGTATCAGGCCAGCATATTTTTCCGACTGGTTCAGAAAGGTTACACTATACACTGAATACATGGTTGGTTCTAAATCGGAGTGGGAGAAGGGACCTTCTGACGTCACTAGGGGAGGAGACACGTCACCAGGGGGAGGAGCTGCGGCTGAACAGGCTACCCGAAAAGTACCCTCGCGGGCTCGCTTCGCTCGCTACCTGATTACTAAAGGTAATAGTTGGTGGCGTGGATAGTAGAGGACCTATCCCTCTGGCCTGGCTCCTCCCCCTTGTGTCATGCCTCCTCCCCCTGACGTAAAAGGTCCCTTAGGCCACTTGAATCTAACATCAACCCTGAATACATTCACCTTAATGGAGATCAATTCCTTTCAGCTATGAAGTAGAACAATGGGACAGACAGGATATGCTAAGAACAAATTGTGTAATAATTCAACACCACACGCTACAGAAGCTACAGAAGCTAATAAAATGCATTTTGAACAGACCTTTAGGATGAATGAAATATATTTCTTGCAGATGCTTGACCTGTTTTCACATTTGCTGCATCATTTTAATTAATTCTCTGTAATTAATTATTTTATTTCAGTCTTTGTATTAACAGTAAAGACACAACAAATTACATTTTCTTCTGTCACAAACAAAGGAACTCCCTATGTATTACTGAGCTTGTTAAATACATAAACTTCTTAAGTTTAATTAGTTGTTTGTTTCATTATTTGAGTATTTGTTACAATTCAATGCTATGCAGTTCTTCACTTACATCTGCTGGTTTGGGGGGAAATTGCAGCTAAAAATATTTGTTATTCATAACTGAAGTGTGTCAGCATTGATGCTACAGTATCTATGTTAGATGATATTAATTTTCAGAGAGCTATAATCTTGATTGATGCTTTGTCAAACAACTCATATGAGAAAACAATTTAAATATATATGCTACAGTATGTGTTGTGTGCAGAGGCGTAACTAGGGGTTTTGGAGCCCAGGGCAAGATCAATAAAGGAGCCAAAAAAAAAAGGAAAATATATGTGCACGCCAATGGCGATGTGCCAACATGACACGCTAGCTGTTTCAGGTCATACTGGGAACATTCTTTTCAATTCAACATGCACCTCATCTCCTGCACAAATAGGTGTCACTGTATATAAAGATGTCAGGGTGTGTATGTATAGATGTAGGTGCAGTGGTTGAAGTGTAACTTTTGAAGGGGGATATGAAAAAGTGAAGGTTTGAATGGAAAAGGGGGTGTGGCCACTCAGAAGGGGGCGTGTCCTTCAGTGTAGTAGGACCCCTTATACTATCTAGTACTGCTGCCCCTTTCACATTATAACACACGGTAGGAGACGAAATAGAGAGGGGATCCTACCCCCTTAATTAACAAGGCCTGGTGGGCACTGTGGTGAGGGGAGCCTACCCCCTTAATTGACTAATTGCAGAGTTTAGCAGCGGAAGGGTTGCAGCGGTTTCTCACCCCAAGCTGCGGCGATTCTGCCACCTCCGACACTCTACGTCTTCGGCGCCACACGGGATGCAGAGCACCGCATCAGGGATGCACCCTTTTCAGTGTGGTCTGCTGTGCTCCGAAGGGGGATCTTCTCTCCTGCTGTAGGATTCCGATCTGCGCCGTCCTCCCCGCTGTTCCGTGACATCTTCTTTAAGCCAGCCAGGGTCTTCTGCCGGTGCTCCCATCGCTGGTCAGTCTCCTCCCTTGCTTCAGTGTCCCGGTCCACCGAAAGTTGGATGTCCTTCCTCGGTCCTGCGGCTTGCTGGACTCCTCTTCTGCGGCGTCTTCTCCACTCTGGTCGCTCCGGTGACAGGTGCAGGCGTGAATCCTCCAGGGCCTCCTTCCTACGTGCTGCTGCTGTCTGCTAATTAAAAAATAAGTTAGTTAGTTACGCCTCTGGTCGTCTCTCACCCAGCACCCCATCACCTCCCCCTGCGTCGTCACTTAGCACACCATCACCTCCCCCTGCGCCATCACTCAGCACACCATCACCTCCCCCTGCATCGTCACTCAGCACACCATCACCTCCCCCTGCATCGTCACTCAGCACATCATCACCTACCCATGCGTCGTCACTCAGCACACCATCACCTACCGCTGCGTCGTCACTCAGCACACCATCACCTCCCCTGCATTGTCACTCAGCAGCACCATCACCTACCCCTGCGTCATCACTCAGCACACCATCACCTACCCCACTGTGTCTTCTCTCAGCACTCCTCCGAGGCCACAGGAGTACCGTCTTGGGAGTGGGCCGTGTGCCGTATGGGGAGTCAGGCCTGTCGGGGGTGGGTGCTGGTCTGGGGGGTCCAGCATGTAGGAGGGCTGCTAGTAGAGTGCGGCGTCCGGCCTACAGTCTGTACGATCACGCATCTCCCGGGTCCTGAGGCCTCTGCAAGCTGTGCACCCGCAATGGCCAAATCCCTGCAACAGTCTGGAGCCTCAGCTCGGGATTCAGCTCTGGCCGCTGCTCTGAGGGGTCTGATTAACAATTTACAGTCCAGGTGACGGTCTGCGTGGTCTGGGGGGGGAACGACAGTTAAGGTGAGGGTCTGGGGAGGACAGTCCATGTGAGGGGCTGCGTGATCTGGGGGGAGGGGGCAGTCCAGGTGAGGGGCTGCGTGGTCTGGGTGGGATAGTTCAGGTGAGGAGCTGCATGGTCTGGGGGGGATAGTTCAGGTGTGTGGCCGAAGGGAGACAGTTCAGGTGAGCGGCTGTATAGCTTGGGGAGTAAGGGGGGTTACAGTTCAGGTGACTGACTGTAGCATGGCATGGGGGTGTGCATAGTTTAGTTGGGCGGCTGTATGTCCTGGGGGGCACAGTTCAGGTAAGCAGCTGCGTGAACCATGGTAAATAAATAGGACTAACATCAATTCCACTACAAAGTAAAAATAAATAATGTTCTACTATAGAACATAATCTTTAAGTCTGTGAGTCAACATTTGGGATCCTTATACTTCCTAAATAAGGAGACTGCATTCATGACAATTTGTGGTTTGAGTTCTGTGAAGTTTACAGCCGGCTTCACATGAGAAGATTTGCATTGCAGGTGGAAATGGTTCAGGCCAATATCTTTCATCCACCTGTGCGAGGGCATTATGTCAGCAACCCTCTGCAGTTAGGCTCTGGTGATGGAAGGGTTACACAGCTGTCTATAAGGGGAGAGACAATCTATTCTTGTTTTCCCAAAACAGAGTGCAGCCAGTCAGGGGGGTTACCTGTCTCCAATCAGCAGTATCTTTTTTCACATTGAAAGGATGTGTGTCATATCCGCATGTGCACCTCCGAGGTCGCGCACGCGGTATGGAGACACTGCAGGTGGGGGGGAGTAGGGGGAGGCTCCTAGCTGCCGCTGCCTGTACAGTGTGACAGGCATAGCAGCCGGGGCCGGGGAGACAGGGAGAGCGCCACGGGTAGCGCCGGCGGAGTCCCTGACGCATGGGGCGGGCGGGCCGTGCAGGTGCCGGTGGTGCCTCCCTCTGCTGGGGCTGCCATGGCGCCCAGGGCATGTGCCCTGCTCACCCCGTGCTAGTTACACCTCTGGTTGTGTGTATGGGTTGGGTATGTTTTACTGGCAGCCAGAATCCTGGCAGTCAGCATCCCGACACTGGGATCCCGACCGCAGAATGCCGGCGAGGGGGGGCAAGTGCAACGAAGCACCTTGCGGGCTCGCTGCGCTCACCATGCTGCGGGCTCAGTGGCAAGCTACGCTTGCCACAGGTTCTATTCCCACTCTATGGGTGTCGTGGACACCCACAAGTGGGAACAGTCCCTTTTAGTCGGCATCCCGACTGTCGGGATTGTCAGGCTTTGGGATGTAGGGGGAGGTATTGTGGCCGGCGGTCTCCTGACTGCTGGTCACATAACTACATCCTGTGTATACGATACATTTAAATGTAACTGCACTTAAAAAAAAAGTTTACTGTACTTCTTCCCAGGATGTATTTGCTTACGAAATTCTAAGTTACAGTGTTTTCCTGTTAATCACTTATCATTTTGTATGCAGATACAGCCGCACTCGCACACAGAATATAGGCATAACATTTTAATCAGCAGAAGCTGTTTGTGCGCCCTTTTCACATAGTGATGCATATAAGATGCATTTACGGTAAAAAAAAGACAACTGACGTTAGCAGAGCTGCCTGGGAACTGACGGCACATTTATGCCAGGTACCTATCGATCTTTAAGTGCATGCACAATGCTAACACGACTTACAAATAAATGTGCCTTCTGGAACCCCTCCCTCCAACCAAAGCCAGTATCAGCCATTCATGTACATACAGTAGTATACTGGCCATGTTGTGTCTGTCATTTACTAAGCAGTACACCCAGTCCGTGAAATAACAAGTCTCACCGTTGGTGGGATTAGTGGTGAGGGAGGCTGCCTATTAAAGCAATGGGAACGCTCAGGAAGAAGTACAGGAAACTCAGTCTCATAAAGATAATACTCTTATAATTTTAAAAAAGTCACACTTATATTTTATATCTGTGTAAAAAGTAGCATCCACAGCTTTTTTGTAATTTTCCCAAAACAAGTTCTGTCATGCTTGGTATACAGATTCAGACATGCACACAGATATACAGTCAAGATTGAAAAAAAAGCTGTAGATGCTACTTTTTACACAGATATACAAGTATGACTTTTCAAATTATGAGAGTGTTTTCTTTATGAGACTGAGTTTACTGTACTTCTTCCCTGGCCTCCCCATCACTTTAATAGGCAGCCTCCCCCATCCCCAATCCCACCCCCGTGAGACTTGTGATTTAATTTACTGGAAGTACTGCAAAGTCAACCAGTGTAAGTATAAAAAAAAATTGTATGGAGGAGGAAGGTGAGGAATTTGACTTTCTGGACAGTCTCCCCTGGGCCAGTCAAGAGATTTAAATTTTAGGTATAACCAGTGCCGTTTCTTGCGTCGGGCGAGCCGTGCAACCGCACGGGGCGCCCGCCGCGGCACTTCCTGAGCACTTTCAAACCCCCCTCCCCTCTCCTCCCGAGTGCCCAGCTCAGAGGGCGGAATTTCGCGGAATGACGCGTTTGCGTCGTGACGTCACGACGCAATTGCGTCATTCCGCGAAACCCCGCCCCCCGAGCTGGGCACTCGGGAGGAGGGAAAAGGGGGAGCCAAGATGGCCAGCGCTGCGCAGACGAGGGAGAGGCGGCTGAAGAGCGGGAAGAACCGCTTCAAATGTAAGTCAGCCCCTCTCCCTCTCTCTCTCTCCCCCCCCCCCACCACCACCTGCCGTACTGTGTAAAATGGGGACACTTGTCTGCTGGAATGTGTAAAATGGGGACACTTGCCTGCCGGAATGTGTAAAATAGGGACACTTGTCTGCCGGAATGTGTAAAATGGGGACACTTGCCTGTCGTACTGTGTAAAATGGGGACACTTGCCTGCCGGAATGTGTAAAATAGGGACACTTGTCTGCCGCAATGTGTAAAATGGGGACACTTGTCTGCCGGAATGTGTAAAATGGGGACACTTGCCTGCCGGAATGTGTAAAATAGGGACACTTGTCTGCCGCAATGTATAAAATGGGGACACTTGCCTGCCGCAATGTGTAAAATGGGGACACTTGTCTGCTGGAATGTGTAAAATGGGGACACCTGTCTGCCGGAATGTGTAAAATGGGGACACTTGTCTGCCGGAATGTGTAAAATGGGGACACTTGCCTGCCATGCTGTGTAAAATGGGGGCACGTGCCTGCCGCAATGTGTAAAATGGGGACACTTTCCTGCCGCAATGTGTAAAATGTGAACACTTGCCTGCCATACTGTGTAAAATGGGGGCACGTGCCTGCCGCAATGTGTAAAATGGGGACACTTTCCTGCCGCAATGTGTAAAATGGGGACACTTGCCTGCCGCAATGTGTAAAATGGGGACACTTTCCTGCCGCAATGTGTAAAATGGGGACACTTTCCTGCTGCAATGTGTAAAATGTGAACACTTGCCTGCCGTACTGTGTAAAATGGGGACACTTTCCTGCCGCAATGTGTAAAATGGGGACACTTTCCTGCCGCAATGTGTAAAATGGGGACACTTTCCTGCCGCAATGTGTAAAATGTGAACACTTGCCTGCCGTACTGTGTAAAATGGAGGCACGTGCCTGCCGCAATGTGTAAAATGGGGACACTTTCCTGCCGCAATGTGTAAAATGGGGGCACGTGCCTGCCGCAATGTGTAAAATGGGGACACTTGCCTACCGTGCTGTGTAAAATGGGGACACTTGCCTACCGTGCTGGGTGAAATGGGGACACTTGCCTGCCGTGCTGTATAAAATGGGGTCGCGTGCCTGCTGTAATGTGTAAAATGAGGACTTTTTTTTTTTATCGTCTGGTGGCCGTGATGATGAGATCAGATGAGGCCACACCCATCTTAACAAAGCCACGCCCATTTTAACAAGGCCACGCCCCTTGTCGGCGCGCGCATACTTTTCCTCTTTATATCTATGGGGGGGCGCATTTTTTCTTATGTGAATGGGGGGGGACGCATTTTTAAATCTCGCACTGGGAGCCAAATTGCGGCCCTGGGTATAACATTTGGCCCTGGTGATTATGCAACTCAAAATTCTGGTGCAACCTGTAGCCCAGTTAAGTGGGTGGCTGAAGTCCTTTTCTTATTCATCTTTTGTCTGCCTACTATTTTCACTATCCCACTATCTTATTTATTTTTTTCTTACTAAAGGTGGTGATATAGGATGTAGTGTTCTAAAAAATATTGACTTTTGTTAATATTAGGAATAGTTTGGTTTGTATTTATTATGTTAGTTATATGAATTAAGTAACCTGATATTAAAAATGGATGGCCTATTTTCCTTAGCTTAGTTTATTTCTATGTGTATTATCTATGCTAAATTGTGTAATAGGAAAGGCTGATATTTAAAGTTGTATGGGCTTTTGTCTTTATGGTATTCTAATTTGTGTATTATTTATGTCATTTGTGCAGCATGTAAGGCCATTTTGAAGTTTATGGCCTGCATTTATGGTATATTAATTTATTTTATATATTTATTTATTTATTTATTTATTTATTTATTTATTGTATTTATATCAAATGTATTGCAATTTTCTTAAATAAAATAATACACATCACAAAGGCACTATATCTGGGCTACCCAGCAGTAACTTCCGACACCACAAAGGCACTATTGCTGTATTACCCAGCAGCAGTGGTGCTGGGTAAAACAGCAGTTACTGCTGAAATCACAAAAGCACTATGGGGGTCATTCCGAGTTGTTCGCTCGCAAGCTGCTTTTAGCAGCATTGCACACGCTAAGCCGCCGCCTACTGGGAGTGAATCTTAGCTTATCAAAATTGCGAACGAAAGATTAGCAGAATTGCGAATAGACACTTCTTAGCAGTTTCTGAGTAGCTCGAGACTTACTCGGCATCTGCGATCAGTTCAGTGCTTGTCGTTCCTGGTTTGACGTCACAAACACACCCAGCGTTCGCCCAGACACTCCCCCGTTTCTCCAGCCACTCCCGCGTTTTTCCCGGAAACGGTAGCGTTTTTTCGCACACACCCATAAAACGGCCTGTTTCCGCCCAGAAACACCCACTTCCTGTCAATCACATTACGATCACCAGAACGAAGAAAAAAACCTCGTAATGCCGTGAGTAAAATACCTAACTGCATAGCAAATTTACTTGGCGCAGTCGCACTGCGGACATTGCGCATGCGCATTAGCGACTAATTGCTCCGTTGCGAGAAAAATATACCGAACGAACAACTCGGAATGACCCCCTATATCTTGGTTACCCAGCAGTTACTGCTGCAGTTACTGCTGACATCACAAAAGCACAAGATCTTGGTTACCCAGCAGTAACTGCTGACATCACAGAAAACACTATGACTGGGCTACCCAGCAGTAACTGGTGAAATCTCAAAGGCACTATTGCTGGGCTACCGAGAAGTAACTGATGACATCACAAAGGCACTATTGCTGTCTTATCCAGTAATTGCTACAATCACAAAGTCACTATTGCTGGGCTACACGAAAGTATCTGCTGACATCATAAAGGCAGTATATCTGTACTACACTGCCGTTACTTCTGACATCACAAAAGCACTATATCTTGGTTACCCAGCAGTAACTGCTGACATCACAAAAGGCACAATTGCTGGCTACCCAGTTGTAACTGGTGACATCACATAGTCACTATTGCTGGGCTACCCAGCAGTAACTGCTGATATCACAAAAGCACTATATCTGTGCTACCCATCAGTAACTGCTCACATTTCAAAGGCACTATTACCTCGCAACCCAGCAGTAACTGCTGACAAAGTACAGTTCTGGGCACCTCACAAAAAAAAAAATACATGTTGAAACTCAAAAAAGTTCAGAGAAGAGCTACCATATTGATTAAGGGTATAGAGTCACTGGACTATAATGAAAGGTTAACTAGGTTAGATATGTTTACATTGCAAAAGAGGAGACTAATAGGAGAAATGATTAATATTTATAAATACATTGAGGGGCAGTACAGGGAATTATCATGCGATTTGTTTCTCAAGAGATATGTACACAGAACACGTGGCCACCCTCCAAGGCTAGAGGAGAGGACTTTTCAAACCCAGCAAAGGAAGGGTTTCTTCACAGTGAGGGTGGTAAAGATATGGGATTATCTGCTGGAGAAGGTTGTCTTGGCAGACTCAATTGATAAATTTATAAAAGGATTAGACAATTTTTTAGCAGATAAAGAAATCCAAGGATACAACCTCTAATAATTAGATTAAATATAGGTTGAACTCGATGGACAAACTGTCTTTTTTCAACCTAAACAACTATGTTACTATGTTACATCACAAAAGCACTATAGCTGGGTTACCCAGAAGTAACTGCTGACATCCCAAAGAAGTAAAAAATGCAGAGAGAAGCAACTAGGCCTCTGGTAGTTTTGGAAGCCTGCAGTGTTTCCTAGAAAGCCTCCCCATGAAAGGGTGAAGTCCCTAGGGGAAGAAGATGGTGATCCCAAAGCTGTCAGGTGCAGTGTAGGCAGCGATGAGCTGGATCTTGGAGAAGGCGTGGGTGTCCTAACCCAGCCTGTTGCTGAAGGAAAATCAGGCCTGCAAGAGGTATGTGTATCCGAACCAGCCAAACCAATGGTTCAGGGCCCTTTGACGATACAGGGCTTACAACTGGAGAAGCTTCCCCGATTGTGTGGGACAGGCTCCCTGATTGATGGAAGTCAGGGAAGCAACATGATTATTCCTTGAAATGTGAGTGAAGTGTGTGAAATTCACAAGCTTTCTGCTGTACCCCAGAGACATCTATATTTCCTGGTAGTCAGGAAGAATTCTCACAGATGGGTCTGGTTGAAATAAGGAAAGAAATTAAAAGGATTCAAGCTAGAATCAGTATAAAAAGGAAAAAAAGAAATTCCTGCCATAATTGGGAAAAGCCGTTTCCGCATGATGAGCTGCTGGAATTGGATGACAAACTACAGAGAGACAGAGAATGATTAAACTACAACAAGCACAGATGGTAAAAAAGGAAGAAACAGATGTACTACCTAAAGCGGTGCTGTGTCTGAGGAAGCTGCTATGTTCACCCATGGTATGACTTCACCGATGCAGGATCCGAGTTCTGTGAGTGGGAGACCGGTGCAAACTGGGAAGAGGCAGTCAGGTGCACTGCCAGGAAGCATGGTGGGTGCTGAGGCTGGTTGTCCCCACAAGCTGTAGCATCTGGCTTAGGTTTTGTTACTACGGAGGCTGGGAAGGAGGGCAAATAAGCACAGTGACTTCATCAGGTGCCAGGCTGGATTCTGCAATGCTGGGCAGAACAACAGATATTGGACCCTATTCAGCAAGGATTGCAAAACTTGCTAAAAAGCAGTTCCTGCAATCAAACAGTTGCCGTCCAGAAACAGAGAATAAAACACCAACTGCAGAAATTGCGAATGCATCGCAATGCACAATGTGTTTGCATAACCATACGCAAATACCAGAACATCAAAGAGTCTTTCCATCTGCACTAGGCAAAGTCATCCACAATTCTGCATACGTAAGAGGCTGGAAGTGGTCATCGCTGATGTCATAGACCCACCCAAAAAAACGCCTTACAAGGCCTGCGTTTTTACAAGCACACCCACAAAATGCCATGTTTCCTCCCTTAAATGCTGTCTTCCTGAGCATCAAAATGCAAGTGCATTGAAGCGCAATGCGTTAACAGAAATAATTGGAAATCACGGGTGTACATGCGCAAGCCAATGCTGCGCATGCCCAGTTGTTTGATAATCGGATTGCGTTTAATCAGTTTTGCGATCCATGGTGAATAGTGTCCATTTTGCAAAGACTCACAGTTTAGGATAAGAGTGTACTAGATCTGCAAGAAGCAGGGGATTGAAAGCTTCATCAAGAGTTTTGGCAGCAGTTTATCTGATACGTGAAAATCAGAATAGACAGACAGGAGCTGGAAAATGTAATACGTGGAGAATGTTACACATTTTCTCTGCAACCCCTGTTGTACTCACATCAGGTATAGGGGGTCATTCTGTCCCGTTCGCACGCAACGGTTTGTCGCTGCGGTGTGAACGGGTCTGTAATGAGCATGCGCGGCGGCCGCAATGCGCGTGCGCGACGTTGCCCGGCGACAGGGGTCACCGGGTTACGTCGCGTCCTACGAAGGAAGCGGTTGCAGAGCCAACCGCAAAGAAGAATGACAGAAAGAAGGCGTACCTGGGCAGATCCGGACCGTTTGAGACCGTTTTGGGGGAGTGGAGAAGAAAATGCAGACGTGTCCAGCAGAACGGAGGGCGGATGTCTGACGTCAAAGCCGGCCCCAGCATCGCAGAGATCGTTGCACAGAGTAAGTATGTCCAGGCCTAGTCTACTTTTGCTTGAAATTTTTTTAGCTTAGCAGGGCTGCACAAGCGATCGCAGCCCTGCTAAGCTAAACTACACTCCTCCATAGGTGTGTACTAGCTGATCGCAGCAGCAGCAAAAAGATGCTGGCTGCGATCAACTCGGAATGACCACCATAATCTCCTATGCCAAAACTGTATCAGGTACTGTTCGTGGAAGAGAAATGCAGATGGGCTCAGCTAATGGCTAAAGGAGGAATGTAGTTCAGCTTTTGTTCATTTAAGGCAGTTACTATTACACAACTAGACAGAGCAAAAATCACTATTTTGGTCAGAAATCAATCTTTACCTTTTGCTGACATTGGGCCTAATTCAGACCTGATCGCTAGGCTGCGTTTTCGTACAGCCTGCGATCAGGTCTGAACTGCGCATGTGTATGCACCGCAATGCACAGGCGTGTCGATCCGCAGCGACAGGGATCGGTGGGCAGCGACAGGATGTGCAAGAAAAGCGATCGCACGGGCGATCGCAAGGTGACTGACAGGAAGAGGCCGTTTGTGGGTGGCAACTGACAGTTTTTAAGGAGTGTCCTGAGAAACGCAGGAGTTTGGTGGGAGGGATTCTGACGTCACCTCCGGCCCCGATCATCGGACTGGAAGAGTAAGTCCTGGGCTGTGCAGAGACTGCACAAACTTCTGTTTGTGCAGCTCTCCTGCACATGCGATCACAACTAACTGATTGCAGGGATGCAAAAAACGCACCCTACTGATCAGGTCTGAATTAGGCCCATTGTTTATTGGTTGTTTTTTGATTGCGCTATCAATAATCAAAAACAAACATAGGGCCTAATTCAGACCTGACCGCACCTCTGCGAATTTGCAGAGGTTTGCGATCAGATAGTTGCCGTCAAGACAGAGTGAAATACTCCATACGTCAGTGAAATACTCCATACTCCAAACTGAGTCCATACTTCAGGACATCACATCACACCAGACCATCAGCAACTAGCCTCCTCCCATCCCTTACCACCCCTCCCCATCCCTCTCACCAACTCTGACATCTTTCTCCCATGCATCTAGTGAGGAAGTCATGGCCCTCATTTGTTCCTGTCCCCTCACCACCTCCCCACTTGACCCTATACCCTCCCGCCTCCTCTGCTACCTCTCTCCTTCTGCCTGTTCCCATCTTTCCCACCTTCTCAATCTCTCCCTCTCATCAGGCACTGTCCCCTCTGCCTTCAAGCATGCACTCATCTCTCCTATTCTTAAAAAACCTACCCTTGATCCAGAAACTCTCTCCAACTACCGACCCATCTCTCTCCTCCCTTTTGCCTCCAAACTCCTTGAGCATATTGTCTACAACCGCCTTACTTCCTTTCTTTCCTCACACTCATTGCTTGACCCATTCCAGTCTGGCTTCCGTCCTTTCCACTCCACTGAAACTGCCCTTACAAAAGTATGCAATGACCTCCATGCTGCTATATCTAAGGGACACTACTCTCTACTTATTTTTCTTGATCTCTCTGCTGCTTTTGACACTGTGGACCACCCTCTCCTACTGCAAATCCTTCACTCCACTGGTGATACTGCCCTCTCTTGGCTGTCTTACTACCTCTCTGACCGTTCATTCTGTCTCCTCTCATGACTCCACCTCCCCCTCACTTACACTAACTGTAGGTGTACCCCAAGGTTCTGTCCTTGGTCCTCTTCTTTTCTCTCTCTATACGTCCTCACTAGGTAAGCTCATTAGTTCTTTTGGTTTCCAATATCATCTCTATGCTGATGACACTCAAATTTATCTTTCCTCTCCAGACCTCTCCCCTGCTTTCCTCACTCGTATCTCCAACTGTCTATCTGCTATCTCTGTTTAGATGTCCCAGTGCTTTCTTACACTTAACATGTCTAAGACCGAGCTGATCATCTTCCCTCCCTCCCGCATAACCTCACCTCCTACAGTATCATTATCTATTGATGGCACCACTATCTCCTCTAGCCCCCTAGTGCGCTGTCCTGGAGTAATCCTTGACTCCTTCCTCTCCTTCAAACCACACATTCAGCACCTCTCGCAAACCTGCCATTTTCATCTAATAAATATTTCCAGGATCAGACCCTTTCTGACCCAGGATGCTACTAAGACTTTTATCCACTCTGACTGGCATTCCTGACAAATACCTCTCTCCACTCCTATCTATCCTCAGTGCTGCTGCCCTGCTCATTTTCCTCACCAAACGCACTACGTCCAGCTCTCCTCTCTTACAAGACCTTCACTGGCTCCGCTTCCTTTCAGAATTCATTTCAAGCTTCTCACACTCACTTACAAAGCCCTCACCCACTCCTCTCCCATCTACTTATCTGACCTTATCTCCCTTTACACTCCCACCCGTCCTCTTCGCTCTGCTAATGCATGCCGACTCTCCTGCCTACTGATTACTTCCTCCCACTCCTGCCTCCAAGATTTTTCCCGTGCTGCTCCATTTCTCTGGAATTCTCTACCTCTACCCCTCAGACTCTCCACCTCTCTACAAAACTTCAAACGGGCTCTCAAGACCCACTTCTTCACCAAACCCAGCCAAATCTCAGCCTAACCCTCTGTTCCATGCTCTCTATGTACCCCGTCTGTGTCACCCCTGTCTGTCTAGCCCTCCCCTTTAGAATGTAAGCTCTCACGAGTAGGGCCCTCCTCCCTCATGTGCTTATCCTTTTTCTTTAATAATCTTCAACTGCAACAAATCCAGCAGTCTTCTGCCACCTGATACTTATTCCAGTGTAATCTGCTGATGTAGTTATGTTAATTTACCCTGTACTTGTCTTAAATCATTGTCAACTGTAAGTTGCTGTTTTCCTGTTATGATTATTTGTTTATGTACTCTGTAATTGGGCGCTGCTGAACCCTCGTGGCACCATATAAATAAAGGATAATAATAATAAATACAGCCCCATGCAAGTCTGCGTACGCCATGCAAAAAGCTTTGCAAATGTGGGTCAGCTGCAAATCCGTTCGCAACTCACTCACCATCAAATTATTTTTCCAGTCTGTGCGTAGCCCAGGACTTACTGCTACAGTGCGAAAGAAACAGGCTGATCGGATCGGAGCTGACATCACACACCCTCCCTGAAAATGCTTGGGAACTGTAAATGCATGCTGTGCATCATGGGAGATGATGTCATGCCAAGGTGACTCACTTCCTGTTTGTCTTCTGTTACTTCCACTTGGTGTCTGGCTCATGCTGAGTAAAGACCTGTATTACACTGATACTGCAAGTGTCGTCCTGATTTTGTTGTTACACATCTTCAGGAACACCTGCGTTTTTTCCAGACACTCCCAGAAAATGGCCAGTAACCACCCCGAAACACCTGCTTCCTGTTAATCAGCATGCATTCACCTAGCGATCAAAAAAGATGCAGGATTTTATCATAGTTTGGCCTCGCGCCTGCGCATTACGAGCCATATGCATGCACAGTCGTTCGATAATTGGACGCTGTGCGATTTCGCACAACAGCGATCAGGTCTGAATTAGGCCCATTATACAGAATATATACAGTGTATGTATACACTATAAGGAAAAAAGTATTGGGACGCCTGACCATTACACCAACAGGGACTGTAATGACATTGTATTAAAATACATGTACTTTAATATGGAGTTGGTGCCCTGACCTCAACCACATCGAGCACCTTTGGGATGAACTGGAATGAAGATTGGGTGGGCAAGTCAAGTTCTTCCACACCAAACTCATCAAACCTTGGGGGTCATCCTGAGTTGTTTGTTATTCGGAATGCACGCTAGCAGCGTTCACAAGAGAGCGAACGCATTGCAAGTCTGCAAAATCACGCCCTACATGCACAATTGCAAACGCATGTGTAGCAGTGCAAAAAAAAAGGTGTATACCATTCTGCATCGCACGGTAGCGATGTGTGTGCAAGGTTACAAATCACAACGCTACCAACATGTACTACTTTGCAAGTCTGCGTTGCATTCGCTACATACTGTAGCTAATTAATTTGTACTTTGGCGTTGCATTTGCTAGCTTGCAAATAATCGCACAATTGGGTATTTTTTTCCCTTTTTAAAAGCAATTAAATGTATCAGCAAATACGAGAATAAATTGTAATGTGATTGTTCAATTAAGTGATCAAACACTGCAAAAGGAAGTGTTTAACAACATTATTGGTCAATAACATACAGCAAGTAAGCCCTGAAACATACTGAAATCACAAAATATGTTTGTTGGCCTAGTTGCATCATACACTTAATACTATTTTTATAAGATACTTTTTTTATTTAAAAAATAGTGACCCACCAAAAATGATAAAATTAAAAAAGTATGAGGAATCTAATTCGACACATATTGAATAATCAGCGGTTAGATGAAATAGTGTAAATTTATTTTTTAAAGTTTATTTTAAAATAAAGACACAACACAATAGCTTAGTTAATAATTTTTTATTATTTATTTCTGAAACCAACCAAAATGGTTTTTGTTTTGTTTTTTAAATGTTTTTCCAACTAAATTATTAAAAAAATAAAAAAATAAAAATAAATTATTAACATTGGCCAGAAGGGCCTGGATGTTCTCCCGCATGGCCAATAATTCGGACTGTATGGACAGATCTCGATCTCCAGGGTCAGGATCTGAAATAAGTGGAGAGGAATGTGTAAACTATTACATGAGCACACAATCCCATATTTTGGTAATTACACATAAATACTGAACATTTTGAATTCCACTGTAAAGATGATTCTGGACTTCACATATGCCACTTATTAATGTTATAAAAATTGTTCACAACATTTAGACTCAATTATTAGTTGAGATACTGTATTCCATATTTAATTATATATCTCTGTCCTTATGTACAGTAAACACATAAAACATAGCTACACTGTCTGCATCGGTCATGTTTCTGTTTCACTTCTTTCCAAAATTTATGGAGTGTTTAAGGCCTTTATTATTCCTTTTTAAACTAATTTCCACAAGCTAAATTAATGCTTTTGCAATGTGACTGCCTTACTATGATAGTGTTACAATTTTAAACTAGTCTTGCTTTTAAATCAAAAATATATTTACGTCGATTATGAATAATCAGGCCCTTCCTACCTCAATGTCTGTGCAGACAAACTATCAAAATATCAATGTTACTTGTAATGAAATCTGTAGCACTACCTGTGCGTTGGCCCTGTGTCCCTGCAACTGCTGTGGAACTATGCATCCCAGCATGGGGTAACAGAGACAGCCTGCCTTAATAGTCCAACTGTGGCAGGGAATGGTTGGATGTGGTTGCACACAGCAGTTGCAGGGACACAGGTTGAAGACACATGTTGTTTTATATTTCTAAACCTGAAATGTTTTAGAAAAAAAAAGTTCTCTTACTAGGCTCCATTTCCGGGGCATCATCCACATGGTCAGCTTCTGGGGCCATAGTTGCCCACTTGCCCTCCTCCTCATTATCACAGACCAAAGAGGGGGTGGGAGGTTGGATGGGGGAAGGGGCTTGAAAGGGGGTGGGAGGTTGGATGGGGGAGGGTGGTTGAGAGGGGGGTCAGATTGAGAGGTGAAGGGTGGTTGAGAGGGGGGGTCCCAGTGTTCCAGATTATCGTCCGAGAACTCCACCCATTTCAATTTGAGAAACCGTTTGAACTGTTCTGAGTGAAAAAGGTAAGAGGGGAATCGCCAGAAGAGAGGGCGTGAGCCCATGGAGCAGGCACTGAGTGTAACCGACACCAGTGCGTGGTCAGAGACAGCAATGTCCCCCACCTGGGCATCCGTAGTGTCCGAGAGCAAAGGCATGGACAACAGTATGTAATCTATGCGGGAGAAGGACCCATGGACCGCCGAGTGAAACGTGTAAGACCTATTAGTGGGATTAAACAACCTCCATGGATCAACTAAAGAATGATCCACAAGTAATCGAGAAATCCAACACCATTGGGGGGCCGTTCGGTTTATCGGGGTCGGGCATTTATCAACTGAAGGGTCCGAGATTGTATTGAAATCACCGCCTATTATGAGTTCATGATTGCTCCTACTATGAAGATTTTGCGAGATACGTTGGTAAAAAGCCGGCTGTTCAACAGTAGGAGCATAAAGATTGAGCAGAGTGAACTTCGTATCGTATATCTGAACATCCATGAGAATAAAACGACCCTCCGGGTCTGGAACCGTATTCAAAACAGTATAGGGAAGGTGCCGGGCAAAAACTATTGATACTCCGCGTGATTTGGTGCGGTAAGGCGCAGAAAAACAGTCACCAATCCACCCATCGCGCAGTGCAGTATCCTCCCCCCTCTTCCAATGCGTCTCTTGAACAAAAACAATTTCAGGCTTAAGTTTTTTTAAGGGCGGAGGTCACCTTTTTGCATTTTATTGAGGTGTTGAGACCCCCCACATTCCAGGAGGTGAATTTGACGGAACAGGGCAGTCGTTGAAGAGAGCCGTGTGGTCTAGGACAAGAAGTCGTCATCCTATACCTGTCAGTGGATGCGTGCAAATGCGAGTACATCTAGCCAATGCGGGGTCACCCCTGTCCCAGCAAGCAGGGCAAACCCCAAGGGTGCATAATAGGCATGGATCCGGGCCCAATACATAAAGTAAAATCGTACACAATGGGTATAACCATAAAGAAGTCAGCTTCAAAAGAAAATTTTCAAACCTTTTCCCTTCCAAACAAACATAACGCCAGCCCCAGAAGCTCATTTCAGGGGGTGGCAAGCATAAATGTGAGCAAAACCAAACATAGAAAATAAACATCATAACAGTTGGGAAAAATAACATACAAGTGGTATGACCAAAAGTATCAATTACCACAAATTCAGGAGAGCGTATCATTTTATTTTCCAGAAAGCCATAAAGGCTCATTAATGTGATCGGGCAGGTGAGCCCCCAGATTGACGAGTCGGCTGTAAGTGGGCCCGGGCATCAGTCGGATTGTCAAAAATAAATGTCTGCACATTTTCAGTGATTTTTAATTTAGCCGGGTACAACAATGCAAAGCGCTTGTTGTTATCAACCAGGAACTTATAAAGCGGGGAGAACTCTTTGCGTTTCTGGGCCACCGCGATGGAGAAGTCCAGGAAAATGAGAATACGATGATCCTCAATGACCAGATCATGGTTCCATTTAAAAGCAGTTAAGATCCTCTCCTTGTCACGGTAGTCCAGATATTTTGCGATTACAGGGCGGGGCCTACTATCAGGACCGTCACATTCCGGGCCTAACCGATGAGCCCGCTCAATACGTGGGGTGTCCATGTCACTTTGGAGGTTGAGCGCCTCGACCAGCTGAATACCTTTAAAATCTATCAGGGCCGACCCCCTAACCTGTTCGGGGATACCCACAAAGCGGAGGTTATTTCGCCTGTGACGATTTTCTAAGTCGTCCACCTTGTCGACAAGTGCTTGATAGGAGGCCATAGTAGATGTGTTGGACGACAGTATGGTACGCAAGTCATCCTCAACGTCACTAACCCTTTGTTTCAGTGTACCTAGCCTATTAGAATGGTCAGACAAGGAAGTCAAGGCTGAATCTAAAGATGTTTGTAATTTGTCCAACCTTTTGTCAATTTTGGGCATTAGCTGGTCAAATTTAACCTCAAATCTGGGGAGGAAATGCTGAAGTTTTTCATCTATCATAGGCATGAGTAGTTCAAATTACTCCTCGATTTTCGGCATTAACACATCAAGTAATGCCGATGCCACGTCTGGAGACGGTGCACGAGGTCCTCCTCTCTCCCCAGCAGGGTGTGCAGGGGAGGAGCCATCATGTGGTGAGGGCGGGGAGGGGCTAGGCTTCACTGGCTTTTTTTGGGGTTAACCATAGTACGAGTAGTTCTGGGTGGGAGTGAGGACAGGGATCTGTTAAGAAACCTGTCCATACACCAGGCTAAAAGACAGACAACCCAAACTCCAAAGTATCAAAGGATAAAGCAGTTCCAACCCAGGAATGATATAACAAATAGAAAAGAGACCGCTCTCCAAGGAGTCAGCGATATCACATCCTAGAAGTCAAACAGTAAATACTAAAATGAAAATTGCCCTAAGGGTAATGTAACAGTAAGTGTGCAAGAGCAGTTGTATAATATTCTGAGTAGCACTTAAAGCACAAATATTGAGACCCAAGAAACATTACATACAATGACAACAAGAAAGTTACTTATCACGAATGACAGGCATCCCAGGAAACACAGCAGGCTTCCAAATGGTACAGTGCTATGTAGACCGGGTCAGCATATTAGGGTGTCGTAAAAAAACTGAAGGGCTTGGGGCATGCATAGGGCAGTATCTGCATATAGTGTAACTGTAGCACATGTTCTTGAACAGGGCGTAATGGTCAGCTGATTCCAGGAAGCGTGTAGTAGGGAGAATCTGGTGGGCAGGCAAACCAAAAGTACGAATGTTCAGGAGTCAGGGCTGAGGCAATGAAAGAGGGTCATCAGTGGGGAAAAACGGATCGGAGAAGGGGAGGGAAGGTGAGGTGGGGGATTCGGTACACACAGAAGGGAGGACGGTTCAAAGTGGAGGGTAAAAGGAGGTATCATGAGAGATGTTAATAGAAAAGTGAAAGGTAACACAATGTTAGTACCTGGTGGGGACAAATGCAGGAGTCAGAGGACCGGGACGCAGGGAGCGGGGATCGCCAGAGGAGCCCAGGCACCTCACAGCCGATGATACTGCAGCAAACCCCAAGTCAGGATCAGACACCTCCGCAGCAGCGCCGGGAGTATCCACGGTCAGATATAATAGCCAGCCAGGTTGGGTTAACAGCGGTGATGGTGTCCATAGCAGCAGGGTACCAGCGTCAGTCCGGTGTCGTGGGAAACGTGCAGGGCCAGGATGGAGAGCGTCCGCACCACTCCAGCAAACGAGCCGCCGTGGATCCCCCCGAAGCAGGGTGCGCCCTTGTCAGCCGGCACGCAGGCCACGGTTACCAGCGGCAAGGAAAAGGCAGGAGTCCCTTATCGTGATGTCCACCGAGCTTCTGGCTCAGTCGTCAGACCTCCCATGTGTCTCCCTTGAGCAGGCAGCGACCAGCACGGCACCTGCCGCAATGGGGACAAACGTCGTCACTCGCTAGGATGCAGGCACGGATTACAGTGCCCAAGATAATTAGAGGAATCCTCGCTGAGAGCTGCAGCAGCAGTCTTATGTGGCTCAGCGCTGCTGATGTGAGCCTGGCCACAGGATATCATGAGCTGGGAGCAGGAGGTAGGAGTCCCGGGCAAAGGCGAGCGGTGGAGGCAGAGGAGTGCGCGCTGACTGTGAGAAGCACTCACGGCGTTGGAGGCCGGGGGCCCGCTTGTGACGTCATAAACCGCCATTACAAGGGATCGCTGAGAACCGCGATCCTCCGTCCAGGGATCCAGCGGTTGTCCGTCCCGCAGACAAGGTCCCGCCAGCTGAGGTGAGGGATCGGGTGGCCTTGGTACAGGGCTCCCGGCTGGGACACTGCAGTGTTGGAAGCGGGTAGGATTAAGATGGTGGCTGAGGGTGCCGGCGTATTCCTAACGCCTTCATTCCGGCGGGGTAAGGGTGGTGGGGAGCCGGGATTGGGGTCCACTTACCCACTATTATCTCTTAAGGGTGCCCCGATGTTGGGGGGGGCCCGTACCCAGTGAGAAGGGGGTAAATAAGATGTTTCCCCAGCAGGGAGCGGAGAGCTCATGTAAAATGTGGCCTGTTGTCAGGCCCGCCCACCGGAAGTCTTTTTATACATTTCTAACCTTTTAATTTAGTAGAATTGAAAACTGATTTTTATTATCAATTTTTTGCTTTTAGAAAACATACAGACATACAGGAATGTACTGGTCCACAGGAGTACACGGGAGCTATACGTTGGACCACTGTGCCTTGGCCTATTTCTGCACCTCTAGGGATCCTGCACCAGCTTGTGCACTTTAATTATGCATCACACATATGTAAAGTTAGACTATGCAGGACTATGTGAATTTTTAGAGCACGCATTGTGATTATCAAGCTTGCATTAGTAATGTTTACTCTATACATTTCTGAAGGACCACAGTCCATGCACTCTAAACTTGTATGTCAAATCAAAGTGGTGTCTGTTTACAGGCTCTCTGGAGACTGGCCACACCCCTACACATGGGTCCCTACCACTGCATTCTCCACTGTGTCCTGCAAGGCCTACCCCCACACAGTCTATACGCATACAGTAGAGGTTTTATATGTCATGTTGTTTGCTAATATTGTTTGGCATTTAATTGCTAAAATACACCGTCATGCAAACACAGGTGTTAGTGTGGATTACTCACGTGCACGTATTTGCTGGCGCAGCTGCGCCAGCAAGTCAGGCTGGCGGCGGCGGAGGCCGGACCGCTGCTGCTCGAGTCGGACAATTGTCCTCCTGCTGCGCACTCTCGCCCGCAGTGCTCTGCGGACCTCCGCGTAGGCCACACGCTTCCTAGAATGCGTGATATAGGGCCCTGCACGGCATACGCGGTGGTCCATTATGGCCGTGAGGAGCCGCAGCTCCCTCATGTAGAATGCGGCAGCTCGTATGGTGCCAATGTCGTTTTCTTCACATGGGCTAATATTTATACTGTGCTAACTGTTGATTGGCCAAAACCTGTGATGGTGTCATCATCATTAATAAACTTTATTAATATTGCTGTATATTAACAATGTGTTGTGTGTTCCTCTTGTATACGCATATGCGACTATTTGCGAGTGTCACTGCTAAAAACCTCACTGTTATAACAATAATTGTACACTTACCAAATTTTTTATCACCATCCAGCTAAACAATCCAGGATTTTGTTGTTAGTGTGGCCATATGTATATGTGAAGTAGATCAAAAAAACAAACCAGAAAAATTACAAGATAAATGCAAAAAAAATTTTAACACAGTATAAAGCCACATTTAAAATGACAACATTCTAAAGTAGGCAATTTAAAAAATAAAATAATAATTTGTAAATAATATACTGTATATGTTAAGCACACAATACTGTTGTTCATTAGCCATTTACAAACATTGTGCAGGATTGCACACAGGACAACAATTTTACTTACCATTTCCGGCGAATACATGAGATCGCCACCAGTGCGGTGAAGCACACGGAAGCGCCCTTTCAGGATGCCTATTGTGCGCTCCACCAGCTGCCTAGTGGCTGTAAGCGCAGAAATAAATGCCATTTGTGGCCCTGGTGTGGGTGTGCTGTAAAGAGTCATGAGCCAGGGGCTGCAAGGGTATCCACGATCTCTTGTAAAAAAAAAACATAAGTAACTAATATGTCCTGAAAAACATAAGTTTGGTTAAAACAAAAAAACATGATGCCAATACAACTCACCCAATAGCCACATGTCTTGGCCTTCCATCTGTATTAATTTTTGCCAGATCTCTGATTGCCTAATGAGGTGGGCATCATGTGCACTGCCGGGGTAATTGGTGTTCAGGGACAGGATCTGGAGGGATGGGCCACAAACAACCATCACATTCAGAGAGTGGAACATTTTCCGGTTCCGATATATTCTTCATTATGCTTAGGCGCCACAAGTGGGACATGTGTCCCATCCACAACCCAATAACATGTGGGAAGTGACTACCTCTTTCCTGGAATTGCCACGTCAACACAGCTAGGGCCCCCACATCCAATCGCTTTGATATGAACTGCTTAATTCTTGCGAAAAAAGCACCAATTACACGTCTTAGGATTTTAAAAAAGGCTGATTGTGACATTCCTACTAGCACCCCAACCACGTGCTGGTAGGTACCTGTGGCGCAGAAATGTAACACAGCAAGGAATTGTGTCAATGCTGGTATTGCTGTAGGATACCGAATTGATTTATCTAGATCACTCTCTATTATTGAGAGAGTTTCTAGGATGACATGAAGGGGCAGTCTGTAGTGCCGCATGACCTCACCATCTGGCATACCGAAAATGCTGACACGGGAACGGAAAATACTAGGCCTTGCACGCCTTCGTTGCCTTGAGGGGCAGGTTGGGGCTGGACGGCTTCGGAGGCTAGATATGTGGCAACCAGCATCTTGAAAATGTACAAAAATTGTATCAAAACATATCCAATATGGTTCAAACATTACAACATTTAAATATATATATATCATGAAAGAAACACTTACTTCTGTCTCATAATCCATATCTAAATGTAGGACACCAGGAGGAAAGAAATTTTAAGAATTAGGCATAATATTTTACACAATTTGGATCCGAAAACAACAAACACCAATAAAACTAAAAAAACAAAACACACTTAGCATGTAAAGCACACTCACTTTAAACATACAATTAACACACAAATATACTTACATGGGTAAATATAAACACAAAAACATGAGCCAACACCCCACCACCCAAAACACACTAAAGAACATGTATATACTTACCAGCACATAGATAGGAAGGCCCCCCCAAAAAGGCAAAAGGCCTAGAGAAAATAAAACAAGAATACTTTGGCAATAAAAAAAGAAAAAAGAAAAAGCTGATACCTGGAGAAGGAAAAGTGACACAAGAATAAGAAGCATACTACACTCCAACACCCAAAACACACCAAAGAACAGCAGATAGATATACTATTGGTCCAATTAGAATAAAGGAAAACAGATTCCAGTTACAATGAAGGCCCGCACCACCACAAACGTCATACAAGACATACCAACAAAACGCAAAAAAAAAAAAACATATAAGTCAAAAATAATGTTTAAAATATCGAGAAAAATACAAACGCTGTGCGTTCGCTAAACAACAAATAACTGCAACGCAATACAATGGCAGTATGCGTTTGCTTGAAACACAAAACTTACCTTGAATGGCGAACAACTCTCAAACGACAACTCGAAATTCATAAACTCCTGCATACACCCACAAACACAGGCTGCATGGAAGATGCTTAAATAGTGTGAGTAATCACAGCACGTGTAACACTGTATGCATCACCTGTGCAGGTTCGCTGAACACCCTGCATACACAGGTATAAAACCACATCTCAGATTCATACGCACATGCAATCAGCATCATGGAAAAGGATCCAGTGACTGATCCAGTGGCTGCTGAGATTGACATGCTCTATCAGCAGATGTGTGCCATCTTGGCAAGAAGAAGGCAGCTGGCTGAATGAGCTCAGCAGCAACAAACACCTGCCAGTGCAGAGCAGGACCCAGTATTGACCAACCCCCATCTACTGGCCCACAAACAGAAGAAGAGGCTGGTGTGAGGGCCCTGCCTGAGGAACCTGTGGCCCAAACTGAGGAAGATTCTGGCCCAAATAACCACACCCAGCAAACCCATCCACAAAGTCAAGAGGATTGTGGCGACACTCCTCAGGCTGATGGTTCACAGGCAACAGCCAGAAAGAGAAAATGGCAACCCCCATTTTCAAACAGGGAGTTGGCAATCTTGGTTCCACAGGCCATTGATAAAATCAATTTTGGGCCAAAAAACATGGGTGCTGGGAAATGTGACCGCATCTGGCAAGAAATTATTTCTTCTTTTTGCGCCCCGCCTGAAGTGGATGTTGCTCACTGGTCGGTCTGCGAACTGACCTTCAAGGGCCCTGCCCAGTTGGATTTTGTTCCTGGGCAGGGGTAAGGGATGTCCCAGGTGTTGGAGCATCCCTAAGACTGTGGCCAAGGAGTCCAGCGATGGTCTGGCAGCCCTGTCCTATGGTGTTGTCCAGGTGTTGTATAGAGGCATTTATGTCACTCATGCCTTGGCGAACACAGATGTCTCATGCTGATTTTGGCCTCAAATTGCTTCTCACTGGCTTGTGGGACCATAATGACCAACTCCCTCATACTGAATGGGGTATGCTGTTTTCTCTTTTTGTTAGTAGCCTGTGATGCATTAGCCTGTGAAGTTGTCCCACCTTCCTCTTCATATTGTGGTCTGGATAGTTCGGTTTGGGTATTGTGGCCGGAATCTTCCCCAATTTGACCCACATGCTCCTCAGCCAGGGTCATGACACCAGTCTCTTTTTGAGTTTGCTGCCCAGTAGATGTGGGGGTGCTTCACTACCGGGTACTGTCTTCCTATTTTGTGCACTAGCAGATGTTTGTTGCTGGCCCATGCTCTGTTATTTACGATAACAAATGATCTTTTTCTGACAAATATTATGTACTATTTTCAAACATAGTACATTTACTTTGAGCCAAGATACTTTGGTGTGAAACTGTGTGTTTATTATTGTGGGTGTGTGTAAAGAGTTAATAATTATTATTATTTAATTTTTTTATTTTTTTTTAAAGTTTGTCAAATCCAAGAAATCATGGCAAGTTGCTTAGAGTAAAATTATTCTTACAAATAAAACATGTATGTTGCTCCTTACACAATATAAGCCCACAAAGTTGTTTGGGTACTATGGGCAACATGCCATTTGAAATACAACTCACAACTGACCTAATTCATCCCTAGCAATGTATTAGGAAAATCTGCAGGTAATAACATTGTAGGTTATGGTCGATTATGTTTGTAATGTTGTTATGTAAACACAAAAATAATGTATAAATCTTGAAAACATGGCATGTCTGTGGCTATTTAATGAAAATATTTAGTTTTTACCACTTACAAATAAAAATAAATTTATACACAAAGCAGACATGTGGGACAATGGACATGGCCAATACACATGTATTTGCTACCAGGGCCGCCATCAAGGGGGTGCCCTGTGTACACTTGTCCCGGGCCCCAGAGAGTGGAGTGCCCGGGCTGCTCAATCTGCCTGCCGTCCCTATTCCTGGCGGCCGCCGCAGGTGGGACTGCCTGTGCTGCTAAATGTTAGTAAACACCCGGCGCCACTCACTAGCGGTGGTGGGGAGAGAGACAGAGGACCAGCTAGGTCAGTGCCAGTAACGGAACTAGCCCACCGCTAATCAAGGGCCCACAGCCGGCAGCTTTATAATGAGTCAAACTGACTCATTAGTACGCCGCCGCTCCGCTCTGTGGACCTGGCATGGCCTGAGGACACACGTTTCCGGCCAGAGGAGGAAAGGGAGAAGGAGGCGGGACCTCATCTCTCCTCAACTCTGCTTTCAAATTCTATGTGACGGCGGCGGGCTGGGCCACGAGTTGTCAGGCAGCCCAGCGCTCAGCCTCTATAGCCCAATCAACAGCATTGGCACAGTCCCTGGCTGCAGAATATTGCACAGGCAGCAGCACCTTGTAGGTAACTGCAGCATGGAGGGGGGTGATTTGGTGCATAATAGTGGATGATGTGTGCATTATGGGATGGAATGCACAGTGTGGGATGGGGAATGGTGTTTACTGTTGGGGGGATGGGATGCACAGTGTGGGGTGGGGGATGGTGTTTACTGTGGGGGGGGTGGGATGCTCAGTGTGAGGTGGGGGATGGTGTGTACAGTGTGGGATGGGATGTGCAGTGTGGGATGGGGAGCATAGTGAGGGATGATGTGCATGGTGAGAAATAGGGTCACATGCGTGGGTGCGTGTGTGTGTGTGTGTGTGTGTGTGTGTGTGTGTGTGTGTGTGTGTGTGTGTGTGTATGTATATATATATATATATATATAATGGGTTGGGTATGCGGGTATCCTAGCAGCAGAATGCCAATAGGGGGAGCGCAACAAGCCCCTTACGGGCTTGCTGCATTGGCCACGATGAGGGCTCAATGCCGGTCACATTACTACATCCCTCAATAAATATATATATATATTTTGCCATTGCATTTTTTTACTGTTGGGAGGCACCGCGGCAGGTTACACAGTGCATACTACCTCAGTATCATCCCCCTTATGCTTGGCTCCACCCCCTCTTTGGAAACCCCCCTTCATAAATCCTGCGTTTGCACTCCCCTTCTCCTGTCATCGGTTTGGCCGCTCCCTCCCGCCCGCCGCAGATCCTAACAAGCAAGCTCCAGCTTGCTGTTTAATAAAGTTATTGTTGTAGGATGTGGCGCGGCATGACGTCATGACATCACCCCGCATCAGTGAAGAGAAGAGGAGCCGCCGCGCTGGAGTCTGAAGAGCTCAGGAGCAGACAGAGTGGGAGAGAGGACGGATTGGCAAAGGGTAAGTATGTAATGTATTTATGTAATTGTTGTGACTCGTGAGTAAGGCAGAAGGAGACGTGAGGCTGGCTGTCAAATATCTGACTAAAATATTTTTTTGTATAAGAAGGGGGGCCCTTCCTATTTTGTCAGTCCCGGGCCCCACAATTTCTGGTGGCAGCCCTGTTTGCTACTACTAAACATGTGTGCTGCTTGGCAGTTTAACATAATTTGCTTACATTTAACATAATAACATTTCCTGGGAGTGTAAATGTGTGAGACCGCTAGAGCTATAAATGATGTGTTAATGCTTTTGCATCTCAATCAGCTGCGTTCGATTGCCAATGATTAGCCGGGGACGCCCTGTCAGGCACCTGTAGCAAGTGCTTGCTAGCTGTGCGCAGCCCTAGACCTACCCCTGTGCTGTGAACGCCTTGTGTGTACCAGCAACGGCCAGCTTTGCAGCGGTGCGAAAACCACACCTGCAGACCTTAGCACACTCCCCCACATGACACCCACCTTCACGCCCCTTTTCGCTAGCTAGTGAAGCCATTCCCCCGCAACGCCTTCAACACGCCTCTTTGTCGTTGCGTGGATGCGAACACAAAAAACTTGTGTATTTCTGCACATTCGTTGTATGGGGGACTTTGCACATGCGCGTTCAGTACTTTGCGCGTGAGCATTTGGCTAAATCACGCTGCTTGCGATGCGAAGATCACCAGCGATCAACTCGGAATGACCCCCCAAGTCTTTAATAGAAATGTGCGTCGGCCCCCGTCCTGGTTTTTATTTTGGATCTGTATCTCCTTCGTGTTTTGTATCTGTATTTGGTTTTGACAAAACCGCAGTTGCGTGTTCTGGATCTGTATTTTCTTTTTTTTAAATTGATAAAACCTGTTAAAATTACGTAATTTGGGCCTTTTTTGTTTCTACAGCATTATTAACCTCAATAAAATAAGAATTTACTCACCGGTAATTCTATTTCTCGTAGTCCGTAGTGGATGCTGGGAACTCCGTAAGGACCATGGGGAATAGACGGGCTCCGCAGGAGACTGGGCACTCTAAAAGAAAGATTAGGTACTATCTGGTGTGCACTGGCTCCTCCCTCTATGCCCCTCCTCCAGACCTCAGTTAAGGAAACTGTGCCTGGAAGAGCTGACACAACAAGGAAAGGATTTGGAATCCAGGGTAAGACTCATACCAGCCACACCAATCACACCGTACAACTCGTGATAACCATACCCAGTTAACAGTATGAACAACAAATGAGCCTCAGTAACAGATGGCTCATAACAATAACCCTTTAGTTAAGCAATAACTATATACATGTATTGCAGAGAGTCCGCACTTGGGACGGGCGCCCAGCATCCACTACGGACTACGAGAAATAGAATTACCGGTGAGTAAATTCTTATTTTCTCTGACGTCCTAGTGGATGCTGGGAACTCCGTAAGGACCATGGGGATTATACCAAAGCTCCCAAACGGGCGGGAGAGTGCGGATTACTCTGCAGCACCGCATGAGCAAACTCAAGGTCCTCCTCAGCCAGGGTATCAAACTTGTAGAACTTAGCAAACTTGTTTGACCCCCGACCAAGTAGCAGCTCGGCAAAGCTGTAAAGCCGAGACCCCTCGGGCAGCCGCCCAAGAAGAGCCCACCTTCCTTGTGGAATGGGCTTTCACCATTTTTGGATGCAGCAATCCAGCCGCAGAGTGAACCAGCTGAATCGTGCTATAGATCGAGCGAACAATAGTCTGCTTCGAAGCAGGAGCGCCAACCTTGTTGGCTGCATACAGAATAAACAGCGAGTCAGACTTTCTGACTCCCGCCTTTCTGGAAACATACATTTTCAAAGCCCGGACTACGTCCAGCAACTTGGAATCCTCCAAGTCCCTAGTAGCCACAGGCACCACAATAGGCTGGTTCAAAGGAAACGATGATACCACCCTAGGAAGAAATTGGGGACGAGTCCTCAATTCTGCCCTGTCCATATGGAAGATCAGATAAGGGTTTTTACATGACAAAACCGCCAATACTGACACACGCCTAGCCGAAGCTAAGGCCAATAGCATGACCACTTTCCACGTGAGATATTTTAGCTCCATGGTCTTAAGTGGCTCAAACCAGTGGGATTTCAGGAAATCCAACACAACGTTAAGATCCCAAGGTGCCACCGGTGGCACAAAAGGAGGCTGAATATGCAGCACTCCCGGAACAACGTCTGAACTTCAGGCAGTGAAGCCAGTTCATTTTTAGAGAAAATGTATAGGGCCGAAATCTTGACCTTTATGGATCCTAATTTTAGGCCCATAGTCACTCCTGACTGTAGGAAGTGCAGGAATCGACCCCGCTGGAATTCCTCTGTAGGGCCTTCCCGGCCTCACACCAAGCAACCTATTTTCGCCATATACAGTGAAAAAGTCTTGCTGTCACGTCTTTCCTAGCCTTTATCAGCGTAGGAATAACTGCATCCGGAATGCCCTTTTCCGCTAGCATACGGCGTTCAACCTCCATGCCGTCAAATGCAGCCGCGGTAAATTTTGGAACAGACAGGGCCCCTGTTGCAACATGTCCTGTCTGAGAGGCAGAAGCCCTGAGTCCTCTGAGAGCATTTCCTGCAGCTCCGGGTACCGAGTCCTTCTTGGCCAATTCGGAGCAAAGAATATTGTTTTCACGCCTCCTTTTATTACAATTCTCAGCCCTTGGGTATGAGAGGAAGAGGAGGGAATACAGAGACCGACTGGAACACCCACGGTGTTACTAGTGCGACCACAGCTATCACCTGAGGGTCCCTTGACCCGGCGTAAAACCTTTTTTAGCTTTTTATTGAGGTGGGACGCCATCTAGTCCACCTTAGGCAGTTCCCATCAATTTGCAAACTGCGTGAAGACTTCCTGATGAAGTCCCCACTTTCCCGGGTGGAGGTCGTGCCTGCTGAGGAAGTCTGCTTCCCAGATGTCCACTCCCGGAACGAACACTGCTGACAGTGCGCTTACTTGATTCTCCGCCCAGCGAAGAATTCTGGTGGCTTCTACCCTCACCACCCTGCTCCTTGTGCCGCCTTGGCGGTTTACATGAACCCCTGCGGTCTGACTGGATCAGAACCGGTTGGTCGCGAAGCAGGATCTCCGCTTGACTTAGGGCGTTGTATATGGCCCTTAGTTCCAGGATATTGATGTGAAGGCAAGTCAGTTGACTTGACCACAGACCTTGGAAATTTCTTCCCTGCGTAACTGCCCCCCACCCTCGGAGGCTTGCATCCGTGGTCACCAGGATCAAGTCCTGAATGCCGAATCTGCAGCCCTCGAGAAGGTGAGCACTCTGCAGCCACCACAGGAGAGACACCCTGGCCCCGGGGGATAGGGTGATTAACCGATGCCTCTTAAGAGGTGATCCGGACCACTTGTTCAGTAAGTCGCATTGGAAGGTCCTCGCATGGAACCTGCCTAAGGGGATGGCCTCGTATGATGCCACCATCCTTCCCAGGACTCGAGTGCAGTGATGCACTGACACCTGTTTTAGTTTTAATAGATTCCTGACCAGTGTCATGAGCTCCTGAGCTCTCTCTATTGGGAGATAACCCTTTTCTTATCTGTGTCTAGGATCGTGCCTAGGAGAGGCAGATGAGCTGTAGGAAACAACTGCGACTTTGGAATATATAGAATCCAGCCGTGTTGCTGTTACACTTCCAGAGAAAGTGATACGCTGTTCAGCAACTGCTCTCTTGATCTCGCTTTTATGAGGAGATCGTCCAAGTACGTGATAATAGTGACACCTTGCTTCCGCAGGAGCACAATCATATCCGCCATTACCATGGTGAATATTCTCGAGGCCGTGGAGAGACCAAACGGCAACATCTGAAATTGGTAATGACAATCCCGTACCGTAATTCTGAGGTACGCCTAATGAGGTGGATAAATGGGGACCTGAAGGTATGCATCCCTTATGTCCCGATTCACAATAAAGTCTCCCTTTAGGCTTGCACTGACCACTCTTAGCGATTCCATCTTGAACTTAAACCTTCTCAGGTATATGTTCAGGGATTTTTAATTCAAAATGGGTCTGACCGAACCGTCTGGTTTCGGGATTACAACATGGTCTAATAATAACACCCTTTTGTTGAAGGAGGGGACCCTTGACCACCACCTGTTAAAGATACAATTTGTGAATTGCAGATAACACTGGCTCCCTCTCTTGTGGGGAAGCCCGCAGGGCCGTCGGTGAGTGGGCATCTTCTCACAGTCCAGCTTGTATCCCTGAGACACAATATCTATTGCCCAGGGACCAAACAGGGAGTGAACCCACTTGTGGCTGAATTTACGAAGGCGTGTCCCCACCGGGCCTAGCTCCGCCTGTGGAGCCCCAGCGACATTGGTGGATTTTTGTAGGGGCCGTGGAGGACTTCTGTTCCTGGGAACTAGCTGCCCGGCTCTGACAAGAAAGGACCCCCTCAGACTTTCTTGTTCCTTTATACGAAAGGCTGCATTTAATAATGTCGTGCTTTCTTAGGCTGTGCAGGAATATAAGGCAAACTAGCAGAATTACCAGCTATAGCTGTGGAGACCAGGCCCGAGAACCCTTCTCCACACAATCCTCAGCCTTCCATATGCCTCTTATATTCTACAGAACACGTCAAGTTAAACTCCATGTCGATACCAGTGTTTGTTATTATGGATAGTGAGCATTGAGAGACTCTGAAGGTCTCTGTGACATAGGGACAGACATGGGTAGATTTCCTGTCTGTTCCCTAACCTTTTGTGCAATAAATTCACCTTAGCACTTACACATAACCAAACAGGTGTCGGCGTTGTCGACGGAGACACCCTCTCACACACATATCCGCTCTATCACCTCCTTAGAGGAGCCTTTTACCTCAGACATGTCGACACACGCGTACCGACACACCACACACACAGGGGATGCTCTATTTGAGGACAGTTCCCCCACAAGGCCCTTTGGAGAGACAGAGAGTATGCCAGCACACACCCCAGCGCTATATAACCCAGGGATTACACTACAACTCAGTGTTTACCCAGTAGCTGCTGTATATACAAATTTTTGCGCCTAAATTTATGTGCCCCCTCCCCCTCTCTTTTCACCCTTTGTGTACCAGGATACTGCCGGGGAGAGCCTGGGGAGCTTCCTTCCAGCGGAGCTGTGAAGAGAAAATGGCGCTGGTGTGCTGAGGAAGAAGGCCCGGCCCCCTCAGCGGCGGGCTTCTGTCCTGTTTCTGACTAAAAATGGCGGGGGTTTTACACATATACAGTTTTCCAGACTGTATTATGTGTATATATTGCCAAAAGGTATACTTATTGCTGCCCAGGGCGCCCCCCCCCCAGCGCCCTGCACCCTACAGTGACCGGAGTGTGTGGTGTGCAGTGGGAGCAATGGCGCACAGCTGCAGTGCTGTGCGCTACCTTAATGAAGACCGGAGTCTTCTGCCGCCGATTTCATCTCCTTCTTCTGTCTTCTGGCTCTGCAAGGGGGACGGCGGCGTGGCTCCGGGAACGGACGATCGAGGTCAGGCCCTGTGTTCGAACCCTCTGGAGCTAATGGTGTCCAGTAGCCTAAGAAGCACAAGCTAGCTGAACGCAGGTAGGTTTGCTTCTCTCCCCTCAGTCCCACGTAGCAGTGAGTCTGTTGCCAGCAGATCTCACTGAAAATAAAAAACCTAACAAATACTTTCTTTCTAGCAAGCTCAGGAGAGCCCACTAGGTGCATCCAGCTCTGGCCGGGCACAGATTCTAACTGAGGTCTGGGGGAGGGGCATAGAGGGAGGAGCCAGTGCACACCAGATAGTACCTAATCTTTCTTTTAGAGTGCCCAGTCTCCTGCGGAGCCCGTCTATTCCCCATGGTCCTTACGGAGTTTCCCAGCATCCACTAGGATGTCAGAGAAATTCAGTTACGCAGAAAATATGGCTTTGGTGCGGGAACTGATGAGGCATCATCGGCAGTTGTTTGGCAATGATACTGCAAAGGTGTCGTCACGCAGGAAGACTGTTCTGTGGGGGAAGGTCGTGGCGGCTGTGAATAGTGAGGGTGTGGTGAGGCGGACCGAGGAAACGTGTCGTAAGCGTTTCTACGACATAAAGCGCCGTGTCAAGGCGAAGATGGCCAAGGAGGCTAAATCAGCCCGCCAAACCGGGGGTGGACACCCCTTCCGTGCATCTTACCGTGATTGGGAGGAGCCTGTGCGTGTACTCATTCCGCCAGAAGTGGTTGATCCCACACATATCCGGGATTCGGATCGGCCAAGGCAGGATGGTGAGTGTTTTTTTTTTTTTTTTAATTTTAACATCTGTGCTTTGTCCTTAGTTGTCTGAAATGTCTTCTATCTAATTGTGATTGTCAGTTTGTTCATTCTTCTAATGTGTTGGTGATGTAGTGCAGGCCTGCCCAACCTGTGGCTCTCCAGCTGTTGTAAAACTACAAGTCCCATCATGCCTTGCCACAGTTTTGCTATTAGGGAATGCTAAAACTGTGGCAGGGCATGCTGGGATGTGTAGTTTCACTACATCTGGAGAGCCACAGGTTGGCCAGGCCTGATGTAGTGTTATTCTCAATTATGTATCTTTTTATCCTTTGTCTGGTTTATTTTTTCTGGTTGCCTTGGCCTTTTTCTGGTGTTTTATGTCAAAAGTAAATGTTTGTAGGTGTATTTTAAAGAAGTGTGATGAATATGTTTTTTTCAATGTTTTTTTTTAGATACATTTCATAGCATTTATGTTTATTGTGTGTTGTTCTGGGTTGTCCTTTGTGTGCTTGATGTGTTTTTTCATGCATATTTGGTTGTGATGTTTCCAAGTTTTAGCAGATATCTGTGGCTAGTGTTTGATTCTTAGCATCAAAAATTGGGACCTTAGCGTGCAAGATTGTGGTTGTGTAAAGCTACGACGTTTTGGTTTTAAGTAGTATAATTGTTTGCATCATACTTGCCTACTCTCCCGGAATGGGCCGGGAGGCTCCCGAAAATCGGGTGACCCTCCCGCCCCCCCCCGGAAGAGCAGGCAAGTCTCCCGATTTTTTAGGGGCCCCCCTGCTTGGCCGCCCACTTAGTGAGTAAAGTGGGCGGCCTGGGCAGTCGATGATGCGATTCTTGCTGAATCGCGTCATCATAGCAACGCCCCCTGCTGTATAATGCCGGTAATCGCGGCATTACATAGCAGGGGGCGTGGCTTAAATGAAGTGCTGCGATAACCCCTCCCCTGTTCCGCCTCCGCCCGCCCCGTTTTGCCGCCGCCCCGCCCCCTATCCGTGCCATAACCCCGCCCCGCCCCCTGCTGAGCCGACCTGGCTGCTCTCTCCCGGAGAGAGCAGCCAGGATGTCGGCATGTATGGTTTGCATTATGTGCCTTTGTGTATGGATTATTTTGCCATTTTAAAAAAAATGTAAAGTATACACACCCAATGAAGTCAGGCAGAAAAGCATAAGCATCGTTTAGTTTACTTCTCATCAGGTACCACATATGTTTACATCACAATAATGAATTTGCATAAACATATTCTTAAACAAAGTATGTTCATAAGGACAATCTTCATATTTCTACAGTACGCCAGAGAAGCAGCACAGCCAGGCCACATCCAACACTGCCAAGAGATGCAGATGGTGGCAATGCAGGTAAGATTTAACTGTAAACACATATTCTGCAAACACATAGAAACACAAAATGTTAATGATTATCTTATCACATAGGTTCTTCTTCTGCAAATCCCCCTCCCCTAAGGCGGCCATCACAGGGCTCGGTTACTGTGGCTACGAGGCCACCCAAGAGACGCCGTCTTGAGGCTGAAGCTCCAGCACCAGCATCACCACCCCAACGGCGCATCTCCGCAGTGTCGGCCCTGCCACCACTAGCTCTTTTGGCCAGCCCACAAAGTGAGGATCCACAATCCCCTCAGTTGTCTGGTGAGTAAACATAACAATTACGTGTAAATAAGTAAAAAAACAGTGGTGTAGATTTATTAACCTGGAGAAGGCATAAGGAAGTGAAAAATCAATGATATGTGCAAGGTGATAAAGGCAGCAGTACAAAATAAACACAACCGTGAATGTACATATTGGAGCTGTTTGCCTTGTGCCTTTATCACCTTGCACATATCACTGGTTTTTAACTTCCTTATGCCTTCTCCAGGTTTATACATCTGCACCACTGTTAGTACAGATTTTAAAAAATTACACAAATGACCAGTCATCCTTGCAATAATCAACAACAACAAGCAGATGGTGTTAAGGTATTTTTAGATGGTTTAGTGTCAGATGTGATGTTGGCCGTATCAACATATTTTTGGGACATAAATTTTTGACAAAAAAAACAACATAAATGTTAAGTCTCATCCAATTGTTTTGCATGGCCAACAACACCAGTTCTAAACATAGGGCACCTTAATACTTTTTCAACCATTGTTAATGTGTACATTTTAGACCACTCTATTTGTTAACGTTTTGGGCAGACCACTGACTGCCTTGAACAATGTAGGAGTGTATTGGTCAACACATTTATTGTATTGTGTGTGTTGTTCTAAAGGAAGCTTCATACCCAATATGTAAATGTAGTACTTTGTATTTGTTAGAGTTCTTCGTGTTTAAACAGTAATTATGGCTGTGAATCCAACTATTCCCACAAACTTTTAACAACTGAGTAGTGAACGTTAGAAGCCACATATTTTTTTAAAAAGGTGAACAACATAGTTAAGTTAAGGCCACAATCTATTTAGCAATTACAACATTAATATTAAGAAGTAATGCATGTTGACGTAAAGCTATAGTAAGACCAATGCTACATATTTACTAAATAGTGGCTGTCTTCAACCCCATACAGACCCACCCATCATCACCGAGAATTCCCAGCAGGAACGTGACCAGGAGACCTTCACACTCCACCTGCAGCCCATCGATCCTACACAGCCAACCACGGCGCAGGACATACCCCAACCACCACAAATATCCCCCAGCCCCCAATTGAGCACAACATAAGTCCACACACAAATGGGCACTGAGTTTTGGAGCCGTTGGGCCACACAACAGGCGGACCACTATGCGTGCCTCAACACTCACAGCCAATTCCTGTCAAGTCTGCCCCATCATCTGCCTAGACTGAGTCGCAACTCAGGCAGACTTATAGTGCAGGTGGGCAGAATCGCAAACTCCATGGAGCAGATGAGGGCAGACAACAGCCAAATGCAATCAAACCTCCAACGCATCTTGGATGAACAGCAGCGGCAGCAACAAACACTCATCCAGATCATCCAACATAACCAAATGATAAATGAGAACCTATCACGAATTATATCCAACAACACTGCCGCTAATACGCAGCTCACAGCAAGCATGAACAATCTTAGTCAAAGCCTAAGTGTGTTGGCATCACACCATGTGACATCGAGCTCGGGGACAACTACACCAAGCCACACCCCAGTTCAATCCCCAGTTCGACGCTCAAGTCGAACCCGCACCAACGAGCCAGCACAATCCTCGGCACCCAGCACACAAAAAAAATAATAATAATAATGCATGCACAGAATATGGTGACCATTAAAATGTTGTTGATTTTTGGATCATAAATTGGTGTGTTCCAAAAAATAAATTGTTAACACAGAATATGTGTATTGTTTAATTCGCTCCACAAACCACCTCCACATTAGTGTCTTGGGCCAGATGTGTATTGGTATAAATATATTGCCTGCCCCTAGGTGTCCTCAGCACAACGTGTGTCTAATCTATGGCACCCAGCACATTGGCCATGGCCGCAAGATCACATAAAGCTACCCTGACTGCATGCCACTGCAACTCCAGGGTAGGGAAGCAGAGAGAGGCATCTATGTGGCCATCCAAGACATCCAAAACCTGAGTGGACATTCCAAAATTAAAGGTGAGTGTCATGACCTGTAATCAATACAATACTGTGTTCTATTACATTACAGAAGCACCACTTAGACATAGACGTGTATGTATGTTTTAAGTCACCTGAATTACATATTTCTAAAAGGTGGCCTGTGAGATACTAATGACATCGCTAGTCACAGGCTGGAAGCTGCCAGTAGCCATAAAGTGCAACACAGGCAGAAGTTTGTGCAGGCCTGAGACAGAGCGAGAGCGTGCTGTCTCAGGGTCTAGGTTCAGTTGGACAACGTCATACAGAGGGAAAATGTAATTTACATTTAGTCGGAGCATCTGTATAACATGTTCATCAGCAAATTTGATAAAGTTTAAACGACCACTAAAAAAAACAGCCATGCCCAGCCTACGCGGAACCTTTACAACCTGCTTACCATGTTCATTTTCCTGGCCTTGGTTTATTGTAGCCTCATGGAGCACTGTCAGGTATCCCCCAGCAAACAAGAAAGCAGTACTACACATGGTAGCAGCCATTTCAGAGTGAGAGGAGAAAAATGTGTTTGAGCCCCTTTTAAAGGCCCAAAAAGTCAGGTGTGAGTAATGTAGAATTGGCAACACATGTAAACACGCTTCTCAGGGGGGCGTGGCCTGGACGAGCATGGAGTAGCACTTGCACAGTGCAGCTCTCCAGCCAGTACATCCTGAAAAAACATCCTGGACTCCCTCCCTGGGTCTGAAATCTGGGTCACCCCTGCATGAAGGCCCCCTGCCCCTCCGGAGTAAATTTGGGCTGGATGCCTGTGTTTCCCTAACTCCTGCAGCCATATCTAACCGGCGGGCCCTGCTCGGCGTTGGAGCGGCTGCCTCGCGCTGACCCCGGACCGGAAGTTAAGCTCCTGCTCTCCGCCGCTGCTCGTCATCTACTGAGGAGAGGTGAGGGACATCTACCTGCCACCCGGAGTGCCCGCTGCCGGGATCGTGGAGGAGTCTGCAGCGCCTGGGGCGCTCTGTTCCGCCGCAGATTAGTGCCGCCCGGGGGACCGGAAGTTCGGCTCCGGCTCCGTACCGCCGCCCGCGCGTCCGTGACGAGGAGGGGGGAGAGCTCGACTGCCGCCCTGTACACCTGCTGGGGGACAAGAGCCGTAGCTGAGGCGGCCCGGATTGCTACCCTCCGCTGCCGCAGGCCCCGGAAGTGTACCTCCTGCGATCTCCCCCTGCTAGCTGCAGCCATCAGGGACACCTGGCTCTGTAGGAGCATACCTGGGCTGGCTGGAAATCTGTTGGGTCGTGTGTGCCCTTCCCCCCCTCTCCCCCCGCTGCACACCTCTGGCTAGCTGCTCCTGAACCCACCCTGCCTGGAGATCAGTACGAGGGCCTGTGTATCCTCTCTGCACGGCTCTGATTAAGGGGGAATAACTGGCACTCTGCTCCATCAGACGGATGCACAATATATCCGGAGTCCCTGGCCCTGCTGTTTAACTTTACATATCCATACTCTGCCCTGAACCCGCTGACCTTTATATAGGGGGTTGGTGTGGACGCCCCCCGCTTGCTTACTTATATTTGCTTTGATATATTTGCTCGGCTGAGCAGAGCGACACCGTGTTGTCTAAAATGGTGCGCGGCCGCCAAAGTAACGCGGCGGCGGGCGCAATGGATAAGTTTGTCCGAAATCCTGGCAATCAACGTCGGGGGGGTGAAAATGCTGGATCAGAATCTGCACCACCATCTCCTGCATATAGTTCCGCCTCCTCGGACCATCCCGATGCTGCCCTGCAGAGAGTACTAGATGCTGTGAATGCCAGCGAGACGCGTCTGGCGGACAAGATCGGGCAAGTGCAGTCTGATCTCTCCATTATACATCAGGACCTTCAGCGGGTGAGGGAGCGAGTGGGCGAAGCTGAGACCCGTATATCTAACGTCGAAGACTCCGTCGCCCCGCTGGGTCGGCGCACTGATGTTTTGGAATCTCAAATGACGGAGGTGCGCAAAAAACTGACGGATATGGAGGGGCGCTTGAGGCGCAATAATGTCCGTTTCGTTGGCCTGCCGGAAAAAGAGGAGGGCTCAACTCCTGAAGAATTTCTCCTAAAGTGGCTCAGGGATGCTTTTGGGCCTGAGGAATTCTCGCCTTATTTTACCGTTGAACGGGCCCATAGAGTTCCGATGCGCCCGCTGCCTCCGGGGGCTCCTCCCCGCACCTTTATTGCTAAGTTCCTTCATTTCCGGGACCGCGACACAGTTTTGAGGTTGGCCCGCACCAAAGGACCTTTGAAATGGAATGGATCGCCCATATCGGTTTTCCCGGACTTTGCCGTGGATGTGCAAAAAGACAGGGCTCAGTTCCTGTCTGTTAAGAGGAGGCTCCGTGAACTGGACCTGCCATATGCCATGCTTTTCCCATCTAGGTTGCGGGTGGTGGCTGATGGGGAAACAAAGTTTTTCACAACTCCTCGTGAGGCTACGACGTGGCTGGACAGACGATTCCCAGCGAGGCGTGCCCTTGCGGACCCCTGAGCCTCCAGCTACCCCTGACGCTGACTATATCCTGTTTGCTATATTTGTGGTTTTTCCTTTTATTTCTATCCATGTGTGCTTCTCTAGTTATCTGTTATGTGGGCTGCACATGAGGGTTAATTAATATGTGGTAATAGGATGTGGGGGTGATATCTTGTGGTCACTGTCCTCTGAAAACTAGCTAATTTACTCTATCTCACAGGATAGACAGGGCATGTAACTACCCATTTGCCTACTTTGATGTTTCGGGTAGGCTACCGGATTTATATTATCTCCTGTTGTTTTGGGGGGGTGGGGGGGGGGGTTATGTTTGCGGGTCGGTATGACTGGCTCTTTGTTAGACATACATGCTTACTTTGGGTGTGACCGGACCCAGGGGGTGGATGTCTATGGTTTCCCCTCCCATATTTTTTCCGGGGAGGGGGGCTGGAGGCTGGAGGCTATCTCTATTCTCCAGAGGGTCATTATATTCTTGGCCCCGATCGAGGTGTGGTGGTTGCATCAACTAAGCCCCGATTAAAGAGTGTTTGCACTGGCCGATGGTGCAATACAGTTTGGTTTATTTTAGTTTTTTGGTATGAGCACTCAGTTTTGGGATCCAGGTATGCTGCATGTTGGGGGTGGTATACAGGGTGGGGGGAAGGGGAGAGGGAAGGGGTATGTTTATGTTTTGAGCGGAAATGTATGTAGTGAAAGTATTTGGTTTACAACTGTGCAATATAAGCAATGGTGTCTGGTTGCAGAATTTGTCTGTGGCGGGGCTGGCCGGCCGCGGGGCGATGCGCTGATTATACCTCTGCTGTACTATGACGGGGATTAAGGTGGTATCGTGGAATGTGAGAGGGCTCAATGATAAAGTTAAGAGGTCTCTTGTGCTCCGACAGCTCAAACAATATGCCGCTGATATCGTTTGCCTTATGGAAACACATTTGGTAGGCAGTAAGACTCTCTCACTAAAAAGGCCCTGGGTGGGATGGGCATATCACTCTATGCACACGTCCGCCTCACGCGGGGTCTCAGTCCTTATTAAAAGGACCGTCCCTTTTGTAATGGAATCTATACAAACGGATCCCTGGGGGAGGTATGTGTTCTTGAAATGTAGGTTATTTTATGTTCCTGTCCTCCTGCTGGCAGTCTATGTGCCCCCTCCGTACTCTCCCGATGTTCTTAAGAGGGTTGCTGGGTTCATGGCCCTATCCCCCGGGGTGTCTGTTATTTGCTTGGGGGATTTCAATAATGTGCTGGACGGGGTCATGGATAGGCTATCCAGGTCTCCATCTGCTGTGGGTGCTGGGGGGTCTGGGTTTGCAAATGTGGTGTCGGGACTGGGCCTGGTCGATCCATGGAGACTGAGATACCCTTCCCTTAAACAATACTCGTGCTTTTCACACTCCCATTCTTCGTTCTCTAGGATCGACCTGGCCCTCTTCTCGACTGACATGGTTCCACGCGTTGGTAACATTAGATATGAGACTAGAGGTATATCAGACCACTCCCCCTTGACCTTTAATTTAGATTTTAATTGTGATAGGGGTCAAGCTGTGTGGAAATTTAACCCATTTTGGCTCGTTCACATGGGTGACGGATCTGATATGGTGGCTGCATGGCGGGAGTTCTTTGAGCTGAATAGCACTGACCAATCTATTTCTAACCTATGGGACACATTTAAGGCCTTCTTGAGGGGTAGTTTGATTAAACGGGTGTCTGATCTAAAAACCTTCTATAGGAAAAGGGAGGCTGAGTTGGAAGCCCGGACTGTCGCTGCAGAACTACAATATTTGCAGGATTCCTTGATCAGTTCTAAGTCGGCCTGGTTGTCGGCTCAGAGGGAATGGAGAGAGTACCTAATGGAAAAGACTCAGCATAGACTCCTTTTCTCATCCCACACCTTTTACGCAACGGGGGACAGGCCGGGGACATATCTGGCCTCTCTGGCTCGGGGAGACAGACCCACTAGCGTGGTGGTAGAGATTATGAATGCTGACGGTGTTCACCTGACCCAGACTCCACAGATGACGGCTGAATTTGTGTCCTTCTATAGTCGCTTATATGAATCTAAACTAGATTGTACCTCATCACAATTAAATAATTATTTAGACGGTGTCTGCTTCCCCACTTTGTCCGGGGAGGCTTGCGACCTTTTGGAGGCGCCCATTTCCCCGGATGAAGTTAAAGCAGCGATTGAGGCCTCTCCTAGTGGTAAGGCCCCGGGCCTGGATGGAATACCATCTGAGGTCTATAAGCATAACTTGGATTTTTTTGTCCCCCAGCTACTTGAGTTATATGGCCAGATTTTTACACAAGACTCTCTTCCCCCGTCGATGGCGGAGGCAGTGATTGTGGTTCTCCCTAAACCTGACAAGGATCCAAAGAAAGTGGAGTCATACCGCCCTATATCCCTCCTGCCCACTGACATTAAAATTTTGGCTAAGATATTGGCTGGTAGACTAAATACAGTTATTTCCCACATTATACACCCAGACCAGACGGGATTTATGCCTAATAAATCGACCTCCATTAATCTTAGACGTTTATTTACCCACCTACAGATCCCCCGGGCGGACCCTTCCTCCTCCATTGTAATCTCGCTGGATGCCGCTAAGGCTTTTGATTCTGTGGAGTGGGAATATTTATGGGAAGTTATGCGAAGATTTGGCATCGGCCCGAAATTTATTAAATATGTCCAACTGCTGTACTCCTCCCCCTCGGCAAGGGTGGCGGTCAACGGTTTCGTATCTCACTCCTTTCCCTTGTCTAGAGGCACGCGACAGGGTTGTCCCCTGTCTCCTACCCTGTTTGCTATGGCCATTGAACCCCTTGCATGTCTCCTGAGAGCAGATACGGGTATTTATGGACTTAAGGTGGGTGCTCGGGAGGACAGAGTGGCCCTATACGCTGATGACATCCTGATGTTTGTGGATCGCTATGCTGAGTCTATGCCTAGGATCCTGGGAATTATTGATGGGTTCGGGCGATACTCAGGCTTACTGATAAACTGGGAGAAATCCTTTATCATCCCACTAAAGGGCGAAGTCCCTGCCTCCCCGTTGATGGTTCTTCCACTGAAGTGGGTGGAATCATTCAAATATTTGGGTGTTTGGGTGTCGAATGACCCTCAAAGATTCTCTCTTCTCAATATTACTCCGCAAATAGTATATCTCCGCGGCCGGGTGAAGGCTTGGGGTAAGTTGCCCTTGACAGTCACGGGGAGGGTTAATATGGTTAAAATGGTCTTCCTGCCCAAGCTTCTCTATGTCCTGCAGCAATCACCCGTTTATATTCCACAGAAAGTTTTCAAACAAATAGACGGGTTACTTTCTTCCCTGGTGTGGGCCAGTAAACGTGCACGCTTGAAAATAGATACCATGAGCAGAACACGCGAAATGGGGGGTCTGGCCCTCCCAAACTTCCGCTTCTACTACTACGCGGCGCAAATGACACATGTCTGGGAGTGGGTTAATGATCTCGATCCCCTGGCTCTGCACTCGCTGATGTTGCACCATGACTATCCGGGGGGCTCCCCATTACAGCTACTTCTTTGTGGCAGTGTTAGAATGTCCACAATACCGCTTATTAAGCAAGCCATCCTGGTATGGAAAGCGGTGCACTCGGTGATGCGGGGCCATGGCGTCGACCCTGACACCCCTCTGGATAACATATATGGGTTACCCGAACTGTGTCATCTTCAGGTCCGAGAAGTTTGGGGAAGATGGGGAGTGACATCTCTGGGCCATATATATAGCGCTGGGATTCTTAACTCCTTCCAGCAACTTCAACACGAGCACAACATTCCCTCAGGGTTCTTTTTTCAATTCCTACGGTTGCGACATGCACTGGCAGCCCAGTTCCCAAATGGCCCTCCAGTCTTAGTCGACTCCCCGGTTAAAACAATGTTGCAGGCGCTGGACTCGGGACACTTAGTTTCTAGGATTTATGGTCGTATCCTGCTAAAACATCACGGTGACCCTCTTACGACTCTTCGGGGTAGGTGGGAATCAGATGTGGGCATGCTATCGGATGATGCATGGAATACTGCCTTGGGGGCCCATAGGATCTCCACTTCCTCGGTTAGATACCAACAAATACAACTGTACATCTTACACAGGGTGTATATGACCCCGGTGAGATTAGCACATATCGGGGGTGCGCACAACTCGCAATGCCCTAGATGTGGAACAGTGGATGCAGACTTCTGGCATTTACTGTGGGTGTGTCCTGGCGTGTCTGTGTTTTGGACGGCGGTTATACGGATTTTGTGTGACACAGGTATTCCCTCCTTCGTGTGCACTCCTGCACTTTGCACACTGCTGATTGTAGACGAGGAAGCCTTAGACCCAACTAGCAGGCGATATGTTATTAACCTATGCGCTTTAGCTAGAGTCTGTATTGCCCGGCTATGGCTGGCCAGCGAGGCCCCGACATCTGGGGCGTGGATATCCTTGGTCAATGAAACAGTTGCGCATGAAAAATTTGTGTTTCTGGCTAGGAAGGTGGAGAAGAAATGGTCCACAATATGGGGTAGATGGATGGATTCTAAATATTATAAAGAGAGATATAGCTAGATCCGGATTTCCCCTAGGGGGTCGTTATGGGGGGTGTGTGGGCGGGGAGCTCCAGCGGCCGGCCTTGCCTTGCTAGGATATTGCAAAATGTAACAATTCTGCCATGTATACAAGCTTAAGAAAATGGCTATGTTTAAGGTGTGTGGGATAAGACACTGTTGCTATGTGAATATATATTGTATGGGCGTTTATGAGTGCTAACTATATTATAAACTGCATACATGTAATGTCATTTCCGCACATGTTGAGTGTGGATAGTGTTTGTGTGTTGTTTGTGTGAAATGTTAAAGCAAACTTGAAAATCTCAATAAAAAATATTGAATTTAAAAAAAAACACGCTTCTCAAAAGCAGGTCTACTTTTTTTTAGGCTTTTTGTACGATTAGTATTTTTGCACGGCCGCACATGCATTTTCACGGAAGAGATTTCAAATACGAATGCTTAGTAAATGACCGAGTTCTATACCTAAACAGCCGTGTTTGACCGATGGTGTATTCATTCGTATTTTTACTACACAGCCGTAATAAAAATACGAATGCCCTCATCACTGCCGAGATTTGTGCTTAGTAAATTCCCGAGATGACACTTTGAAGAAAAAACACCAAATCGGTCAAAATCGGGAGCTTAGTAAATATACCCCATAGCGTTTATTCTGGAACTTAGCAAACAAATGTCTCTTTGAGCATCCCTCATATATAACGCAGCATCTTTTATATGCCCTAGGGTCATTAAAATGGTATCCTTATCTAGGGTCTCAATTTCCGTAGATAAGGAGTCTGTCCGTGCTGCGACAGCACTACAAACCCAGGCCGACGCCATTGCCGGTCTAAGAATTGTACCTGAATGTGTGTAAATGGACTTCATGGTAACCTCCTGTCTGCGATCAGCAGCATCCTTGAGGGTAGCCGTATCTTGGGATGGCAGCGCTATCTTCTTTGATAAACGTGTTAAAGCCTTGTCCACCTTAGGAGAAGACTCCCATCGTATCCTATCCGTTTGCGGGAAAGGATACGCCATAAGAATCCTTTTGGGAATCTGCAGCCTCTTGTCTGGAGATTCCCAAGCCTTTTCGCACAGCTCGCTCAGCTCATACGAGGATGGAAAAGTGACCTCAGGCTTTTTCTCTTTATACATGTGTACCCTCTTGTCAGGGACAGGGGGTTCCTCTGTGATATGCAAAACATCTTTTATTGCAATAATCATATATCGAATGCCCTTAGCCACTTTTGGCTGTAATTTTGCCTCCTCATAGTCGACACTGGAGTCTGAATCCGTGTCGGTATCTGTGTCCATTATTTGGGACAATGTGCGCTTCTGAGACCTGGAAGGTCCCGGTGACACAGGGACAGGCATGGTCTGACTACCTGACTGTTCCCTAGCCTCAGCCTTGTCTAATCTCTTGTGTAATAAATTTACACTAGCACTCAAGACATTCCACATCTCCATCCAGTCCGGTGTCGGCGCTGCCGACGGAGATCTGACATTCATACACTCCCCCTCCTCCTTAGGTGAGCCTTCCACTTCATACATGTCGACACACGTGTACCGACACACCCAACACACACAGGGAAGCTCTTATCTGAAGACAGTTCTCCACCAGGCACTTTGGAGAGACAGAGAGAGAGTATGCCGGCACACACCCCAGCGCTATATAACCCAGGCAAAACACAGAATGTTTTCCCAGTAGCGCTGAAATAACACGCTTTTCGCCAATTATGTGCCCCCCCCCCCCCTCTTGAAAAACCCACTGTCACCTCAGTAAGCAGGGGAGAGTCCGGAGAGCTTCCTCTCAGCGCTGTGCTGTGGAGAAAAATGGCGCTGGTGAGTGCTGAGGGAGAAGCCCCGCCCCCTCGGCGGCGGGCTTCTTTCCCACTCAAATTATTCAAAAACATGGCGGGGGCTCTTTATATACATGTACAGTGCCCAGCTGTACATGTATATATGTGTTTATGCCATAATAGAGGTTTATATTGCTGCCCAGGGCGCCCCCCCCTGCGCCCTGCACCCTTACAGTGACCGGAGTGTGTGAGCTGTATGCAGTAGCGGATCTTGCCAAGGGCAAGCAGGACTTTTGCCCGGGGCGCCGCCTCCCGGAGGGCGCCGGCGCCATCCGGAGGGCGCCGCACCATGACAAGATCCGCTGCTGCTGTGGTGCCCCCCGCCGCCGCGGCCCGCTGTCCGCTGTGAAGGGAAACGAGACGCTATGCGTCTAGTTTCCCTTCGTGGGCTGCCCGCTGTGAAGGGAAACTAGACGCTATGCGTCTAGTTTCCCTTCCTGGAGAGGACCTTCACTGTAATGATGTGCGGTGCGCGTTGACGTCATCGCGCACCGCACAGCAAAGGTCTTCTCCACGAAGGGAATTAGACGCTTAGCGTCTAGTTTACCTTCGTGGAGAGGACCTTTGCTGTGCGGTGCGCGATGACGTCATTGCGCACGGCACATCCTACAACAGTACAGGGGGCGTAACTGACCACGCCCCCTTTATGAAGCTACGCCCCCTAATGCCGCCCGGGGCGCCAGAAGCCCCAAAACCGGCCCTGGGTGTATGGGAGCAATGGCGCACAGCTGCAGTGCTGTGCGTTACCTCAGTGAAGATCACGAAGTCTTCTGCCGCCTTTGAAGCCTTCTTACTTCTCATACTCACCCGGCTTCTATCTTCTGGCTCTGCGAGGAGGACGGCGGCGCGGCTCTGGGATGAACTCCAGGGTGAGACCTGTGTTTTCCGACTCCCTCTGGAGCTAATGGTGTCCAGTAGCCTAAGAAACAGGACCTTGAAACTCAGAGAAGTAGGGCTGTTTCTCTCTCCTCAGTCCCACGATGCAGGGAGTCTGTTGCCAGCAGTGCTCCCTGAAAATAAAAAACCTAATTAAAATACTTTCTTAGCAGGAAACTCAGGAGAGCTCCCTGCAGTGCACCCATCTCCTCTGGGCACAGTATCAAACTGAGGTCTGGAGAAGGGGCATAGAGGGAGGAGCCAGTGCACACCCAGAGTCAAAGTCTTTCTTAAAGTGTCCATGTCTCCTGCGGAGCCCGTCTATCCCCATGGTCCTTACGGAGTCCCAGCATCCTCTAGGGCGTTAGAGAAAATAAGATTTTACTCACCGGTAAATCTTTTTCTCGTAGTCCGTAGTGGATGCTGGGGACTCCGTAAGGACCATGGGAATAGACGGGCTCCGCAGGAGACTGGGCACTCTAAAGAAAGATTTAGTACTACCTGGTGTGCACTGGCTCCTCCCTCTATGCCCCTCCTCCAGACCTCAGTTAAGGAAACTGTGCCCGGAAGAGCTGACATTACAAGGAAAGGATTTTGGAATCCAGGGTAAGACTCATACCAGCCACACCAATCACACCGTATAACTTGTGATAACCTTACCCAGTTAACAGTATGAACAAACAACATAGCATCAACCAAAGGATGCCAATATAACATAACCCTTTATTAAGCAATAACTATATACACGTATTGCAGAAAGTCCGCACTGGGGACGGGAGCCAGGGCAGTCTTTTCGTATGGGCTCAATGGGCTCTTGCCCAAGGGCCCCAGGAGTATAAGGGCCCTAGGCTGATAGCTGATGGTCTCCTCTTTCCAGGGGTACCAGATTTTTGAAAATCGGCCCTAGGGAACCAGAGATATCTGACTTCAAAGCAGTGGTCCCCATCCAAGCCTGGTAATTGCTCTTCCCAGCCAGATATCTCAGGCTCTGTATGACTTAGAGTTTTTCTGAGGGTACATTTCAAAAGCTGAGACTCTCCACTTTTAGTGGACACTAGCAGCCTGTCTCTACTGTGCCAAGAGCCAGAGATATCAGCCTTCAAGCAGCTGGTCCCTGCTCAAGCTCCACACGCCTAATATGCAGTTTTATATATTTGTTGGTGGTTTGCTCTGGCTCCTGAACTCTGATCTCCAAGTCCCCAGTACCTCCTGACAAGTGAGACACTCTAATTTTTTTATCCCATTCAAAGCTAAGAATTTTTTTTCCAGGAACTTGAGATATCTGCAGTCAAGCAAGCTGCTGTCTGACCAGAAAATGATAAATATTAAGCCCAATCCACTGTCGACCCCTCCCTTACGTATTAAACACCCCATACCACCCTGGAAGTCATGTACCAGGGACCCTTCATTCAGCCCAATGCCACCTTCTACAGTTTAGTGTTCTCCCTCCCACCCCATCTGTGCAGTAAAGGAGTAATTAGCAGAAATTACTGCTCCAGGTCCTACATGCTGAGCGGAAGATAGAACATTCCATACCGCCCGCGGGACATCAAAGCTGCCGCTGATAGCACCCCCTCCCATAGAGGATGGGTAGGGGCCCCAGTGCATTGCTGTGCCCAGGGGCCCACACTGCTGTTAAGACGGCCCTGACGGGAGCCCAGCATCCACTACGGACTACGAGAAAAAGATTTACCGGTGAGTAAAATCTTATTTTCTCTAACGTCCTAGTGGATGCTGGGGACTCCGTAAGGACCATGGGGATTATACTAAAGCCTCCAAACGGGCGGGAGAGTGCGGATGACTCTGCAGCACCGAATGGGCAAACACAAGGTCCTCCTCAGCCAGGGTATCAAACTTGTAGAATTTTGCAAAAGTGTTTGAACCCGACCAAGTAGCAGCTCGGCAAAGCTGTAATGCCGAAACCCCTCGGGCAGCCGCCCAAGAAGAGCCCACCTTCCTTGTGGAGTGGGCTTTCACTGATTTTGGATGCGGCAATCCTGCCGCAGAATGAGCTTGCTGAATTGTGTTACAGATCCAGCGCGCAATAGTTTGCTTTGAAGCAGGAGCACCTAGCTTGTTGGGTGCATGCAGGATAAACAGCGAGTCAGTTTTCCTGACTCCAGCCGTCCTAGCTACAGAGATTTTCAAAGCCCTGACTACATCTAGTAACTTGGAGTCCTCCAAGTCCCGAGTAGCTGCAGGCACCACAATAGGTTGGTTCAAATGAAACGCTGATACCACCTTAGGGAGAAATTGGGGACGAGTCCTCAATTCTGCCCTGTCCATATGGAAGATCAGATAAGGGCTTTTACATGACAAAGCCGCCAATTCTGACACACGCCTAGCCGAAGCTAAGGCCAATAGCATGACCACTTTCCACGTGAGGTATTTTAGCTCTACGATCTTAAGTGGCTCAACCCAATGCGACTTCAGGAAATCCAACACCACGTTGAGATCCCACGGTGCCACTAGAGGCACAAACGGGGGCTGAATATGCAGCACTCCCTTAACAAAAGTCTGAACTTCAGGCAGTGAAGCCAGTTCTTTTTGGAAGAAAATGTACAGAGCCGAAATCTGGACCTTAACGTAACCCAATTTTAGGCCAGTAGTCACTCCTGACTGTAGGAAGTGCAGAAATCGACCCAGTTGAAATTCCTCCGTTGGGGCCTTCCTGGCCTCACACCAAGCAACCTATTATTGCCATATGCGGTGATAATATTTTGCGATCACATCTTTCCTAGCCTTAATCAGCGTAGGAATGACTTCCTCCGGAATGCCTTTTTCCTTTAGGATCCGGTGTTCAACCGCCATGCCGTCAAACACAGCCGTGGTAAGTCTTGGAACAGGCAGGGCCCCTGCTGCAGCAGGTCCTGTCTGAGCGGCAGAGGCCATGGGTCCTCTGAGATCATTTCTTGAAGTTCTGGGTACCAAGCTCTTCTTGGCAAATCCGGTACCACGAGTATAGTTCATACTCCTCTCCTTCTTAGTATTCTCAATACCTTGGGTATGAGAGGCAAAGGAAGGAACACATACACCGACTGGTACACCCACGGTGTTACCAGACCGTCCACAGCTATCGCCTGAGGGTCCCTTGACCTGGCGCAATATCTTTTTAGCTTTTTGTTGAGGCGGGACGCCATCATGTCCACCTGTGGCCTTTCCCAATGGTGTACAATCATTTTGAAGACTTCTGGATGAAGTCCCCACTCTCCCGGGTGGAGGTCGTGCCTGCTGAGAAAGTCTGCTTCCCAGTTGTCCACTCCGGGAATGAACACTGCTGAAAGTGCTAACACATGATTTTCTGCCCATCGGAAAATCCTTGTGGCTTCTGCAATCACCATCCTGCTTCTTGTGCCGCCCTGCTGGTTTACATGGGCGACCGCCGTGATGTTGTCTGACTGGATCAGCACCGGCTGGTGTTGAAGCAGGGGTCTAGCCTGACTTAGGGCATTGTGAATGGCCCTTAGTCCCAGAATATTTATGTGTAGGGAAGTCTCCTGACTTGACCATAGTCCTTGGAAGTTTCTTCCCTGTGTGACTGCCCCCCAGCCTCGAAGGCTGGCATCTGTGGTCACCAGGACCAAGTCCTGTATGCCGAATCTGCGGCCCTTTAGAAGATGAGCACTCTGCAGCCACCACAACAGCGACACCCTGGCCCTTGGAGACAGGGTTATCAGCCGATGCATCTGAAGATGCGACCCGGACCACTTGTCCAACAGATCCCACTGGAAGATCCTCGCATGGAACCTACCAAATGGAATTTCTTCGTAAGAAGCTACCATCTTTCCCAGGACTCGCGTGCATTGATGCACCGACACCTGTATTTGTCTTAGGAGGTCTCTGACTAGAGATGACAACTCCTTGGCCTTCTCCTCCGGGAGAAACCCTTTTTCCTGTTCTGTGTCCAGAACCATACCCAGGAACAGTAGACGCGTCGTAGGAACCAGCTGCGACTTTGGACTATTCAGAATCCAGCCGTGCTGTTGTAGCACTTCCCAAGATAGTGCTACTCCGACGAACAACTGCTCCCTGGACCTCGCCTTTATAAGGAGATCGTCCAAGTACGGGATAATTATTATAACTCTCTTTTTTCGAAGGAGTATCATCATTTCGGCCATTACCTTGGTAAATACCCTCGGTGCCGGGGACAGACCAACGGCAACGTCTGGAATTGGTAATGACAGTCCTGTACCACAATTTTGAGGTACTCCTGGTGAGGAGGGTAAATGGGGACATGCAGGTAAGCATCCTTGATGTCCAGTGATACCATGTAATCCCCTTTGTCCAGTCTTGCAATAACCGCCCTGAGCGATTCCATTTTAAACTTGAACCTTCGTATATAAGTGTTCAAGGATTTCAATTTTAGAATGGGTCTCACCGAACCATCTGGTTTCGGTACCACAAACATTGTGGAATAGTAACCCCGGCCTTGTTGAAGGAGGGGTACCGTGATTATCACCTGCTGGAAGTACAGCTTGTGAATTGCCGCCAGTACTACCTCTCCTCGAGGGCAGCAGGCAAGGCTGATTTGAGGTAACGGCGAGGGGGAGTCGCCCCGAAACTCCAGCTTGTATCCCTGTGATACTACTTGCAGAACCCAGGGATCCACCTGTGAGCGAGCCCACTGGTTGCTGAAGTTCCCGAGACGCGCCCCCACCGCCCTGGCTCCACCTGTGAAGCCCCAGCGTCATGCGGTGGACTCAGAGGAAGCGGGGGAAGATTTTTGATCCTGGGAACTGGCTGTCTGGTGCAGCTTTTTCCCTCTTCCCTTGTCTCTGTGCAGAAAGGAAGCGCCTTTAACCCGCTTGCTTTTCTGAAGCCGAAAGGACTGTACCTTATAATACGGTGCTTTCTTAGGCTGTGAGGAAACTTGAGGTAATTTTTTTCCTTCCCAGCTGTTGCTGTGGATACGAGGTCCCAGAGACCATCCCCAAACAATTCCTCACCCTTATAAGGCAGAATCTTCATGTGCCTTCTAAAGTCAGCATCGCCTGTCCACTGCCGGGTCCCTAATACCCTCCTGGCAGAATGGACATTGCATTAATTCTGGATGCCAGCCGGCAAATATCCCTCTGTGCATCCCTCATATATAAGACGACATCTTTAATATGTTCTATGGTTAGCAAATAGTATCCCTGTCCTGACAGGGTAATAGACCACTCTGCAGCAGCACTATCCATGCTGAGGCAATTGCAGGTCTCAGTATAGTACCTAAGTGTGTATATACAGACTTCAGGATAGCCTCCTGCTTTTTATCAGCAGGCTCCTTCAAAGTGGCCGTATTCTAAGACGGCAGTGCCACCTTTTTTGACAAACGTGTGAGCGCCTTATCCACCCTAGGGGATATCTCCCAACGTGACCTATCCTCTGGCGGGAAAGGGTACGCCATCAGTAACTTTATAGAAATTACCAGTTTCTTATCGGGGGAACCCACGCTTCTTCACACACTTCATTCACTCATCTGATGGGGGAACAAAACACTGTCTGCTTTTTCTCCCCAAACATAAAACCCCTTCTTTGTGGTACCTGGGTTAATGTCAGAAATGTGTAACACATTTTTCATTGCCGAGATCATGCAACGGATGTTCCTAGTGGATTGTGTATATGTCTCAACCTTGTCGACACTGGAGTCAGACTCCGTGTCGACATCTGTGTCTGCCATCTGAGGTAGCGGGCGTTTTTGAGCCCCTGATGGCCTTTGAGACGCCTGGGCAGGCGCGGGCTGAGAAGCCGGCTGTCCCACAGCTGTTACGTCATCCAGCCTTTTATGTAAGGAGTTGACACTGTCGGTTAATACCTTCCACCTATCCATCCACTCTGGTGTCGGCCCCGCAGGGGGCGACATCACATTTATCGGCATCTGCTCCGCCTCCACATAAGCCTCCTCATCAACCATGTCGACACAGCCGTACCGACACACCGCACACACACAGGGAATGCTCTGACTGAGGACAGGACCCCACAAAGTCCTTTGGGGAGACAGAGAGAGAGTATGCCAGCACACACCAGAGCGCTATATAATGCAGGGATTCACACTACCCACAGTGATTTTTCCCTTATAGCTGCTATAATACACAGATTTGCGCCTAAATTTAGTGCCCCCCCTCTCTTTTTAACCCTTTGAGCCTGAAAACTACAGGGGAGAGCCTGGGGAGCTGTCTTCCAGCTGCACTGTGAAGAGAAAATGGCGCCAGTGTGCTGAGGGAGATAGCCCCGCCCCTTTTTCGGCAGACTTTCTCCCGCTTTTTTATGGATCCTGGCAGGGGTATTTTTCACATATATAGCCTCTGGGACTATAAATTGTGATTATTTTGCCAGCCAAGGTGTTAATATTGCTGCTCAGGGCGCCCCCCCCCCAGCGCCCTGCACCCATCAGTGACCGGAGTGTGAGGTGTGCATGAGGAGCAATGGCGCACAGCTGCAGTGCTGTGCGCTACCTTGTTGAAGACCGAAGTCTTCTGCCGCCGATTTTCAGGACCATCTTCATGCTTCTGGCTCTGTAAGGGGGACGGCGGCGCGGCTCCGGGACCGTACGATCGAGGTCGGGCCCTGTGTTCGATCCCTCTGGAGCTAATGGTGTCCAGTAGCCTAAGAAGCCCAAGCTAGCTGCAAGCAGGTAGGTTCGCTTCTTCTCCCCTTAGTCCCTCGTAGCAGTGAGTCTGTTGCCAGCAGATCTCACTGAAAATAAAAAACCTAAAATATACTTTTTTTTCTAGGAGCTCAGGAGAGCCCCTAGTGTGCATCCAGCTCGGCCGGGCACAAGATTCTAACTGAGGTCTGGAGGAGGGTCATAGAGGGAGGAGCCAGTGCACACCAGGTAGTCCTAAAGCTTTCTTTAGTTGTGCCCAGTCTCCTGCGGAGCCGCTATTCCCCATGGTCCTTACGGAGTTCCCAGCATCCACTAGGACGTCAGAGAAATAGTGCTAGACACGCCCAAAAGGCGGTGCTAGACACCTCCGGTGGTGCACCCCCTAATAAATTTAGCTGCGCACGCCTATGCGGGTGGGGGTCCAGCCAGGAGAACTGTCTCTCCCAGGGGGCTGGGAGCGCCACCCGATTTTCGGGAGCCTCCTGGCCATTCCAGGAGAGCAGGCAAGTTTGCTGTATACATTTTTGGGTGTGGATAATGTTGTAATGCGGTTAGTGGGAGTATCCGGTCTGCATTTTCATCATGAGGTGGTAATGGTATATTATAGGTCAGTTGGGTCTGATAAACACAAAAAAGCAGACTTCTATGCGCATACTGACTAGTGACATGAGGCTTTATGGGCATTTATATATACTGTTTTGACTCTCATCAAGAAATTGACCTTCATTTAAAAAAAACGAACTAATCTCTTCTTTCTTCTATTTTACTGATGTAGATAGGATTGCGTCTGTGTCACGAAAAATTAAATGAACATATTGATGTAAGTACTACAAAGCAATACTTGTTGCCCGCCAGCAGAGGGGGTTTGTAAGAACAGTATAAAGAACCTTATCGGTCAACACTGACGTCCAAGCGGAGCAGCCATCAATGACGAATCAGAGAACATGTTGCATTAAATCATTGTAGTAATTAAATGCATGGACTGTGTGTTCGTGTGTGCCAGAAGGGAAGGGGCGGGACCACCACTGCTCCCTCACTGGATGCCGCAGCTGCCTATCATGCAGGTGACTGCTATGGCTGCTGCCTTATTTCGTGCTCAGAGCACACAGAGGTTCCCACTTTATAGTGCAATCAGGTGAGCGGCTATTTCTATATGTAAATAAACAAATATTACAGGTGTTTGGTCGGTACGTGCAAGTTCCATGTTTGGTGTAAAGGAAACATTCTTGTTGCTGACATTCAGAGTTATCTTCTAAAATGACTGCTAATTATGTCTCAGCGTGCTGTATGGGGCAGGAGATGTCTACCATGCAAAGCAGGTCGCCTGTCATAAGCATGCAAATCTATGGAACTTTCATGACCTTTGAGGGTAGAGTACAACCACACATTGAATGACAGATCTGTCATGTCTGACAAGGGCATTACTCGGTAAATGGGACTTGAGAGTGGAAAAGACCTGTCAAAAGAAACTAGATTTCTCTGACGTCCTAGTGGATGCTGGGAACTCCGTAAGGACCATGGGGAATAGCGGCTCCGCAGGAGTCTGGGCACAACTAAAAGAAAGCTTTTAGACTACCTGGTGTGCACTGGCTCCTCCCACTATGACCCTCCTCCAAGCCTCAGTTAGATTTTTGTGCCCGGCCGAGCTGGATGCACACTAGGGGCTCTCCTGAGCTCTTAGTAAGAAAGTATATTTTAGGTTTTTTATTTTACAGTGAGACCTGCTGGCAACAGGCTCACTGCAACGAGGGACTAAGGGGAGAAGAAGCGAACCTACCTGCTTGCAGCTAGCTTGGGCTTCTTAGGCTACTGGACACCATTAGCTCCAGAGGGATCGACCGCATGGAACTGGCCTTGGTGTTCGGTCCCGGAGCCGCGCCGCCGTCCCCCTTACAGAGCCAGAAGCAAGAAGAAGTCCGGAAAATCGGCGGCATGAAGACTTCTGTCTTCACCAAGGTAGCGCACAGCACTGCAGCTGTGCGCCATTGCTCCTCATACACACTTCACACTCCGGTCACTGAGGGTGCAGGGCGCTGGGGGGGGGCGCCCTGAGCAGCAATAAAAACACCTTGGCTGGCAAAACAATCACAATATATAGCCCCAGAGGCTATATATGTGATAATTACCCCTGCCAGAATCCTTAAAAAAGCGGGAGAAAAGTCCGCGAAAAAGGGGCGGAGCTATCTCCTTCAGCACACTGGCGCCATTTCTCCCTCACAGCTCCGCTGGAAGGAAGCTCCCTGGCTCTCCCCTGCAGTCTACACTACAGAAAAGGGTAAAAAAGAGAGGGGGGGGGGGCACTAAATTTAGGCGCAGTAAATATTATAGCAGCTATAAGGGGACATAATTCAGTTAGTCCCTGCATTATATAGCGCTCTGGTGTGTGCTGGCATACTCTCTCTCTGTCTCCCCAAAGGGCTTCTGTGGGGTCCTGTCCTCTGTTAGAGCATTCCCGGTGTGTGTGCGGTGTGTCGGTACGGCTGTGTCGACATGTTTGATGAGGAAAATTATGTGGAGGCGGAGCAGATGCCTATAGAAGTGATGTCACCCCCTGCGGGGCAGACACCTGAGTGGATGGTTTTATGGAAGGAATTACGTGCAAGTGTCGACTCCTTACACAAAAAATTTGACGACATGCCAAATGCGGGACAGCCGGCTTCTCAGCTCGTGCCTGCCCAGGTGTCTCAAAGGCCATCAGGGGCTCTAAAACGCCCGCTACCTCAGATGGCAGACGCAGATGTCGACACGGATACTGATACCAGTGTCGACGACGATGAGTCTAATCTAATGTCCACTAGGGCCATTCGTTGCATGATTGAGGCAATGAAAGAGGTTTTACACATTTCGGATATAAACCCAGGTACCGCTAAAAAGGGTATTATGTTTGGGGAGAAAAAAATACCCGTAGTTTCTCTGACGTCCTAGTGGATGCTGGGAACTCCGTAAGGACCATGGGGAATAGCGGCTCCGCAGGAGACTGGGCACAAAAGAAAAGCTTTAGGACTACCTGGTGTGCACTGGCTCCTCCCCCTATGACCCTCCTCCAAGCCTCAGTTAGATTTTTGTGCCCGACCGAGCAGGGTGCAATCTAGGAGGCTCTCTTGAGCTTCTTAGAAAAAGTTAGTTTTAGGTTTTTTATTTTCAGTGAGACCTGCTGGCAACAGGCTCACTGCATCGAGGGACTAAGGGGAGAAGAAGCGAACCTGCCTGCTTGCAGCCAGCTTGGGCTTCTTAGGCTACTGGACACCATTAGCTCCAGAGGGACCGAACACAGGCCCAGCCTCGGAGTCCGGTCCCAGAGCCGCGCCGCCGGCCCCCTTACAGAGCCAGAAGCAAGAAGAGGTCCGGAAAATCGGCGGCAGAAGACATCAGTCTTCACCAAGGTAGCGCACAGCACTGCAGCTGTGCGCCATTGCTCCTCATGCACACCACACACTCCGGTCACTGAGGGTGCAGGGCGCTGGGGGGGGGCGCCCTGAGCAGCAATATAAACACCTTGGCTGGCAAAAATACATCACATATAACCCCCAGGGCTATATGGATGTATATTAACCCCTGCCAGATTCCAGAAAAAAGCGGGAGAAAAGTCCGCCGAGAAGGGGGCGGAGCCTATCTCCTCAGCACACTGGCGCCATTTTCCCTCACAGCTCCGCTGGAAGGACGTCTCCCTGACTCTCCCCTGCAGTCCTGCACTACAGAAAAGGGTATAAGAGAGGGGGGGGCACTAATTAGGCGCAGTATAATATAAACAGCAGTTATAAAGGGAAAAACACTTTGTATAGTGTTATCCCGGTATATATATAGCGCTCTGGTGTGTGCTGGCATACTCTCCCTCTGTCTCCCCAAAGGGCTAGTGGGGTCCTGTCCTCTATCAGAGCATTCCCTGTGTGTGTGCTGTGTGTCGGTACGGCTGTGTCTACATGTATGAGGAGGAAAATGATGTGGAGGCGGAGCAATTGCCTGTAGTGGAGATGTCACCCCCTAGGGGGTCGACACCTGAGTGGATGGGCTTATGGAAGGAATTACGTGAAAGTGTCAGCTCTTTACAAAAGAAGTTTGATGACATGGGACAGCCGGCTACTCAGCTTGTGCCTGTCCAGGCGTCTCAAAGACCATCGGGGGCTCTTAAACGCCCGCTATCACAGATGGCAGATACAGACGCCGACACGGATACTGACTCCAGTGTCGACGATGAAGAGACGAATGTGACTTCCAGTAGGGCCACACGTTACATGATTGAGGCAATGAAAAATGTTTTACACATTTCTGATAGTACAAGTACCGTTAAAAAGGGTATTATGTTTGGTGAGAAAAAACTACCTGTAGTTTTTCCTGCATCTGAGGAATTAAATGAAGTGTGTGATGAAGCGTGGGTTTCTCCCGATAAAAAACTGATAATTCCTAAAAGGTTATTGGCATCATACCCTTTCCCGCCAGAGGATAGGGCACGTTGGGAAACACCCCCTAGGGTGGATAAAGCGCTCACACGCTTGTCTAAACAGGTGGCACTGCCGTCTCCTGATACGGCCGCCCTTAAGGAACCTGCTGACAGAAAGCAGGAGAATATCCTAAAATGTATATACACTCACACGGGTGTTATACTGCGACCAGCAATCGCCTCAGCCTGGATGTGCAGTGCTGGGGTGGCTTGGTCGGATTCCCTGACTGAAAATATTGATACCCTGGATAGGGACAGTATATTGCTGACTATAGAGCATTTAAAAGATGCATTTTTATATATGCGTGATGCACAGAGGGATATTTGCCGACTGGCATCAAGAGTAAGTGCGCTGTCCATATCCGCCAGAAGAGGGTTATGGACGCGGCAGTGGTCAGGTGATGCTGATTCCAAAAGGCATATGGAAGTATTGCCTTATAAAGGGGAGGAGTTATTTGGGGTAGGTCTATCAGACCTGGTGGCCACGGCAACTGCTGGGAAATCCACATTTTTACCCCAGGTAGCCTCTCAACATAAGAAGACGCCGTATTATCAGGCGCAGTCCTTTCGGCCCCATAAGGGCAAGAGGACAAAAGGCTCCTCATTTCTGCCCCGTGGCAGAGGGAGAGGAAAAAGGCTGCAGCAAACAGCCAGTTCCCAGGAACAGAAGTCCTCTCCCGCTTCTGCCAAGTCCTCAGCATGACGCTGGGGCTATACAAGCGGACTCAGGCACGGTGGGGGCCCGTCTCAAGAATTTCAGCGCACAGTGGGCTCACTCACAAGTGGACCCCTGGATCCTTCAGATTGTATCTCAGGGGTACAAATTGGAATTCGAGACGTCTCCCCCTCGCCGTTTCCTAAAGTCTGCCTTACCGACGTCTCCCTCCGACAGGGAGGCGGTATTGGAAGCCATTCACAAGCTGTATTCCCAGCAGGTGATAATCAAGGTACCCCTCCTGCAACAGGGAAAGGGGTATTATTCCACGCTGTTTGTGGTACCGAAGCCGGACGGCTCGGTGAGACCCATTTTAAATCTAAAATCTTTGAACACTTACATACAGAGGTTCAAATTCAAGATGGAGTCACTCAGAGCGGTGATCGCGAACCTGGAAGAAGGGGATTATATGGTGTCTCTGGACATCAAGGATGCTTACCTCCATGTCCCAATTTACCCTTCTCACCAAGGGTACCTCAGGTTTGTGGTACAGAACTGCCACTATCAGTTTCAGACGCTGCCGTTTGGATTGTCCACGGCACCCCGGGTCTTTACCAAAGTAATGGCCGAAATGATGATACTCCTTCGAAGGAAAGGAGTTTTAATTATCCCTTACTTGGACGATCTCCTGATAAGGGCGAGATCCAGGGAACAGTTGGTAGTCGGAGTAGCACTATCTCAAGTAGTGCTGCGGCAGCACGGTTGGATTCTCAATATCCCAAAATCGCAGCTGATCCCGACGACACGTCTTCTATTCCTAGGGATGATCCTGGACACAGTCCAGAAAAAGGTGTTTCTCCCGGAAGAGAAATCCAGGGAGTTATCCGAGCTAGTCAGGAACCTCCTAAAACCAGGCCAAGTATCAGTGCATCAATGCACAAGGGTCCTGGGAAAAATGGTGGCTTCCTACGAAGCAATCCCATTCGGCAGATTCCACGCAAGAACATTCCAGTGGGACCTGCTGGACAAATGGTCCGGATCGCATCTTCAGATGCATCAGCGGATAACCCTGTCCCCAAGGACAAGGGTGTCTCTCCTGTGGTGGTTGCAGAGTGCTCATCTTCTAGAGGGCCGCAGATTCGGCATTCAGGACTGGGTCCTGGTGACCACAGATGCCAGCCTGCGAGGCTGGGGAGCAGTCACACAGGGAAGAAATTTCCCGGGCTTGTGGTCAAGCCTGGAGACATCACTTCACATAAATATCCTGGAGCTAAGAGCCATTTACAATGCTCTAAGCCAAGCAAGGCCTCTGCTTCAAGGTCAGCCGGTGCTGATCCAGTCGGACAACATCACGGCAGTCGCCCACGTAAACAGACAGGGCGGCACAAGAAGCAGGAGGGCAATGGCAGAAGCTGCAAGGATTCTTCGCTGGGCGGAAAATCATGTGATAGCACTGTCAGCAGTGTTCATTCCGGGAGTGGACAACTGGGAAGCAGACTTCCTCAGCAGGCACGACCTCCACCCGGGAGAGTGAGGACTTCACCCAGAAGTCTTCCACATGATTGTAAACCGTTGGGAAAAACCAAAGGTGGACATGATGGCGTCCCGCCTCAACAAAAAACTGGACAGGTATTGCGCCAGGTCAAGGGACCCTCAAGCAATAGCTGTGGACGCTCTGGTAACACCGTGGGTGTACCAGTCAGTGTATGTGTTCCCTCCTCTGCCTCTCATACCCAAGGTGCTGAGAATTATACGGCAGGGAGGAGTAAGAACCATTCTCGTGGCTCCGGATTGGCCAAGAAGGACTTGGTACCCGGAACTTCAAGAAATGCTCACAGAGGACCCGTGGCCTCTACCTCTGAGAAGGGACCTGCTCCAGCAGGGACCCTGTCTGTTCCAAGACTTACCGCGGCTGCGTTTGACGGCATGGCGGTTGAACACCGGATCCTAAAGGAAAAAGGCATTCCAGACGAAGTCATCCCTACTTTGATAAAAGCCAGAAAGGATGTAACCGCAAAGCATTATCACCGCATCTGGCGGAAATATGTTGCGTGGTGCGAGGCCAAAAAGGCCCCGACGGAGGAATTTCAACTGGGTCGATTCCTGCATTTCCTGCAAGCAGGAGTGTCTATGGGCCTAAAATTAGGATCCATTAAGGTCCAGATTTCGGCCCTGGCGATTTTCTTTCAAAGGGAACTGGCTTCAGTGCCTGAAGTCCAGACGTTTGTTAAGGGAGTGCTACATATACAGCCTCCTTTTGTGCCTCCAGTGGCACCCTGGGATCTGAATGTTGTTTTGGGTTTCCTAAAATCACATTGGTTTGAACCACTCAACACTGTGGACTTAAAATATCTCACATGGAAAGTGGTCATGCTGTTGGCCCTGGCTTCGGCCAGGCGTGTGTCAGAATTGGCGGCTTTATCCTGTAAAAGCCCTTACCTGATTTTTCATACGGACAGGGCAGAATTGAGGACTCGTCCTCAATTTCTCCCTAAGGTGGTTTCAGCGTTTCACCTGAACCAGCCTATTATGGTACCTGCGGCTACTAGGGACTTGGAGGACTCCAAGTTGCTGGACGTTGTCAGGGCCCTGAAAATATATGTTTCCAGGACGGCTGGAGTCAGAAAATCTGACTCGCTATTTATCCTGTACGCACCCAACAAGCTGGGTGCTCCTGCTTCTAAGCAGACTATTGCTCGCTGGATTTGTAGTACAATCCAGCTTTCACATTCTGTGGCAGGCCTGCCACAGCCAAAATCTGTAAAAGCCCACTCCACAAGGAAGGTGGGCTCATCTTGGGCGGCTGCCCGAGGGGTCTCGGCTTTACAACTTTGCCGAGCTGCTACTTGGTCAGGGTCAAATACTTTTGTGAAATTTTACAAATTTGACACTCTGGCTGAGGAGGACCTGGAGTTTTCTCACTCGGTGCTGCAGATTCATCCGCACTCTCCTGCCCGTTTGGGAGCTTTGGTATAATCCCCATGGTCCTTACGGAGTTCCCAGCATCCACTAGGACGTCAGAGAAAATAAGAATTTACTTACCGATAATTCTATTTCTCGTAGTGCGTAGTGGATGCTGGGCGCCCATCCCAAGTGCGGATTATCTGCAATACTTGTATATAGTTATTGTTAACTAATCGGGTTATTGTTGTTGTGAGCCATCTATCCAGAGGCTCCTCTGTTATCATGCTGTTAACTGGGTTCAGATCACAAGTTGTACGGTGTGATTGGTGTGGCTGGTATGAGTCTTACCCGGGATTCATAAATCCTTCCTTATTGTGTACGCTCGTCCGGGCACAGTATCCTAACTGAGGCTTGGAGGAGGGTCATAGGGGGAGGAGCCAGTGCACACCAGGTAGTCCTAAAGCTTTTCTTTTGTGCCCAGTCTCCTGCGGAGCCGCTATTCCCCATGGTCCTTACGGAGTTCCCAGCATCCACTACGGACTACGAGAAATAGAATTATCGGTAAGTAAATTCTTATTTTTTCCCCCATCTGAAGAATTAAATGAAGTGTGTGAAGAAGCGTGGGCTTTCCCCGATAAAAGATTGGTAATCTCTAAAAAAATTACTAATGGCGTTCCCTTTCCCGCCAGAGGATAGGGCACGTTGGGAAACACCTCCTAGGGTGGATAAAGCGCTCACACGTTTGTCTAAAAAGGTGGCACTTCCGTCTCCGGATACGGCCGCCCTAAAGGAGCCTGCGGATAGAAAGCAGGAGGCGATCCTGAAGTCTGTATATACACACTAAGGCATTATACTTAGACCAGCTATTGCGTCAGCATGGATGTGCAGTGCTGCCGCTGCATGGTCAGATTCCCTGTCAGAAAATATTGACACCCTAGACAGGGACACTATTCTCCTAACCATAGAGCATATAAAAGACTCAGTCTTATACATGAGAGATGCACAGAGGGAGATCTGCCGGCTGGCATCTAAAATAAGTGCATTGTCCATTTCTGCTAGGAGAGGCTTATGGACTCGGCAGTGGACAGGGGATGCAGATTCCAAAAGGCACATGGAAGTTTTGCCTTATAAGGGTGAGGAGTTATTCGGGGATGGTCTCTCGGACCTAGTTTCCACAGCGACAGCTGGGAAGTTAGCATTTTTACCCCATGTTCCCTCACAGCCTAAAAAAGCGCCGTTTTATCAGGTACAGTCCTTTCGGACCCAGAGATACAGGCGAGGAAAAGGTGGGTCCTTTCTGTCCAGAGGCAGAGGTAGGGGAAAAAGGCTGCAACAAACAGCAGGTTCCCAGGAGCAAAAGTCCTCCCCCGCTTCTTCCAAGTCCACCGCATGACGGTGGGGCTCCACAGGCGGAGCCAGGTACGGTGGGGGGCCGCCTCAAAAATTTCAGCCATCAGTGGGCTCGCTCACAGGTGGATCCCTGGATCTTGCAAGTAGTGTCTCAGGGGTACAAGCTGGAATTCGAGGCGTCTCCCCCCCCGCCGTTTCCTCAAATCTGCCTTGCCAACAACTCCCTCAGGCAGGGAGGCTGTGCTAGAGGCAATTCACAAGCTGTATTCCCAGCAGGTGATAGTCAAGGTGCCCCTACTTCAACAAGGACGGTGTTACTATTCCACACTGTTTGTGGTACCGAAACCGGACGGTTCGGTGAGACCCATTTTAAATTTGAAATCCTTGAACACATACATAAAAAAATTCAAGTTCAAGATGGAATCGCTCAGGGCAGTTATTGCAAGCCTGGACGAGGGGGATTACATGGTATCCCTGGACATCAAGGATGCTTACCTGCATGTCTCCATTTATCATCCTCACCAGGAGTACCTCAGATTTGCGGTACAAAATTGCCATTACCAATTCCAGACGCTGCCGTTTGGACTGTCCACGACACCGAGGGTGTTTACCAAGGTAATGGCGGAAATGATGATACTCCTTCGAAAAAAGGGAGTTTTAATTATCCCGTACTTGGACGATCTCCTAATAAAGGCGAGATCCAGGGAGCAGTTGTTGGTAGGAGTAGCACTATCCCAGGTAGTCTAAAAGCTTTCTTTTAGTTGTGCCCAGACTCCTGCGGAGCCGCTATTCCCCATGGTCCTTACGGAGTTCCCAGCATCCACTACGGACTACGAGAAATAGAATTACCGGTGAGTAAATTCTTATTTTTTGTCATCCATAGAACAGAGCACAACAATGTACAGTATGTGAAAAAAAATGCTATGCAGTCACAGGTTGAATTCAAATGTTTGAAAAGTCGGTTGGGTGACTTTTTTTCCCCCTGTCTATTAGATAGGAAAAAAAGTCACCCAACTGACTTTTCAAACAATTGAATAGCCTCCACTGTGTTGACATACAGAAGGTCGACACCAGGATGGTGAATGTTATATATTAACACAGGGAAAATGTCGACAATAGAAATGTTACAATTGCTTGTCGATACTGTCATCATGGTAACTATATATAGTATTTCAATATGAAAACAATGAATACTGTGCATGCATTCATGTATTTAAATATAAAAAGTGTGGCGCTGCAAAGCATACTCTGCCTGGCAAACAATAAACACTGTACACTACATATGCTCCTGAGGAAGCTGGCAGCAAATAAGACCAGCGATACGCGTCAAGCTTTTATTCCATGACCACAGACATCCCTTCTATCTGCCACTCATTTATCTGACAACAATTGGACTCACACACTCCTGCAGGATCCTCCTAAGTGCTATCATCTGGACACACACCCCTGCTGCTACTGGATCTCGGTTTGCAATTGGAGAACCAAGGGGACTTTGTACTAAGAAACCGGGTAATATTCACAATTTCTCTGACGTCCTAGTGGATGCTGGGAACTCCGTAAGGACCATGGGGAATAGACGGGCTCCGCAGGAGACTGGGCACTCTAAAAGAAAGATTAGGTACTATCTGGTGTGCACTGGCTCCTCCTTCTATGCCCCTCCTCCAGACCTCAGTTAGAATCTGTGCCCGGCCAGAGCTGGATGCACCTAGTGGGCTCTCCTGAGCTTGCTAGTAAAGAAAGTATTTGTTAGGTTTTTTATTTTCAGTGAGATCTGCTGGCAACAGACTCACTGCTACGTGGGACTGAGGGGAGAGAAGCAAACCTACCTGCGTGCAGCTAGCTTGTGCTTCTTAGGCTACTGGACACCATTAGCTCCAGAGGGTTCAAACACAGGGCCTGACCTCGATCGTCCGTTCCCGGAGCCGCGCCGCCGTCCCCCTTGCAGAGCCAGAAGACAGAAGAGAAGGAGATGAAATCGGCGGCAGAAGACTCCGGTCTTCATTAAGGTAGTGCACAGCACTGCAGCTGTGCGCCATTGCTCCCACTGCACACCACACACTCCGGTCACTGTAGGGTGCAGGGCGCGGGGGGGGGGGGGGGGGCCCTGGGCAGCAATAAGAATACCTTTTGGCACATTATGCACATAATACAGTCTGGAAAACTGTATATGTGCAAAAAAAAACCGCCATTAAGATATACAAAACGCGGGAGAAGCCGCTGAGGGGGCGGGGCCTTCTTCCTCAGTACACCAGCGCCATTTTCTCTTCACAGCTCCGCTGGAAGGACGCTCCCCAGGTTCTCCCCTGCAGTATCCTGTACAAGAAGGGTAAAAAAGAGGGGGGGCACATAAATTTAGGCGCAAATAAGATAATAAGCAGCTATTGGGAAAAATCACTCATTATAGTGTAAATCCCTGTGTTATATAGCGCTGTGGTGTGTGCTGGCATACTCTCTCTCTGTCTCCCCAAAGGACTTTGTGGGGTCCTGTCCTCAGAGCATTCCCTGTGTGTGTGCGGTGTGTCGGTACGGCTGTGTCGACATGTTTGATGAGGAGGGTTACGTGGAGGCGGAGCAAGGGCAGATAAGTGTGGTGTCGCCCCCGACGGGGCCGACACCGGATTGGATGGATATGTGGAAGGTCTTAACAGACAGTGTCAACTCCTTACATAAAAGGTTCGATGACGCAGCAGCCTTGGGACAGCCGGGATCGCAGCCCGCGCCTGCCCAGGCGTCTCAGAGGCCATCAGGGGCTCATAAACGCCCGCTAGCTCAGATGGTAGACACAGATGTCGACACGGAGTCTGACTCCAGTGTAGATGAGGATGAGACAAATGCACAGTCTACAAAAGCCATCCGATGCATGATTACTGCAATGAAAAATGTATTGCACATTTATGATATTAACCTGGTTACTTTTAAGAAGGGTATTATGTTTGGGGAGAAAAAGCAGCCAGTGACTTTTCCCCCATCTGATGAATTAAATGAATTGTGTGAGGAAGCGTGGAGTTCCCCCGATAAGAAAATAGTGATTTCTAAGAGGTTACTGATGGCGTACCCTTTCCCGCCAACGGACAGGTTACGTTGGGAAACATCCCCTAGGGTGGACAAGGCGCTCACACGCTTATCAAAAAAGGTGGCACTGCCGTCTCGGGATACGGCCGCCTTAAAGGAGCCTGCGGATAGAAAGCAGGAAGCTATCCTGAAGTCTGTGTATACACACTCAGGTACTATACTGAGACCTGCTATTGCTTCAGCCTGGATGTGTAGTGCTGCAGCAGCATGGACTGATACCCTGTCAGACAACATTGATTCCCTCGACAGGGATACTATTTTGCTAACCATAGAACATATAAAAGACGTTGTCTTATATATGCGGGATGCACAGAGGGACATTTGCCTGCTGGCATCTAGAATTAATGCAATGTCCATTTCTGCCAGGAGAGTATTATGGACTCGGCAGTGGACAGGTGATGCTGATTCTAAAAGACACATGGAGGTTTTGCCTTATAAGGGTGAGGAATTGTTTGGGGACGGTCTCTCGGACCTCGTATCCACGGCAACAGCCGGGAAGTCAACTTTTTTACCTCAGGTTCCCTCACAGCCTAAGAAAGCACCGTATTATCATGTACAGTCCTTTCGGCCTCAGAAAGGCAAGCGGATCAGAGGTGCATCCTTTCTGCCCAGAGGCAGGGGTAGAGGAAAGAAGCTGCACCAGGCAGCCAGTTCCCAGGAACAAAAATCCTCCCCCGCTTCCTCTAAGTCCACCGCATGACGCTGGGGCTCCACAGGCGGAGCCGGGTGCGGTGGGGGCGCATCTCCGAAACTTCAGCAACCAGTGGGTTCGCTCACAAGTGGATCTCTGGGCTGTACAAATTGTATCTCAGGGATACAAGCTGGAGTTCGAGGCGACTCCCCCTCGCCGTTACCTCAAATCAGCCTTTCCAGCTGCTCCCAGGGAAAGGGAGGTAGTACTGGCGGCAATTCACAAGCTGTACCTCCAGCAGGTGATAATCAAGGTTCCCCTCCTTCAACAGGGACGGGGTTACTATTCCACAATGTTTGTGGTACCGAAACCAGACGGTTCGGTGAGACCCATTCTGAATTTAAAATCCTTGAACACATATAAGGAAGTTCAAGTTCAAAATGGAATCGCTCAGAGCGGTCATTGCAAGCCTGGAAGAGGGGGATTTTATGGTGTCGCTGGACATCAAGGATGCTTACTTGCATGTTCCCATTTACCCACCTCACCAGGAGTACCTCAGGTTTGTGGTACAGGATTGTCATTACCAATTCCAGACGTTGCCGTTTGGTCTGTCCACGGCACCGAGAGTATTTACCAAGGTTGGCCGAAATGATGATACTCCTTCGGAAGAAGGGAGTTATAATTATCCCGTACTTGGACGATCTCCTTATAAAGGCGAGGTCCAGAGAGCAGTTGTTAGTCAGCGTAGCACTCTCTCGGGAAGTGTTGCAACAGCACGGCTGGATTCTGAATATCCCAAAGTCGCAGCTGATTCCTGCGACGCGTCTGCTCTTCCTGGGCATGATTCTGGACACAGAACAGAAGAAGGTGTTTCTCCCGATGGAGAAGGCCCAGGAATTGTCATCTCTGGTCAGGGACCTCCTGAAACCAAAACAGGTGTCGGTGCATCACTGCACGCGAGTCCTGGGAAAGATGGTGGCTTCTTACGAAGCAATTCCCTTCGGCAGGTTCCATGCAAGGATCTTTCAGTGGGATCTGTTAGACAAATGGTCCGGATCGCATCTTCAGATGCATCGGTTGATCACCCTGTCCCCAAGGGCCAGGGTGTCTCTGCTGTGGTGGCTGCAGAGTGCTCATCTTCTCGAGGGCCGCAGATTCGGCATACAGGACTGGGTCCTGGTGACCACGGATGCAAGCCTCCGAGGTTGGGGGGCAGTCACTCAGGGAAGAAACTTCCAAGGACAATGGTCGAGTCAGGAAGCTTCCCTACAAATAAATATTCTGGAACTATGGGCCATTTACAATGCCCTAAGTCAGGCAAGACCCCTGCTTCAAAACCAGCCGGTGCTGATTCAGTCAGACAACATCACGGCGGTCGCCCATGTAAACCGACAGGGCGGCACAAGAAGCAGGATGGCGATGGCAGAAGCCACAAGGATTCTCCGATGGGCGGAAAATCACGTGATAGCACTGTCAGCAGTGTTCATTCCGGGAGTGGACAACTGGGAAGCAGACTTCCTCAGCAGGCACGACCTCCACCCGGGAGAGTGGGGACTTCATCCAGAAGTCTTCCAGCTGATTGTAAATCGTTGGGAAAGGCCACAAGTGGACATGATGGCGTCCCGCCTCGACAAAAAGCTAAAAAGATATTGCGCCAGGTCAAGGGACCCTCAGGCGATAGCTGTGGACGCTCTAGTGACACCGTGGGTGTACCAGTCGGTTTATGTGTTCCCTCCTCTTCCTCTTATACCAAAGGTGCTGAGGATAATAAAAAAGAGAGGAGTAAGAACTATACTCATCGTTCCGGATTGGCCAAGAAGGACTTGGTACCCGGAACTACAAGAAATGATCTCAGAGGACCCTTGGCCTCTGCCTCTCAGACAGGACCTGCTACAGCAGGGGCCCTGTCTGTTCCAAGACTTACCGCGGCTGCGTTTGACGGCATGGCGGTTGAACGCTGGATCCTGATGGAAAAGGGCATTCCGGTTGAAGTCATTCCTACGCTGATAAAAGCTAGGAAGGATGTAACAGCAAAACATTATCACCGCATATGGCGAAAATATGTTGCTTGGTGTGAGGCTATGAAGGCCCCCACTGAAGAATTTCAGCTGGGTCGATTTCTGCACTTCCTACAATCAGGAGTGACTATGGGCCTAAAATTAGGAATCATTAAAGTCCAGATTTCGGCCCTGTCTATTTTCTTTCAAAAAGAACTGGCTTCACTGCCTGAAGTTCAGACGTTTGTTAAGGGAGTGCTGCATATTCAGCCCCCTTTTGTGCCCCCAGTGGCACCTTGGGATCTCAACGTTGTGTTGGATTTCCTAAAATCACATTAGTTTGAGCCACTTCAGACCGTGGAATTAAAATATCTCACGTGGAAAGTGGTCATGCTTTTGGCCTTGGCTTCGGCTAGGCGGGTGTCAGAATTGGCGGCTTTGTCCTGTAAAAGCCCCTATCTGATCTTCCATATGGACAGAGCAGAATTGAGGACTCGTCCCCAATTCCTCCCTAAGGTGGTATCAGCGTTTCATTTGAACCAACCTATTGTGGTGCCTGCGGCTACCTGGGACTTGGAAGCTTCCAAGTTGCTGGACGTAGTCCGGGCCCTGAAAATCTATGTTTCCAGGACGGCTAGAGTCAAAAAGACTGACTCGCTGTTTATCCTGCATGCACCCAACAAGCTGGGTGCTCCTGCTTCTAAGCAGACTATTGCTCGCTGGATCTGCTCCACGATTCAACTTGCACATTCTGCGGCTGGACTGCTGATTTACTAAATCGGTAAAAGCCCATTCCACGAGGAAGGTGGGCTCTTCTTGGGCGGCTGCCCGAGGGGTCTCGGCTTTACAACTTTGCCGAGCTGCTACCTGGTCGGGATCAAACACGTTTGCAAAATTCTACAAATTTGATACCCTGGCTGAGGAGGACCTGGAGTTCTCTCATTCGGTGCTGCAGAGTCATCCGCACTCTCCCGCCCGTTTGGGAGCTTTGGTATAATCCCCATGGTCCTTACGGAGTTCCCAGCATCCACTAGGACGTCGGAGAAAATAAGAATTTACTCACCGGTAATTCTATTTCTCGTAGTCCGTAGTGAATGCTGGGCGCCCATCCCAAGTGCGGATTGTCTGCAATACTTGTATATAGTTATTGCCTAACTAAAGGGTTATTGTTATGAGCCATCTGTTCAGTGATGCTCAGTTGTTATTCATACTGTTAACTGGGTATAGTTATCACGAGTTGTACGGTGTGGCTGGTATGAGTCTTACCCTGGATTCCAAATCCTTTCCTTGTAGTGTCAGCTCTTCCGGGCACAGTTTCCTTAACTGAGGTCTGGAGGAGGGGCATAGAGGGAGGAGCCAGTGCACACCAGTAGTCCTAATTCTTTCTTAGAGTGCCCAGTCTCCTGCGGACCCCGTCTATTCCCCATGGTCCTTACGGAGTTCCCACCATCCACTACGGACTACGAGAAATAGAATTACCGGTGAGTAAATTCTTATTTTAATTGCATTGAGGACTATTCGGAGGAATGAGCCCTAGTCGGAAATAAGTATCATTTGCTTTAATGGGAATAGAAGTGGTCCCACTTGCCTACTTGAGAGACTCTCAAATCTTTTTAAGTCCACTATACTGAAGCTTTTTTTAACAGTCATTTATATGGTTAAATTTTTCCAGTACATATTGTAATAAATTGATAAATTTGGTTTTTACAAATACACTTATCCGTTCATTAATTGAAACTCAGCCGGCGCCAGTATATATTCTTACCCTAGATCCATTTTTTTTCAGGGACTAACCATCCCTATACCGGCAGCCGTTGACAGCGCACTCACCTCTGTAATACTGTACACTACATAAGTAGCCAGGGAAAGCTGGTAAAATACCTCTAGTTGGGATCCTGGCAGTCACAATGTCGACGCTGGAATCCCAACTGAACAGTGAAATCCCGCCGCTGGAATACCGGCGCCACAGGCTATTCTCGCTCGGTGGTTGTTCACGACACCCATAGAGGGAGAATCTAACCGGTGCCGAGCCACCGTGCCCGCAGCGTGTTGCAAGCTTGATGCGCTCAAGGGGCTTTCTAGCGCTCTCCCTGCTTCCGGCATGCTGGTGGCTGGGATGCCGCTATCTGTATACAGATGGCCGCCGGTAATTCATACTGAACCCGTAGCCAGATGTCTATCATATACAGCTATGTACGTTCCGACTTCAGTTACTCATTTATGCCCTTACTTATCAATGAGTGATAAATTGCACCATCCAATCACATCCTAACTGTCATTTTTCAAACACAGCCTGTGACATGGAAGTTAGGAGCGGATTGGCTAGTGCAGTTTATCACTCTTGGTGACATTTATCACTCATTGATAAATAAGGGCATTAATATCCCCAGGCGGTGCTGTATCAAGCCGTGGATATGGTACAGTACCAACCAATCAGCTCATAACTGTAATTTTTCAAACACTTCCTGTAGACTGACAGTTTGGAGCTGATTGGTTGGCACTTTGACCCAAAATGTATTAAGCCTTAAGAAGTGATAAAGTGGACAGTGGTAAAGTACCAACCAGTCAGCTTTATACAGTAACTGCCATGTTACAGGATGTGTTTGAAAAATGACAGCTAGGAGCTAAGATGTTGGTACTTTATCACTCTTATCACTCTCCACTTTATACTTATTAAGGCTTAACACATTTGGCCATATCTCTCTAAGGGGTCTATTCATGTAAGAATGCGATGTTTAGGTTTAACTTTTCACTAAACATCGCATTCTAATGTCAGGGTTTTTTTTTTTTTTTTTCACATTTTCAATGCAATTCATTAATACTTACCTGTTCCCTGATGCGATGCGGTATCCGGCTGTTCCACGATCCCGGCTTCTCCAGTCTTCTCTCTTCATATCGCGGCTGGGGGTTTCTGCACATGTACAGTGTATCCCCTGCCTCCAGGTGTCATCTGCGCATGCGCTGGGGAAACGATAACTGCGGCGGCGGGTCACAGGGTAGAGTGGGAGCGGGGTTGAGCTGACAAAAAGCTGGGTTTGGGCAGTAAGGAGCAGGTGACCCGGCATATGTATATGTCGGGTCACATTTTAGCAGCGGCGGGAGAAGGACAGTAGTGAGAAGTCATCGGGGGAACGGGGGCGGACAGTCTGGAGACCCGGCATATGCATATTTGCATATGCCCTGGTCTCCTCTGATTGGCTGGCATCAGAGAAGGGGACGGGGATACATGAGTCTCCGCTGCCCTTCTCCATTCTGCTGCCAGTCTACGCCATCCTGAAATGGCGAAAACAAAGTCAGGGGCGAAGCGGAAAGCACTGCTTTCAATGCCTAAATGAATTGCAATCACCATTCATTAGAATAGTGTTGCAATTCAGCTGCGGGGACAGGAGCCAGGTAGAGAAAACAGCTGCTAGAGGGGCGGTAAGACGCTACATGAATTAGAGGGAGCAGAGAGAAGCCCTGTTTAGCGCACAGCAGGGCTTTTCACTGCTCTATGAATAGACCCCTAAATAGGTTTGAAACATTTCCCCCCCTCATGCTTGATGTCACCCAGTTCATGTTACCCAGTCCACCTATCTTGGGCACATGCGTATTCATTACTGACGGACACATTTTAATAGATCTACATGTGGTTTGTAAAAGACGAACTGCTAAAAAGTCCTGAGATTGAGAAACACTGCATCGAATCACATACAGTCCCAACATCTACTATATACATGTACTTCCCTGATTGGCATCTGTAATGGGTGGACACCCTGCACTTGTTGAATATTCTAAACCTTGCTGCAGCCTTCAGGTGCCAGATTTTAGAGACGTGTACAGTGAGGTAATCACCTGGAAAATTACATCAACCCCATTTTGCCGGGGATAAGCATGTGCACAGTAGGCTCTGGCACAGTGCCAGAGTCTACACCGTGCATTAACCGGCATGAGGTGATTGGGTCCGCTTAGAGACTGTACAGCGGCCCTCTCATAACAGCGCATGTCCTGAGAGTACATCTATGATTGTAAGCTTGAGAGCAGGGCCTTCCTACCCTTATATCTATCTGGTAATACCCAGTTTTGTTACTGATGTCCTATTTGTAAAGCAAGGAAAGTGAGGATACAGAGAGAGGAGTCGCTGTGACCAGTAGAGAACTTCATGCATTACAGCAGCTGATTGTTTACCATCAATTGCCGGCAATTGTCCTTTTGCTACCACTGCACCATCCATCCCGCCTGTACATGAGAACTCTTAGACACTTTTGTCTGCTCAGCCTTAGTACATCTGTGCTGGGGGTGTTGCCCGGCGGCTCGGCTTACGGACACCGTGCCGCACGGCGGTTAGCGGCTTCAATCGGATCGTGCCGCTGACGGATGTCTCACCCGTGTAAAGGTTGATACAGAGCGGCTCTCTACAACCGATCCTGTGCTGTAAGGACAGTCACTACTGTGCAGTGAGTAGCCATTTGGCAGTCAGTCCCACACTTGTATATCAATTTCAGTAATTCAGCGGACTACCTAGCTGATGGACACTCTTTAATTGTTCCATATCAACACTGATCCGGGATACATTTATGTATGGATATAGGTGCTAAACCTATCAGCTGGATAATTAACTCTTACATAAACTGCGGGCTGCTAAACAAGCAGGAGAGACTGACTATATCTATTTGAGAGTCTCTCTAATATTTGTCTCAGCGACTACCTCACATTTATTTGCATTAGAATATATGATAATATATGTGCATGTATTATTGATTACACTGGTGGTATTATACATTTTAGGTTGATATGATGCCACATATCTTGGTCTATTATTTTTAATTGTTCATTTGTGTGTCTATATTTTTTTTTATGTCTTCAATAAATTGTTTTTTATAAATTGGGAGCATCATTGGAGTTAAGCGTTGGCCTGGTGTTTGGTTGCAATTTCTTTGGTTTTTGAGGAGGCTGGCTACCTCCTCACCAGGTGGCTGCTAATTCCAGGGTGTAAACCTACACAGATCTACTCGGCGCCAACAAACCATATTTTTCTGTTCACAATGGAATATGCTGCGCTATATAAGAAACTGGTAATAAATAAATATTAACAGATTTCTGTCTCGTGTATTGAACCTTCTGACACTAAGGGGGAGGGGGAATTTAATTGGTCACAAGGTTTAGCAAGGTGAAAATCCTTGCGTACCTCATGCGCGCTTCCAATACCCGCAGTATGCAATAAAAGAAAATGGCTGCAGGGTTTTCATCATTGAAAACCTTGCAGCGCGTAAAAGAAAAAAAGATACCTGCCTGGTGGTCTCCACGTCGTCTTTCCATTTTCCCACTGGACAGGGGGCTGCTGGGAGATGTAGTTCTCCCTGCGGTTGGCTGCAGGGGGGCGGAAACACACTCTTGCATCTGCCCCATACTTACAGACACTCACGCAACACCACATGCTCACCGCTCCTGCAGAGGACTTGATCCTGATGCTGGAGGAAAAGAGACTGCTTAGGAAGATGAGTAATTACAGATTAATTAAGTTAATTGGAAACTTCCGATTGATTAATTAGTCCTCAGAGGAAGTTCAATTGATTTTTCCGAAACTAATGGTTTTAGGAAAAATCAGACTTGTTCTGGAGATGCGAGAAAACAGATGCAGTGATGCGTGGCTGTGGGGAAAATCCAGCACCACAGGGTTTTTCCAGTTTCCTGCTGTCAGTTGAATTCTCCCCTAAATTGATAGGGAACAATGGACCCTATTCAGGTTGGATCGCAAATCTTTGGTCACTGCTCTTTAAGCTGTTTTTTTTTAATGTAGGATTTTAGTACAGATGAAATGCAAATACATTAGACTTGTCACTGGTCAGTTGATATACAGTAAATAGTCACATTTGCTCCATTTTTCATTGCATTGCATAGTCATTTTACACGAGTCATTGCCCAAGACTGAGGAACATTGGTTTAAAATATGATTAAATATGTGTGATTGTAGTACTGTACATTTATCTAATTATGTTTACACATGCCAATCCTTTTTTATACAGTGAATTTGATTAACTGATTTGTTTATTTTTCATTTTTAGATTTTATCTGTAAAAGCCCAAAGGCGTTATGGGATTTAATTAAGTAGAAATGACCTGGAAATCATTCTACAGAATGAAGCTCAATTACCTTTAATCCATTTTTTATTAAAATGGCATTAATAACTTTTAGTAAATAAGAAGGGTATAAGGAACACTATCATTTTAAATGTGTCAGATTTAGGATCAAAATGTAAATGACTGTAGTTACTTGCATACAGCTAAAGTCATCTCTATGCATTTTAAACAACCATTCTGCCTGTAAATATAAACATCTTGGTGAAAAAAGTTAAAATCTGTCTCTGTCTGGAAAACCGGACTGCCGTCTGCAAAGTGGTGAGATCATCCATGTGGGGCCATATTAAAAAGGCTATCATATACAAGCTAACTTTCCATAAAAGTACCCGGAGTGAAAGCATTTATCTTTTGATGAGAGCCCATGTGACTGTTTCAAAGCTATATCATTACACTGGGATGCCAGTGAAAAATAAAAGGACCATTTAAACAGAAACACCTTGGACTGTGTTATATGTTAAGAATCCATTATGCTGCACTAATAAGCAACTTTATAAAGATATTGTATGCTACAAAAGCTCTGTAAGAAAGATATCGTCAAAAGCATTTTAATACCATATATATGCCTATGGGGTTGATTCAATTCGGCAACTTAAGAATAGCGCCGGGAATTAGCTCTCGATGCTATTCAATTCAGCTGCTAGTTACCATGCAATTGTCGGGAATTCTTCTCTCATCCCCGACCTGTTAAGTCGGCGAGAACGGGCTTTCGCCGACTTAACTTTAGCTGAATTGAATAGCGTCGGGAGCTAATTCCCGGCACTATTCTTAAATTGCCGAATTGAATCGACCCCATATATGTTGTTGTTGTTTTTTTTTTTTTAATATCTATTTCTCTTATGTCCTAGAGGATGCTGGGGTTCCATTTAGTACCATGGGGTATAGATGGGTCCACTTGGAGCCATGGGCACTTTAAGAGTTTAATAGTGAGGGCTGGCTCCTCCCTCTATGCCCCTCCTACCAGACTCGGTTTAGAAAATGTGCCCGGAGGAGCCGGTCACAGCTAGGGGAGCTTCTAGGAGTTTTCTTAGTTTTGTTGTTTTCTAGAGTAAATTAGGTTACAGGAAGGCTGTCGTGGGACTTAGGGGGGAAAGTAGGAACCAACTCTTGAAGTTAATGGTCCTCTACTCCGCTGACAGGACACTGAGCTCCAGGGGGTGCTGATCGCAAGCCCACGAGGCGATTGCTCACTCCCGCAGCATGGCCGCCACCCCCTAACAGAGCCAGAAGAAAGAAAAGTGGTCAGTACAGCGCCGGCGGCCCTGTTAGCGGGTCGCCGGCGGGAAGGGAGGCACAAGGGTGGGAGCGCAGCTCTGACAGGCTGTGCTCCAGGAAGGCTCAGCAGCACACAGTGTAGGTGCTTTGAGGGGTGTCCTGAGCCAGCACGGATCACCCTACACTGGTCAAGCAGCTAACAGGGGCAAATCCCGCTGTTAGCAACAAAATCCTCCTGCCAGTATAATACAATTTGTGCGGGAAGCCGCGCGCCATTACAGGAGACGGGGCTTCTCCTCAGAGCCGATCCAGCACTCACCAGCTCCATTTTCTCCCTGCAGATCATAGAAACAGGACGCTGACAGGGAGCGCTGCCCTCCACATAACTCCAGCATACCTCTGCGGTACCAGGGTGTTATAGACGCCGGGCTTTTATCATAATAATTGCCTACTGGGGCGCTGTGTGGCTGGCTCCTTATACTCTGTGACTCTCTAAATGTACTCTGGGGGAAACTGTGTCTGACATTTTCGTGTGTGTATGTGTGTGTATATCTCACGTTACCATGTCTAAGGACATCTGTGTCCTGTGCTGCAGAGTGTTTATCTTCTCCTGAAGAGTCTATTCCATGTACTCAGGACTGCAATGTACTTTCCCAGCATTCTGAATCAGAACCCCCATGGGTGGATTCTTTAAGGGGAATGATATCCCAGATGTCAACATAGTGAGAAAGAAACAGTTTTTGAGAAAATCTGTGGAGGATTTGACATACTCGGCCCCCACTGATACATCTAAGATCCCCCCCCCCACGTACCCACAAAAACGTAGACTTGCCCAGATAATGCAAGCTGATACTGACTCTGATACAGGGGACGTTGATGGGGATCTACATGGGGGGGGGGGGGGGGGGAGATGCATCACTTGCTAATGAGGTGCAACTAATGATTGAAGCCATTAGGGACATTTTATATATTTCTGAAAATGTAACTGAGCAGGTAGAGGAATCTTATTTTACGTTATGTAAGAAATCCTTGCTTACCTTCCCGTCTTCTAAGGAGTTATACTCTTTGAAAAATCCTGGGAAAACCCAGAGAAAAAATTTCTGATCCCAAAAAGGGTTCTCTTTCCCTTTCCCTGAAGAGGACAGAAAAAAAGTGGGAAAACCCCGCTATATTAGACGCTTCTGTATCTAGGTTGTCAAAAAAGATGGTTTTACCTGTCCCTAGTTCAACCGCTTTAAAAGACCCGGCTGACCGCAAGATTGGGACTACGCTCAAATCAATATACACAGCTACTGGCGTAGCTTTAAGGCCCACTATTGCTTGTGCGTGGATTTCTATAGCCATAGTAAAGTGGTCAAGCACATTACTAGAGGACTTGGATACTATGGATAGGAGTGATATTGAATTGTTTTGAGTCACATACAGGATTCTGCAGGTTTCATGGTGAAGGCCATGAAGGACCTTGACATGCTGAATGCAAGGGCTACTTCCATGGCAGTCTCGGCACGCAGAGGACTCTGGCTACGCCAATGGACTGCGGATGCAGAATCCAAGAAAAGTGTGGAGAACCTACCTTTCACAGGTCAGGCTTTCTTTGGGGACGTATTGGATGTGTGGATCTCCACGGAAACTGCGGGTAAGTCAACCTTTCTTCCCTCAGCAGCACCACTGGGTAGGAAATCTTATTTTACATCTACACTGCAGTCCTTTCAGACCGCAAAAAGTAAAAAAATCCAAACCCCCTTCCACTTTCTTCAGAGGAGGTAAGGCAAAATCCAGAAAACCTGCACCAACAGGTTCTCAGGAACAGAAACCAGGTTCTGCTTCCTCAAAGTCTTCAGCATGATGGTGGACCTACCAGCATGGAGATAGGGCATGTGGGAGCGAGACAAAAAGGTTTCGGTCACATCTGGGCGTCATCATGCCTAGACCCCTGGGTAAAAGATATTGTTGCCCAGGGGTACAGACTGGAGTTTCAAGTGCTCCCACCTCACAGATTCTTCAAATCAGGCTTACCAGCTTCGCTGACAGAAAGTGCTATCCTACAGGAAGCCATTCAAAAATTGGTTCAAACAAATATCATTGTTCCAGTTCCACCTCACCTACAACACAAGGGTTATTACTCAAACCTGTGTTTGGTACCGAAACCGGACAGTTTGGTAAGGCTGATATTAAACCTAAAGTAATTGAACCCCTACTTGAGGGAATTCAAGATGGAGTCTGAGAGTGGTGATCTCAGGTCTGGAGGAGGGGGAATTCCTGGTGTCCTGGATATCAAGAATGCATACCTTCACGTTCGGATCTGGCCGCCTTACCAGGCTTATCTAAGATTTGCGCTGCTGGACTGTCACTATCAGTTCCAGGCACTGCCATTTGGCCTCTCCACAGCACCGAGGGTGTTCACCAAGGTCATGGCGGAGATGATGCTACTCCTCCGCAAGCAGGTAGTGAACATAATTCCATATCTGGATGATCTGCTGATAAAAGCATCTTCCAGGGAGAAGCTGTTACAGAACATTGCTCTCTCAACTCGACTACTCCAGGATCATGGGTGGATCCTGAACCTTCCAAAGTCACATTTGGAGCCGACAAGGAGACTTCCCTTCCTGGGGAGGATACTCGACACGGAAGTGCAGAGGGTGTTTTCTACCGGTGGAGAAAGCGTTGGTGATCCAATCAATGGTCCGGGATGTCTTGAAGCCAGCCCCAGGGTATCTGTTCATCAGTGCATTTGCCCTCCTACGAGGCTCTACAGTACAGAAGATTCCATGCACTGTCATTCCAACCGGATCTCCTGGACAAATGGTCAGGATCACATCTTCACATGCACCAGCGGATACGCCTGTCGCCGAAAGCCGGAATTTCAATCCTCTTGTGGCTGCAAACTTCTCACCTTCTCGAAGGCCGCAGGTTCGGGATTCAGAATTGGATCCTTCTAACCATGGATGCAAGTCTCAGAGGTTGGGGAGCAGTCACCCAAAGGCAAAACTTCCAAGGAAAGTGGTCAAGTCTGGAATCCATCCTTCCGATTAAACATTCTGGAACTAAGGGCCGCATACAATTGCCTTCTACAAGCGGCACATCTTCTTCTCCAAGATCAGGCCATTCAGGTTCAGTCGGACAATGTAACGGCAGTGTCTTACATAAACCGACAGGGCGGAACGAAGAGCAAAGCGGCAATGTCAGAGGTAACAAGAATCCTCCTCTGGGCAGAAAAGCATGCGGTGGCGCTGTCAGCAATCTTCATTCCGGGAGTGGACAACTGGGAAGCAGACTTCCTCAGAAGACACTATCTCCATCCAGGAGAATGGGGCCTCCACCCGGAGGTGTTCGCAGAGGTGACAAGCCGATGGGGTGTACCTCAGATAGACATGATGTCCTCTCGCCTCAACAAGAAGCTTCGGAGGTACTGTTTCGAGGTCGAGAGACCCACAAGCAGTGGCGGTGGACGCACTGGTAACTCCGTGGGTGTTCCAATCAGTGTATGTGTTCCCTCCACTTCCACTCATCCCAAGGATCCTCAAACTAATAAAAAGAACAAGAGATCAGGCGATCCTCATTGCTCCGGACTGGCCAAGAAGGGCTTGGTACGCGGATCTTCTGGAATTACTGCTGGAGGATCCGAGGCCTCTTCCTCTTCGCGAGGACCTTCTTCAACAGGGGCCGTTCGCCTATTACCGCGGCTACGTTTGACGGCATGGAGGTTGAACGCCAGATTTTAGCTCGGAAGGGCATTCTGAACAAGGTCATTCCCACCCTGATACAGGCTAGGAAGGGAGTAACGTCTAAACATTGGAAAAAGTATGTGTCTTGGTGTGAATCCAAGAAGTTTCCTACAATGGAGTTTCAACTGGGACGGTTTCTCCTCTGTCTGCAAGCAGGTGTGGATGTTGGCCAACGCTTGGGCTCCATAAAGGTCCAGATTTCGGCCTTGTCCATTTTCTTCCAGAAACAATTGGCTGCTCTTCCTGAGGTTCAGACATTCTTGAAAGAGGTTATGCACATCCAACCACCCTTTGTGCCTCCTACAACACCTTGCGATCTTAATGTGGTGCTGCAGTTCATGCAATCGGATTGGTTCGAGCCTTTACAGGAGGTAAAGGACGTCAAGTTTCTTACGTGGAAGGCGGTCACACTGTTGGAATTGGCATCTGCTAGACGTGTGTCCAAATTGGGGGCATTTTCCTGCAAGAGCCCCTGCTTGATTTTCCACGAAGATAGAGCTGAACTCAGAACACGTCAGCAATTTCTTCCAAAGGTTGTGTCAGCTTTTCATATCAACCAACCTATTGTGGTGCCAGTGGCTACTGACACCTCAATTACCTCAAAGTCCTTGGATATTGTGAGAGCTTTGAAGATTTATGTGAAGAGAACTTGTCATCACAGGAAGTCGGACGCTCTGTTTGTCCTTTATGATCCCAACAAGGTTGGGTGTCCTGCTTCTAAGCAGACGATTTCTCGCTGGATCAGGTTTGCTATCCAGCATGCTTATTCTATGGCAGGCTTTGCCGTGTCCAAAATTGGTTAAGTCCCACTCTACTCGTAAAGTGGGTTCCTCCTGGGCGGCTGCCCGGGGTGTCTCGGCTTTACAGCTTTGCCCAACAGCTACTTGGTCAGGGTCGAACACGTTTGCTAAGTAATACAACTTCGATACTTTGGCCTATGAGGACCTAAGGTTTGGTCAATCTGTTCTGCAGGAACCTCAGCACTCTCCCTCCCGTGCTGGGAGCTTTGGTACATCCCCATGGTACTAAATGGAACCCCAGCATCCTCTAGGACGTAAGAGAAAATAGGATTTTAATTACCTACCGATAAATCCTTTTTTCTTAGTCCGTAGAGGATGCTGGGTGCCCGCCCAGTGCTTCGTTTTCCTGCATTGTTACTTGGTTAAGTATTGTTGGTTCAGTTGTTGCTGAATCGTTTCAGTTTGGTTAGCTTGGCTTTCCTTATGTTATGTGTGAGCTGGTTTGAATCTTACCACTATCTATGTATTTCCTTCTATCGAAGTATGTTCGTCTTCTCGGGCACAGTTTCTAGACTGTCTGGTAGGAGGGGCATAGAGGGAGGAGCCAGCCCACACTATTAAACTCTTAAAGTGCCCATGGTTACCAAGGGACCCGTCTATATCCCATGGTACTAAATGGAACCCCAACATCCTCTACGGACTACTAGAAAAGGCTTTAGGTAAGTAAAATACTATTTCTCTTACGTCCTAGAGGATGCTGGGGACTCCGTAAGGACCATGGGGATAGATGGGCTCCGCAGGAGACATGGGCACTTTAAGAAAGACTTTAGATCTTGTGTGCACTGGCTCCTCCCTCTATGCCCCTCCTCCAGACCTCAGTTTGATACTGTGCCCAGTGGAGACTGGGTGCTTTTCAGAGAGCTCTCCTGAGCTTTCTGACAGAAAGTATATTTGTTAGGTTTTTTATTTTCAGGGAGCTTGCTGGCAACAGACTCCCTGCATCGAGGGACTGAGGGGAGAGAAGCAGACCTACTTCTGTGAGTTTCAAGGCTCTGCTTCTTAGGTTACTGGACACCATTAGCTCCAGAGGGAGTCAGAACACAGGTCTCACCCTGGAGTTCGTCTCGGAGCCGCGCCGCCGTCCTCCTCACAGAGCCGGAAGATAGAAGCCGGGTGAGTATGAGAAGAAAAGAAGACTTCAGAGGCGGCAGAAGACTTCATGATCTTCACTGAGGTAACGTGCAGCTGTGCACCATTGCTTCCACACACCTCACACACGGCAGTTACTGTAAGGGTGCAGGGCGCAGGGGGGGCGCCCTGGGCTGCAATATAAACCTCATTTCTGGCAAAAGAGATATATATACAGCTAGGCACTATATATATATATATATATATATATATATATATATATATATATATATATATATATATATATAAAGAGCCCCCGCCAGTTTTTATTATATTTAAGCGGGACAGAAGCCCGCCGCCGAGGGGGCGGGGCTTCTCCCTCAGCACTCACCAGCGCCATTTTCTCCACAGCACAGCTGAGAGGAAGCTCCCCGGACTCTCCCCTGTTTATCCACGGTGAAAGGGGATTTCAGAGAAGGGGGGGGGGGCCACATAATTAGCAGCAAATAATAGTATTACAGCGCTACTGGGTAAACACATTATGTGTTTTTCCTGGGGTATTAGCGCTGGGTGTGTGCTGGCATACTCTCTCTCTGTCTCACCAAAGGGCCTTGTGGGGGAACTGTCTTCAGTTAAGAGGATTCCCTGAGTGTGTGGTGTGTCGGTACGTGTGTGTCGACATGTCTGAGGTAAAAGGCTCTTCTAAGGAGGAGATGGAGCAAATGTGTGTGGTGTCTCCGTCGACAACGCCGACACCTGACTGGATATGTGGAATTAAGTGCTGAGGTAAATTTATTGCACAAAAGATTAGAGAACAGACAGGGAATCTACCCATGTCTGTCCCTATGTCGCAGGGACCTTCAGAGTCTCAAAACGCCCACTATCCAAAATAATAGACACTGATACCGACACGGAGTCTGACTACAGTGTCGACTACGATGATGCAAAGTTACAGCCAAAACTGGCAGAAAAGTATTCAATATATGATTATTGTAATAAAAGATGTTTTGCTGATGACCCATCATCACCACTGATGACCCATCTGTCCCTGACACGAGGGTACACATGATTAAGGGGAAGAAAGCTGAGATAACCTTTCCCCCCTCTCATGAACCAAATGAATTGTGTGAAAAAGAGCGGGAATCTCCAGACAAGAAACTGCAGTTTCCCAAAAGAATTCTCATGGCGTATTCTTTCCCTGCTAGGGCCAGGATACGATGGGAATCCTCCCCTAGGGTGGACAAGGCATTGACACGTTTACCCAAAAGGTAGCGCTGACATACCAAGATACAGCTACCCTCAGGGATCCTGCAGATAGCATGCAGAAAAGTACTTTGAAGTCCATTTACACATATTCTGGTACACTACTCAGACCGGCGATTGTGTCGGCAGGGGTTTATAGCGCTGTAGCAGCGTGGACAGATACCTTTATCAGCGGAGAATGAAACACTAGATAAGGATACCATGTTATTGACCCTAGGATATATATATATATATATATATATATATATATATATATATATATATATATATATATATATATATATATATATATATATATATATATATATATATATAGAGATAGATAGATAGATAGATATATATAGATATATATAAAAGATGCTGTCTTTATATATAAGAAATGCTCAAAGAGACATTGGTCTACTGGGTTCTAGAGTCAACGCTATGTCGATTTCTGCTAGACGTGTCCTGTGGAACATGCAATGGACAGGTGATGCCGACTAAAAGAGGCATATGGAGGTTTTACCTTACAAGGGTGAGGAATTGTGTGGAGAAGGGCTCTCGGACCTGGTCTCCACAGCTATAGCTGGTAAATCTGATCTTTTGCCTTATATTCCCTCACAGCCTAAGAAAGCACGACATTATCAAATGCAGTCCTTTCGGTCGCAGAAAAACAAAGTACGAGGAGCGTCCTTTCTTACCAGAGGTAAGGGCGCAGGGCACAGCTAGTTCCCAGGAACAGAAGTCCTCCCCGGCCTCTACTAAATCCACCGCATGACTCTGGGGCTCCGCTAAGGCAGTCCGCCCCAGTGGGAGCACGTCTTCGACTCTTCAGCCACATCTGAGTTCACTCACAGGTGGATCCCTGGGCAATAGAAATTGTTTCTCAGGGTTACAAGCTGGAATTAGAAGAGGTGCCTCCTCGACGGTTTTCCTTATCGGCCCTACCGGTTTTCCCCCAGAAAGGGAGATAATATTAAATACAATTCACACATTGTATCTCCAACAGGTGGTGCTCAAGGTTCCCCTCCTTCAACAAGGAAGGGGATATTACTCAACCTTGGCTGTAGTCCCGAAACCGGACGGTTTGGTCAGACCTATTTTAAATTAAAATCTCTGAACCTATACTTGAAAAGGTTCAAATTCAAGGTGGAATCACTAAGAGCGATCATCGCCAGCCTGGAAGGGGGGTGATTTTTATGGTGTATCTAGACATAAAGGCTGCATACCTTCATGTTCCCATTCATCCACCCCATCAGGCGTACCTGAGAATTACGGTACAGTATTGTCATTACCAATTTCAGGGTAATTGGCGGAAATGATGGTGCTCCTACGCAAGCAAGGAGTCACAATTATCCCATACTTGGACGATCTCCTAATAAGGGCGAGATCAAAAGAGCAGTTGTTGAACAGCGTGTCACTTTCGCTGAAGGTGTCACAGCAACTCGGCTGGATTCTCAATATCCCGTAGTCACAGTTTGTTCCTATGACTCGTCTGCCCTTCTTGGGTATGATTCTGAATACGGACCAGAAATGGGTTTATCTTCCGACAGAGAAGGCCCAGGAACTAATGACTCTGGTAAAAAACCTGTTAAAGCCAAAACAGGTGTCAGTGCATCACTGCACTCGGGTCCTGGGAAAGATGGTGGCATCTTACGGGGCCATTCCATTCGGCAGGTTCCATGCGAGGACTTTCCAATGGGATCTACGGAACAAGTGGTCCGGATCACATATACAGATGCATCAGTTAATCACCCTGTCCCCTAGGGCCAGGGTGTCTTTCCTATGGTGGCTGCAGAGTGCTCACCTTCTGCAGGGTCGCAGGCTCGCCATCCAGGACTGGATTCTGGTAGCCACGGACGCGAGCCTCCGAGGTGGGGGAGCAGTCACACAGGGAAGAAACTTCCAAGGTCTTTGGGTCAAGTCAAAAAACTTGTATTCAAATCAACATCCTGGAGCTGAGGGCCATATACAACGCCCTTCGGCAAGCGGAAACATTGCTTCGCGACCTACCGGTTCTGATCCAGTCAGACAACATCACCGCAGTGGCTCATGTAAACCGCCAAGGCGGCACAGAGCAGAGTGGAAATGGCAGAAGCCACCAGGATTCTCCGCTGGGCGGAAAATCATGTAAGCGCATTTTCAGCAGTTCATTCCGGGAGTGGACAACTGAGAAGCAGACTTCCTCAGCAAACACGACCTGCATCCAAGAGAGGACTTCTTTAGGAAGCCTTCGCATAGATTGCAAGTCAGTGGGAACTGCCACAGATAGACATGATGGCATCCCGCCTCAACAAGAAGCTACAGAGGTATTGCACCAGGTCAAGAGACCCTCAGGCAGTAGCTGTAGATGTCCTAGTGACACCGTGGGTGTTCCAGTCGGTCTATGTATTTCCCTACTCTTCCTCTCATACGCAAGGTGTTGAGAATGGTAGGAGGGAGAGGAATGAGAACAATCCTCATTGTTCCAGAATGGCAACGAAGGACCTGGTATCTGGATCTGCAGGAAATGCTCACAGAAGATCAGTGGCTTCTTCCTCTAAGACAGGACCGGTTGCAACAGGGGCCATGTCTATTCCAAGACTTACCGCGGCTGCGTTGGACGGCATGGCGGTTGAACGCCGGATCCTAGCGGATAAGGGAATTCCGGATGAGGTCATTCCTACGCTAATAAAGGCTAGGAAGGACATGACATCTAAACATTATCACCGTATATGGCGAAAATATGTTTCTTGGTCTGAGGCCAGGAATGCTCCTACGGAAGAATTCCATCTGGGCCGTTTCCTTCACTTCCTGCAAACTGGAGTGAATTTCGGCCTAAAATTAGGATCTATTAATGTTCAGAATTCGGCCTGATCAATTTTCTTTCAAAAGGAATTGGCCTCTCTCCCTGAAGTACAAACTTTTGTGAAGGGAGTACTGCATATTCAGCCTCCTTTTGTACCTCCGGTGACGCCTTGGGACCTTAACGTGGTGTTAAGTTTCATTAAGTCACACTGGTTTGAACCACTTAAAACGGTGGAGTTGAAAAATCTCACTTGGAAGGTGGTCATGTTATTAGCCTTGGCTTCGGCTAGGCGAGTGTCGGAATTAGCGGCTTTATCACATAAAAGCCCCTATCTGGTTTTCCATATGGATAGAGCGGAATTGCGGACCCGTCCTCAATTCCTGCCAAAAGTGGTTTCATCCTTTTCATATGAACTATTGTGGTGCCTGTGGCTACGGATGAATTGGAGGATCCCGAGTCCCTTGATGTGGTCAGGGCTTTGAAAATTTACGTGGCCAGATCAGCTACAGTCAGAAAAACAGACGCACTGTTTGTCATGTATGCAACCAACAAGATTGGTGCCCCTGCTTCAAAGTAGACTATTGCTCGCTGGATCTGTAACACGATTCAGCAGGCGCATTCTACGGCGGGATTGCCGTTACCTAAATCGGTCAAGGCCCATTCCACTAGGAAGGTGGGCTCTTCTTGGGCGGCTGCCAGAGGGGTCTCGGCGCTACAGCTGTGCCGAGCTACTACTTGGTCGGGTTCAAACTCCTTTGCAAAGTTCTATAAGTTTGATACCCTGGCTGAGGAGGACCTCCTGTTTGCTCAATCGGTGCTGCAGAGTCATCCGCACTCTCCCGCCCGTTTGGGAGCTTTGGTATAATCCCCATGGTCCTTACGGAGTCCCCAGCATCCTCTAGGACGTAAGAGAAAATAAGATTTTAAACCTACCGGTAAATCTTTTTCTCGTAGTCCGTAGAGGATGCTGGGCACCCGTCCCAAGTGCGGACTACTTCTGCAAGACTTGTATATAGTTATTGCTTAAATAAGGGTTATGCTATAGTCTCATCGGTCTTGGACTGATGCTATGTCGTTTTCATACTGTTAACTGGATAGTATATCACAAGTTATACGGTGTGATTGGTGTGGCTGGTATGAATCTTGCCCTTGGATTAACAAAAATCCTTTCCTCGTACTGTCCGTCTCCTCTGGGCACAGTTTCTCTAACTGAGGTCTGGAGGAGGGGCATAGATGGAGGAGCCAGTGCACACCAGATCTAAAGTCTTTCTTAAAGTGCCCATGTCTCCTGCGGAGCCCGTCTATCCCCATGGTCCTTACGGAGTCCCCAGCATCCTCTACGGACTACGAGAAAAAGATTTACCGGTAGGTTTAAAATCTTATTTTTTTTGTGTGTGTTGTTTTTGTATATGTACGTTTGAATATACCAAGTAAAAGGAATATTTTTCTGTGTTTTATATTGTGGAAAGATAAGAGCGCCTGATTATAATTGGGAGTATTTAAGTGCAGTGGAATATGTTCTATTTGTTTGTTCCTCTAGTAGAAGTTGGCTAACTTCTTCCACTAGCTGCTAAAATATCCATAGATATTTATTAATTCAGAATTTAGACCAGCGCCAAGGTTTTTTTGTTAGTGATTCTTTCACCAGCCTTTATTATTTACATTGTAAGGACAGGTTTCCCCTCCCCACTGTACGTTTGAGTCACAGCAGTGATCCACTTTGCGATTGTTAGTTTGGACACAAACTTTTGTAACCTCCTTAGAGTACCAGGAGATAATCTGACTTTCTAATATCTAGAATCTTTGAAGCCCCACTTTCACTGGAATGGGCTCCCTTGCTCTGTTAGACTCTCCCCAAACTTGCAAAGTTTCAAACAGGCACTGAAAATCCACCTGTTCATCAAAGCGCACCTATCCACCGCATAACCTAGTCTCAAGGCCACTCTCCCAACCTGTTGCCTCAAACCTTGGCCTTCTCTGCCTTGCTTATTTCCTGCCATTAAGCCACTTGCTCGCGTCTGCTGTTACCTGTCTGTCTTCTCTCCCCTCCCCCCTAGATTGTAAGCTCCTTGGAGCAGGGCCCTCTTCCCTCCTTTTCTCACAGCCCTCTTCTATCGCACTTCAATTACAGCTCTCCCGGGCAGCAACTGTCTATACCCGCATCTCCTATTACTCTTAATCGTTCAGCTCTTCCAATGGCTGCCCAGCCCTAGTAGTACGCCAATTGCTTCTTTGCTTCCTTACATCTCAGCTGTATTGTGTATTGAGAATTGTGGTGCTAATTGTTACCGGTGTTCTGTTTGTCTTTCAGTTACTATAATGTTCTGTGTACCCTGTATTGTTCTGTTTGCTATATGTACGGCACTGATAACCACCTGTGTCACCTTTATAAATAATATGTAGTAATAATAACAGATATTCAAGGCCCTCATCTCATGTAAGATATGTGGAGATCCCTCTTACTCAACTGGCCGAATTCCTATTTCCCCATTCCCCTGTATTTGTGTATATACAGTACACTTGAAGTTAGATACCCCTGCTTGGTACTAGCACCCTACCCATCTGCCTTTAGCTGACGTAATTGCGGTCTACATATTATGGTAAGTACTTGATAAATAGACATAATGGGCCTGATTCTGAGTTGGGAGTAAATTTTGGAATGATTGCTAGACTCCTCTGGAAGAAAAAGATTGATGGCAGTAATCTTAATGTTTAAGGAAATCCATTTTAGTTCATTATCCAAAACGTCTTGTAAAAACAGGAGCAAGTGAGCTTAATTGAAAAGTAGCTGGAAGCTCTTTTTGTCTTGTACCAAGAGACATAAGTCTTCCAGATTGTTCTCTGAAAAATGGTTTGTTTGGCCTGAGCATGTCCCTCCATGGTTCTCTGATTATGGCTTGAACTGACTCACCGTTAAAGCCAATCCCTTGTGGTACCAAGAGTTTGGGCCAGACTAGTGCAACTAACAACACCTAGAGCCTTTCCATTTTTATCACCTTAATGTGCAGAAGCATCAGCATTAGAAGATACATGTAAAATAGATTAGAGATGATGATGAGTGGGTACTAGGCAGCAGTCTTGGGGCGCAGGTTGCTTGGATTTATTCTATAGACGTGTGAAGTCGAACACCCTTCTAAGTGAAGTACCCTACTGTAAAAGGATTTGGTGTGTTTTGTGGACATTCTTTATCTAGATGGCATAATGTTGACTGCTGTCTGTTGACATTTTGTACCGGTCAACATGTTCAAAATGTCACCACACAATTTTTAGGCTAACCCTAAAACTTCTACTGTTGACAATTTGATGCCAACGTTTTAATCATGTAAACATCATGACGGGCAATTTTGTTGTTGACCTTTTAACTGTTGACATCGTGATTGTTGACCTAATGACCTGTAAAACAGTTTGTCTATTCTGGCTAACAGGTCAGTGAAGTGAGGTGATGCTACCTGTATTATTATTTTTTATTATTATTATATTTACAAGTGAAATAAAATAACAGTAGTTTACTATAAAACATGAAACCTTAACTGTGCTCTTCTAGGTGTATAGTACTGTATACATAGTACTGTATGATAGCCTAAAGTGATGCAGTACACAAGTTCTAAAACTAATATTTTCTCTCAACTTTGTCACAATATTGGTGTAATAACAGCAGAGCCCGTAGCTGGAGTCGCGTTACCTCCCTTGGCATACACACAACTGGAGGATATATGCAGGCAAATCGGAAAGACTTTGAGAAAGCACAAAATGAATTAAAATTGCTGAAAAAGGATCCTGGCAATGATGTAAAACTGAAGTTGTATGCTCTGTTTAAGCAGGTAATAACATGCTAATTTATATTCTATAAAGCTGAACAACGCTATGGTCTTGTACACAGGAACACTTTCTCTGCTCACATGATATTTTAGTTGAGTGCTGGTTGCCCAAGGGTTTAGTGTGGTTTACCAACATCTCCAGCTGCAAGCAGCTCAGATCTAAAGTAAGCATGATCCAAGAAAATATCCGTGTATGTACGTGAATGTGTTCTCCAGACATCTGTACATGGACAGCATTTATGTACTTGTTTTTTTTCCGCCCCGCATGTCAGGCCCTACCCCACCGCACAAGTACAAAAGCATCGCACAGTGGCGATGCTTTTGTACTGGAAGAGTAGCTCCCTACCAGCACAGCTCCTGCGCGCTGGCAGGGAGCTATTTGTCGCTGTGAACGTGGCAGCGGCTGAGTGTGATGTCACGCAGCCACCGCGGCCCGCCCCACACTGTCCAGGCACGCCTGCGTTGCCTGTACCGCGCCCCTAAACCGGCGGCCAAATGCCGCCAGCCTGCCCCCTCCTGCCCAGCGAACGCCTCTGGCCTCTGCCTGTCAATCAAGTCAATATAAGGTCAGGATTTCAACATTTCATTATTGAGAAAGTGACCACCTGGCTACTTCTTAATGCCACCTTGGCAGGAAACCTTTTCTGGGGAGAATACTTATGTTACCTTGATTGGCATGGCTCAAAAGTAATTTCATTGTGTTTTGTATTGCAAGAACAATAAGAAAAGCATTATTATTTTCAAAATGTCTTTAAAAAAAAAGGAAGCGCCCTATTACCTTTATTTTCTAATTTTTTTTTATTGTACCTTAACATTAAAAAAAAAAAAAAAAAAGCCAATAACGAGTTGACTAATTATGCCATGTTACACGTATTTATTAGGCAAATATGAACTGAGCTAACATTCAGTAGTGTCCATCAAATGTTAGCCAATTATAATCTATTTTTTTCTAAGAGTATGTAGATGTATTGGTTTGTTTTTAACAATGAACAGATAGAAATGCAGTAGGCATTGTCGATAAACTGGCAATAAGTCTCATTCAGTGATAATGTTATGATTTTTATAAATGAATCAAAGGGCAGAATTCAGGTGTTTTTTTTTTTTGGAGCAACAGTAAGTAATGGGCGCCCAACTGAGCTATTTAATTGTTTTTGGGTGCCCGTTATTTGTCACATTATTGCAGCCAAATCACTGGGATTAACTGTGTAAAGCGGTTAAACCCCTGTAAAGTACTGGGATAACAATTGAATAGCTCTGGCAGGTACCCAGTACTTAGCGAATTCTCCTGTAACCTGCAGAGTGTGCATTTACAAGGTCCCTGAACTCCTCAGTTACTTGTCTAAGATTCATATTAAGTAGTTAGTAGTTTATTCTAATTTTCTCCTACGTCCTAGAGGATGCTGGGGTTCCAAAAGGACCATGGGGTATAGACGGGATCCGCAGGAGACATGGGCACACTATAAGACTTTGAATGGGTGTGAACTGGCTCCTCCCTCTATGCCCCTCCTCCAGACTTCAGTTAGACTTTGTGCCCAGAGGTGACTGGACACACACTAGGGGAGCTCTACAGAGTTTCTCTAAAAGACTTTGTTAGGTTTTTTATTTTTAGGCAGACCTGCTGGCTACAGGCTCCCTGCATCGTGGGACTGAGGGGAGAGAAGTCAGACCTACTTCTTCTTAGTTCAAGGGCTCTGCTTCTTAGGCTACTAGACACCAATAGCTCCAGAGGGTTCGATCACTTGGTTCGCCTAGCTGCTTGTTCCCGGAGCCGCGCCGTCAACCCCCTCACAGAAGCCAGAAGAAAGAAGCCGGGTGAGTATTGGAAGAAAAGAAGACTTCAGTAACGGAGGTAACTGCAGCGGTAGCGCTGCGCTCCATGCTCCCACACACCAACGGCACTTGCAAGGTGCAGGGCGCTGAGGGGGGAGCGCCCTGGGCAGCATTTTACTGAGGTTCTTTGTTTTACACAGGCATTCTCGGGGCCCGGACACCCGGTACGATACCCCCGCCTAACAGCAGCGGTAGCGCTGCACGCCATTGATCCCGCACACTCAGCGGTCACTTGGGTGCAGGGCGCTGGGGGGGGCGCCCTGGACAGCAATATATATGTGTTTTGGGAAGGTATATAGTGCCTAGACACTGTATACGGTCCCCTGCCTGTATGTTACACTTTATTATAATGAGGCTGAAGCGCGCCAAATAGGGGGCGGGGCTTAGCCTTCACAGCAGTGTTCAGCGCCATTTTTCTCTCTGTCCCCGCCAAAAAGGTGATGCAGTACAAACGAGGGGGGGCACAGTGTCTTTAGTGGTATATTGAGATATATATAACGCTATTTGTTTAGAAATGGCCATAAAATCATTGTTGTGCATATTTCTGTGTGAGTTCCCTGTCCGTTATACCCACTATAGTCCACATGTGTCTACATGAGGGAGTGATCGGTCACAAACCGATATGGGGTCACTGTTGACATCGCCGACGCCTGTTGGTACTTGATAGAGTAAACAGGTCGGTAGTGGTATGCTTGTCATAAGTACACACTGTATGGGAAACACAGTAGTAGGTGGGTGGCCCTGTCGGCACCAACTATGATTACTGGGTGTAAAAATATATGAGAAACCTATACCTGTGTGTGTGTGTGTGTGTGTGTGTGTGTGTGTGTGTGTGTGTGTGTGTGTGTGTGTGTATACATAATATAAATATATATATATATTATGGTACGTTGCAGTGGGCTGTAGCTCGAGCACAGACGTGATAGTATTTTGTGGGGGCGTCCTAGTGAAATTAGGTATGTGTTTCCCTCAGATCTCTCGGGGTCACAGAAATGTTATTTTGGCCAGTCACTACTCCCTGTCTCCGACATGAATACTATGTTCTATGTCGGCCATAATGTTTCCTGATTAGATCCGCAACATTGGGGCATACACATTCAGAACACATTAATGTCACTAGGGACCCTGATGTTCCGGACAGATTATATATATATATATATATATATATATGTGTGTGTGTATTTAAATGTGTACAGTTATATTACAATTTATTATGAATGCTGAAGTAAAGTTATTCTTTCTCATGTGCTGGTTGCTCTGTTAATGAAGCTCTAGGTCAGCCGTGACAAGATGGTCTCGAATCCTCACAAGGAGTCCGAGTGTGTATTCCTTTCCTGCTGTGGATAGAATAAAGTGAATGTCTACCCCTGGTCTACACGGGGCCCTGTCAACAAGGATCGTATACAGGAAGCTAAGTTATAATTTTAATTATATGCTTTGATGATATTGGCATTACATGCGCATGGGGGGGTACTTGTATTCAAAGATGGTCGGTTACCTTGTTATCCGATATAATGAATTCCTTGGGTCTTATCTAGAACATTGCAGCCGTGCACTACAAGAGGTATGTACTGACTCCGAGAAATACGGGAGCATCTTCCCTATGAAGGGATAATCTGGTTTGGGGATGGCTTGGTTAAGTGGATCTCGGCAGATACCACTGGTATGTCTACCGTCCTGAGCTATGTTCCCTCAACGGTTGCTGACGCATTTTTTTGTGGGATGCAGTCATTTTGACTGGTTGGATACCATTTTGTTTCCCCTTCTTTGCAGGTAGAGGAAGGTGAAAAGGTAAGAGGTCTGCGGCCTTTTCAAGTTCGCAGAGCAAGATATCGTCCTCTGTTCCTACCACGTCCACCGCAGATCGTTGGGTCTATCTTGCTGGAGCCCTCACTGGTGGGAACTCGTCTGATACTCCTCAGTCAGTCCTGGAATGGACTTGACACAGTGGGTAAGAATACAGTCCATAGGGGAACATACTCGAGTTTCCAGATGATTCCCCTCGCTGATTTTTAAAATAGATCTTACGATTCTCCTATGGATGGGGAGGTAGTAGGAGACGCCATACAAGGTTTGGTTCAGGATCAGGACATTGTAAAAAAAAAAAAAAAAGGGGGAATAAGCTGGCTTTTTCGTACTTCTGAGACCAGACAGCTCGGTCAGAACAATCCCAAGAAGATTTCTTCTTAAAAAGTTAGAACTACAAGTTGGAATCTCTCTCAGGGCAGGGATTTCCGACCTGTAAAAGAAGAAAGCGGTTTTAAGTGCGGTGTCAGCCGCGTTAAATTTACCTATTTCTCTGACGTCCTAGTGGATGCTGGGAACTCCGTAAGGACCATGGGGAATAGCGGCTCCGCAGGAGACGGGGCACATCTAA